>NC_091985.1:157303436-157603436 GCF_044704955.1 Pristiophorus japonicus
CTAGCTCAGAGCCCTCTCTTGGGTTCCGAATACTCCTCGCATTGAGGCACAGAGCTTTCAGGCTTGCCTTTTTATTACACTTTGACCCTTTAGAATGTTGCTGTACAGTGGCCCTTTTTGTTTTTTGCCTTGGGTTTCTCTGCCCTCTACTTTTACTCATCTCCTTTCTGTCTTTTGCTTCTGTCTCCATTTTGTTTCCCTCTGTCTCCCTGCATTGGTTCCCATCCCCCTGCCATATTAGTTTAACTCCTCCCATTTTCTTTCGTTAGAAATAGGTTTCAAAGTCTTTTTAGATAATGTTTTCACCTGTTGTCGTCAGGCCTAGGTTGTAGAGTGGAAACTTTCTATTCTCGGTTTCTTCCTTGTGGAGTTTTGTTTCGAAGTTGGTTGATCGCAGTGCTTTTGATGGTACCACATTGGCTGTGGTCGGTTGCTGCCGCAATGGTGATGTTCTTCCTTCCTTTTCGATTTAAGGACGTCGAGGCTGGAGAGGTTAGTTACAACTGCTGCGGTGGTCTTTCTCCCTTCTTGATCTGATGCATAGCATAGCATACAATAGCATAAGCATTGCATGTCCTTTGTTAAAGCAGGGCCCAGTTATACCTTTGGAGCTGTTCTAATCTTCGCACCAAATCAGCCCAGATTCTTTGTTTAATTTTGGCGGGTTTGATATTTCTTTGTCATATTTTGGCAGGCTCATTAAATGTTAACCTGTCTCAGGTGTGTCGATCTTCTAAATCTGTTTCTTGATAGAAATATTAGCTTTGGTATTTGCAGTGTCTGTCTGTGCTTGGATTTTTCATGCGGGCTCGATATACCATTGTTATTATGTACGGGCTGGAATGGCTTTCCAGATCAGGATGATGGTTAGCTATCTCTGGGTTAATTGTTGCTATGTTAATGTCTCCTGGGGAGAAGGGTTTTCGAGTATCCACAATTCTCCAGACAATTTGTTTTAGCTTCAATGCCCAGACAGATTCAATACTCAAAACTGGTTTCTTTGAAGGATAGTTCCTTTAGTCCTTAGCCCTGCCCACACAGACCCCATTCTGTCTTGTAAAATCCCAAATTCGATTAAAGTTCGTAGTTTCTTCCATTTGCTCTTTAGGATCTCAAACTTTCTGGTTGATAGTTCCAAATTAAATTTCCTTTCCAATGTGTCCAAACACTGGGGGGGTTTTCCCACGAATTTTGCAACCCTCCAGTGCCAGCGAATGAATTTTTTTTAAATTAGCTTTAAGGGTTAATATTCTAGTATTTTGTGTCTTGTGAGGTAACCAGAGAGCTTGATGGCTGTCTCATGCATTTCTCAGCAAGCAATTTGCCATGATTTGGAATTCATTGTTAGACTTGGCAACACTTATCATTTATTTGGCACAACATATAGATACAGCGTTTGAGTCATACGAAACTTATAGTCTGCTTATGGAAACCTGCCCAGCTAGAAATATGTTGGCAGAAAAACATTCAAAGTGTTACAATCCCATGCTATTCAGTACTTATTTTCAATATGTAATTGCTATGCACAACCCATTGAGATTCCCATTAGTGTACCGACTGTTCCCATGTAAAATTGCTTTCCTTATGTCTGTGTGCTACTGCAAATGTTTGTGGAATTGCTGCCAATTTAAAAGAGAAGGAAACTATTTCCAAAAAGTTGGTGTTGACTTTCAGCACTCTCCACGGTTCCACGTGAATGCTGGTTGACCCAGAGGACCAGATATATCTGTATATTGCTTAAAAATTTGCATTTGGTGCATGCACGATTGGCTGAATGGCCTCCTTTTGTGCTGAGTCAGTATCCACAGTGCATGAAGGAATGTACATCATACTTCAAAGTATCTGTCACACTTGTTTGATTGATTCAAGCAGACAGGAGTTTGAACCAATTAGCTTTGTATATTTTAAGCAGATATGGTATGATACTGAAATAATATCAATGTTGCTGTAACTAAACTGTTTAAATAGTGGGATTGACTTGCGGTAATATTAACGTTAACTGCGAAAATAAACACTAAATTACAATTTTCACTGGAAATAAAATTTTAACGTATTTAACACTGCTCAGCCAATTCAACCTAATCCAACACTTCCTACCTTTTCATTCCTTTTTTGAAACCTTCCACTAATGATTTTCTAGCACTATATTTTTAAATAGGAGCGATTATTTTGAGCATCTTGCAAAAATTGACCAGAATATGATTGAATTTGAAGTGAAGGCATCAAATGAAGTGTTTCCCGATCTAAGCAAGCCCATGCTCAGACCTGGGTGTTGTCCATACTGGGGCGCCGATCTTGGGGAGAGAGACAACAAAGAAGTTTGTCCTACCTGCCATTTTGAGCTTCTTGCAGACGTAGAATTTAATCATGGGGGCAGTATTGACAATGCCATACCTCGTGCAAGCCTTCTGCATGATGGTGCTGCGGAGAACACAATTGATTCGATGTCATCGCATGAGGAACCTCAGAGCATGTAGGATGATGGGCAGGAGGCCTTACCCATGTCGGTATATTGAGACAGGCATTCGTACCTGCACCTGAGTGATGCAGACTGTGTCAGAAGGCTGTGTTTCCGCAAAGAAGTTGTAACCGAGATCTGTGAGTTAGTAAAAGCAGACTGCAACCTAGAAATGTCAGGAGGACTGCTTTGTCAGTTGAAGTGGAGAATACAGCTGCACTTTCATTCTATGCATCAGGATCGTTCCAGGCCACAAGTGGGGATGTGTGCACCAATTCTCAACATGCAGCACATATCTGCATTTGGCAGGTAACCGCTGTACTATATGCCCAGTGGAATGACGACATAAAGTTCCCCATAATCACCCAGGCAATGCGTGACAGGGCTGTGGGCTTCTCCAGGATTGCTGGCTTCCCAAAGGTACAGGGCTGCATTGATTGTACCCACATCGCCTTGCGAGCAACTTTGGAGGATTCCTTGATGTATAGGAACAGAAAAGGCTTTCACTCCATTAATGTGCAACTCCTGTGTGATGACATGCATCGCATCATGCCAGTTCATGCAAGATACCCTGGGAGCAGCCAGAAGCGCAGAGCTGGCTAATGGGAGACAAAGGGTACGGCCTCGCCACCTGGCTCATGACGCCCTTACGCGTAACCTGGACGGAAGCTGACCGGGAATACAACATGTCGCACATTGCGGGGCGCAGCATAATAGAGAGGACCATTGGCATCTTGAAACAGCATTTCCGATTCCAGGACTATTCCAGAGGTAACTTGCAATACTCCCCTGAGATTGTCGGTCAGTTCACTGTTGTGTGCTGCATGCTGAATAATTTAACCATCATGAGGTAGCAACAGCTAGAAGACCCACCTGAGGTAAGAGTGGCTGATTATAATGATGAGGAAGATGCAGATGATGAGGAGGAGGATGAGGAAGTCATGCACCTACCTGAACCCGGAGCACGATGGCGGAGGAGGGCGGGGCGTCATACCCCTCTAACAATTGATCGAGCCTTGCGCCAGCAGCTAATCCGTGAATGCTTTGCTGCCTGAAGGCTCAGCGGCAATTGTTCCAAATGGACCATGTTTGGACCTGTTCCATAATGTTGTTTTGTGTTAATAGAACAAATAATGGAAATTCTTCTTCTTTACTTCAAAAAGTTGTGTTAATAATGGAACAAATAATGGAAATTATTCAGTTATAATTTAAAATATATTTTATTCAAAAGTTTAACAAACATTTGTTTGTAGTTAACTTTAATAAAAATATTCTTGTCTCAAACTTTAAAGTTTTCAGTTAAGATCACTTAAAAACTAAGATCACTTACAATCTTTTACTCTTGAAAATTTACATAACTTACAAAAAAACTTTTAATTTAAGAACAGCTACACTGTAACAACAACAACAACAACAGCAGCAAAGAAAGGCTGCACCTCCATCTCTCCTCCATCTTATTCTAAGACCGCCTGCTGCGCTTGGTCTTATTAACTCTACCCCTCCCTGCAGGTGGTGGCATAGCGTTTCTCGGGTTGGTACCAAGCTTATTCTTTGACCATCTCGGGTAAAGCGCACTTCTTGATGCGGGGACGGGGGGGCTGATGCCGGTAATGTGGAAGGCCTAACTTGGGCCTCTTCAGAGGCTGGTCTCGGGATTGGAGTGGAAGTGGCAGTTGATTCTGTCAATGGGCGCGGGGTCTGGGCATGTTCCCTTGTTGCAGCAGCTAACTCCGACATTCCCTCCCTCATGTGCCCTGACAGTGTCTCAACTACCTGTGACATTCCCTCCCTCATGTGCAACGGCATTGTATCTGCTGTCTGAGCCATTCCCTCCCTCATGTTCCCGGACAGTGTTCCCATTTCTCGTGAGAGTGTTGTTATTTCTCCCGACAGTCCCAATACCTCATCACCCACCTCACTGATGGTGTCCAGGAGTGATCGCGTAAGGTCAGTGCTCTCCGCACACATTGCCGTCATCTGAACCACATCTGTTAGATCCTGCACCTCAGGAGAGCGCTGTCGAGCTCTTCTTCCCCTCCTCACCCTGGGTGTGACTCGCTGCATCCCACTGGAACCCACAGCCTTGGACGGTGGGGGCCTGGGTGTGCCTCGTTGTAGCCCACTGGAATCCCCAGGGTCGGACTGTGAGAAACCATGGTATGTCCCAGCACACTCGTACCACTCAGGAAAGAGGCTGGCATCTCAATTGGCGGCACTTGCACCTCTTCCAAAGTGAGTATAACAGTAGGGGCTTCATCCATACCCTCCTCTCACCCTCCTGCTCTTGGTCTGTAAGGTGTGATTGGAAGATATTCTCCTCTTCAGGCTTGTCCGCGTCTGAATCTTCTTCTGTAACATCAAGTTCTTCAAAATACAACAGAACAGACAAATGGTTAGCAGCAGAGGAGAGGGCAGGGTGGCATGAGTAGGCTCACACAGTGCAAGCAGCAGGCTCATTTGATGGACCACGATGAATGATAGCATATTGCATCAACTGAAGCGTAGCTGACGGAGACATCCCCATGAACCGAAGCATGGTTAGCCCGCGCAGTACTTAACATTTAGCAAAGCCAGATTCTGGAATTTGCAGACCTATCCTCTCCCTTGGGTGTGGACCCAGCTTGTGCAGTGGTGGTTGCTTTTCTCCAGTCAGGACCCATCAAAGCAGCGACCTTCTCTTCCAAGGGTGTCAGTGGGTACAGATTTGCCGGGCCTCCTCCTGTTTGAGTTCTTTCCCATTTGTTGTGTGCCACCTTCCTCTGCAAAGATGAAAATATAACCTTTTAGGGAGGGTGCCTTCAGCTGGGTGGGACATATACAGCTGGTCACATTTACAATTGCAATTCCAGTGAATATATTAAAATATTATTTACACTAACTACTTGACCAAGGTCCCACCACTTCTTTTTGCACTGGTCTCCAGACCTTGGGGTGGTCACCATTGTACAGTAATCTTCTGCAAGTTGGTTCCAGCGTTTCTTCATTTCTTTTGGAGAAACTTTTATGTGCCTCTGCTGGTGTCCAGCTTGTGCCATCTGGCCTTGATTACGGCAACTAGTGCCTCCACTTCATCCAGTAAGAAATTCTTGATCCTTGAGCCGCGTTGCATCTTGTATTACAACTGGGATTTTTCCAATGAGAATCAAAGGTCTCACACACAACTGGCTCTTTGAAAATGGCTGAAGCAGACCGGGAGCTGTACTGGGCATGTGCGCCCATAGCAATCACGTCAAAAACGTCCTTTTTTTTCTCGCGCATGCGCAGAAGGGGGAGGGCATCGTTTTTTCGGCTGTACTGGGCATGTGCACCCATTGCAATTATGTCAAATACGGCCTTTTTTTCTCGCGCATGCGCAGAAGCGAGAGGGCATCGTTTTTTTGGCGCAGACATTAGGCACCAGCCCCCGAAGCTGGTAGTTATTTTTTTTGAGTAGTTGGGACCAGAAAGAATGGGCGTAACTCTGGCAATACGCAAAAAAAACAGCTTTGGGGAAAATTGAGCCCAATAAAAGTATTATATACTGGTGGGTCTCCCATGGCATTGTTCACGGATAGCCCAGGACAGCGACCGAGTGCAACAATCAGAAGGGAAATAAACACCAAGAGGGAAGCAGAGCAGTCAGGTGGGACGTGCAGCACAAGGCTGGGGAGAAAAACATTTGGCAAAGGCACAGTTAAAGTTAGAATGGAGTAGAGTCAATATTATCTGGCAACTGAGATCAGTAGATACTAGGGACTGAATTGGACAAAGGTATTCCAGTATTAGAATGAGAGCACAGGCGTTCCTGGTGTTTAGAACAGGGATTCCTAGATTGAAGCCAGGAGCATAGGTGCTTCTGGTCCTGAGGCTCGGACCAAAGGCATTCCCATGCGCTGAGGCTTGGAGGCATTTCTAGCACTGAGAGCACAAGCTGAAATCTTCCTGAGGCTGGGAATTGAGGTATTTCTGGTGCTAAGTCCAAGAACCAACAGGTCCCTGGGGCTGAGGTCAGGAACAGAGACTTGCCCACGGCAGAGGCTAGGAGAGAGTTGAGGCAGGAACAGGGGTCTTACTGAGGCTGGGGCAGAGGCACTGCCGAGGTTAGTGCTGGAGTAGTGGCTGATGAGAGCGTAGGGTTATTTCTGCGTAACAGTTATGGGAAACTCTTGGAACGCATAAATGATTGGACAGATAAAGGAAATCAAGAATACAGAGTAAATGGATTTTCAGGAGGCTTGTTATGAAACGTCAGGCATATTGCGTAACAGGAATTATAACAGCATGGATAAAAAGTTTGTTTGCGGATAAGAAACAAAGTGTTAAGATTAATAGCTGTTCGGATTGCAGAGGGATTAGAAGTGATTTAGGGGTCGCTGCGCTTTTGTTCTCAAGATATATCAAGATTTGGACTTGGGCACGGGGAGCATAGTGTTGAAATTCTCTGATGACAGCAAATAGGGGCTTTGCCAAACATCAGGGAGTTGATACACAGGTTAGTAAATGCAGTTTCCGCCATGCCTCCAGTAAAGTTATGGATGTGGAATGGAGGAAATTACATGTATCTTTTAAAGGAAGAGCAGATAAACATTGAAGCAGAGAGAGGGACAGTGTCATGGGGTGAGAATGGGGCAGTGGGATTAGGTTTGGATTGGCATTAATGCAATGGATTGAATGGCCTCCTTCTGTGCTGTAAACATCTATTCTATAATATATAGCAGATTTGTACGATTGTTTATTATATATTATAAGCCCTTCTATATAATTAATTGCATTAGAGTAGCAATTAGTGTCAATTATGTTAAGTACAAATACTTAACAAGCTGTTACAAAATTCCAGTCTCCATTCTGTTAATGCGGTGTTAACCTATTTAAAATGAACACCATTAAGTGTTTGCATAATAACATTGCTGACAGTAATTTCAGCCCTATTGCTCTTCCTGTCACTGACCTCAGATATGATTCATAAGTTCATGCTATTAGGTTCTTGAACCTGACACCATTTTTTGGCTGCAAAATCATCTTTATTGAGTTCGACTGAGACTTGACACACTCAAAGTCTAGGACCGAGATGCGGAGGAACTTCTTCACCCAGAGAGTGGTGAACCTGTGGAATTCTCTACCACAGAAAGTTGTTGAGGCCAATTCACTAAATATATTCAAAAAGGAGTTAGATGAGGTCCTTACTACTAGGGGGATCAAGGGGTATGGCGAGAAAGCAGGAATGGGGTACTGAAGTTGAATGTTCAGCCATGAACTCATTGAATGGCGGTGCAGGCTAGAAGGGCCGAATGGCCTGCTCCTGCACCTATTTTCTATGTTTCTATGTTTCTATAATCATACAGAGAAAGAAACGGGGAACAAAGAAATGGCAGACCAATTGAACAAGTACTTTGGTTCGGTATTCACTAAGGAGGATACAAACAACCTTCCGGATATAAAAGGGGTCAGAGGGTCTAGTAAGGAGGGGGAACTGAGGGAAATCTTTATTAGTCGGGAAATTGTGTTGGGGAAATTGATGGGATTGAAGGCCGATAAATCCCCAGGGCCTGATGGACTGCATCCCAGAGTACTTAAGGAGGTGGCCTTGGAAATAGCGGATGCATTGACAGTCATTTTCCAACATTCCATTGACTCTGGATCAGTTCCTATGGAGTGGAGGGTAGCCAATGTAACCCCACTTTTTAAAAAAGGAGGGAGAGAGAAAACAGGGAATTATAGACCGGTCAGTCTGACCTCAGTAGTGGGTAAAATGATGGAATCAATTATTAAGGATGTCACAGCAGTGCATCTGGAAAATGGTGACATGATAGGTCCAAGTCAGCATGGATTTGTGAAAGGGAAATCATGCTTGACAAATCTTCTGGAATTTTTTGAGGATGTTTCCAGTAAAGTGGACAAAGGAGAACCAGTTGATGTGGTATATTTGGACTTTCAGAAGGCTTTCGACAAGGTCCCACACAAGAGATTAATGTGCAAAGTTAAAGCACATGGGATTGGGGGTAGTGTGCTGACGTGGATTGAGAACTGGTTGTCAGACAGGAAGCAAAGAGTAGGAGTAAACGGGTACTTTTCAGAATGGCAGGCAGTGATTAGTGGGGTGCCGCAAGGTTCTGTGCTGGGGCCCCAGCTGTTTACATTGTACATTAATGATTTAGACGAGGGGATTAAATGCAGTATCTCCAAATTTGCGGATGACACTAAGTTGGGTGGCAGTGTGAGCTGCGAGGAGGATGCTATTAGGCTGCAGAGTGACTTGGATAGGTTAGGTGAGTGGACAAATGCATGGCAGATGAAGTATAATGTGGATAAATGTGAGGTTATCCACTTTGGTGGTAAAAACAGAGAGACAGACTATTATCTGAATGGTGACAGATTAGGAAAAGGGAAGGTGCAACGAGACCTGGGTGTCATGGTACATCAGTCATTGAAGGTTGGCATGCAGGTACAGCAGGCGGTTAAGAAAGCAAATGGCATGTTGGCCTTCATAGCGAGGGGATTTGAATACAGGGGCAGGGAGATGTTGCTACAGTTGTACAGGGCCTTGGTGAGGCCACACCTGGAGTATTGTGTACAGTTTTGGTCTCCTAACTTGAGGAAGGACATTCTTGCTATTGAGGGAGTGCAGCGAAGATTCACCAGACTGATTCCTGGGATGGCGGGACTGACCTATCAAGAAAGACTGGATCAACTGGGCTTGTATTCACTGGAGTTCAGAAGAATGAGAGGGGACCTCATAGAAACGTTTAAAATTCTGACGGGTTTAGACAGGTTAGATGCAGGAAGAATGTTCCCAATGTTGGGGAAGTCCAGAACCACGGGTCACAGTCTGAGGATAAGGGGTAAGCCATTTAGGACCGAGATGAGGAGAAACTTCTTCACCCAGAGAGTGGTGAACCTGTGGAATTCTCTACCACAGAAAGTAGTTGAGGCCAATTCACTAAATATATTCAAAAGGGAGTTAGATGAAGTCCTTACTACTCGGGGGATCAAGGGTTATGGCGAGAAAGCAGGAAGGGGGTACTGAAGTTTCATGTTCAGCCATGAACTCATTGAATGGCGGTGCAGGCTAGAAGGGCTGAATGGCCTGCTCCTGCACCTATTTTCTATGTTTCTATGTTTCTATGTTTACCTCGCTTTTCCTCTGAGTAGAGACATAACCATCATTGTTTCTTTCATTCTTGTCTCTCTCTACGAAATTGTGAAGGGAAGCTTAAGATCCAGTAGGACTCCAGTTACTACACCCATCACTTGTAACCTTGATGATTTATTATGGTGTGAGTTGTTTTCCAGCTTTCGAGTTGTTTTTCAATTGCTTATCCCAAATAATTTGTTGATCATTGACTTGTTTGTTTGTGATATAGGTTACCCACTTATCGGAAAGAACATTGTTCTCCTTATCCATCATTTCTGCTCACAAAATAGCCGCCCGCTCCTTGCTGACAAAGCTCTTTCTTGCTAATCAGCCATACCTTGAAGCTTCTTCTTCGTAGGCAGTTCCTTGGAGTCGAGGAGGACTTGCTTCCACACTAATATAAAGCATTCTGGTAATGAGCAACATGGCCATTTTATTATTAGGCTATTTTAACTCCCAGGCCTCAGTTAAATGGCAGGAAATAAGCTAGAGGCAACTTCTAGCAAGGTTCCCAATCCTCCCGCTTTCGGCAGAGTTTATTGGAATGGGCGATTGGTTTCTCGAATGCAGCTGCTGTAAAAAATTCATGAAATTGTACGAAAACTTTAGTTAGAAGTTACTTATACCGATAATCTTTTTGTTGAATCTGTGGTATTTACTTGGTGTTTCTCATTACAATCGATACTGTAGAAATAGTTTTAAACATTTCTTATCCTTAAATATTCCTATTGTTTTGTTCTTTCTTTGATTTATTAATGGTGTTACTCATCTCACTGTAAAACAAAAAATCAAATATTTTATTCAGAGCTTAGTGATATTAAGACACTCAAGTATTTTAGCAAGGCTTTTCACAAGGTCCCACATGGCAGGTTGGTCAAATAAATAAAAGCCCATGGGATCCAGGGCAAAGTGACAAGTTGGATCCAAAATTGTCTCAGTGGCAGAAAGCAAAGGATAAATGTCGATGGGTGTTTTTGTGATTGGAAGGCGGATTCCAGTGGGGTTCCACAGGGCTCAGTACTAGGTCCCTTGCTTTTTGTGGGGAGTGGACCTGAGTCCATGATCGGATCAGCCATGATCGTATTAAATGGCGGAGCCGTATAGCCTACCCCTGCTCCTAGTTCTTATGTTCTTACATCAATGATTTAGACTTCAATGTAGAGGGTATGATTAAGAACTTTGCCAGTGACATAAAAATTGGCCGTGTGATTGATAGTGAAGAAGAAAGCTGCAGGAAGATATCGTTCGACTGGTCAGGTGGGCTGAAAAGTGGCAAATGGAATTCAATCCGAAGAAGTGTGAGGTAATGCATTTGGGGAGGGCTAACAAGGCAAAGGATACTGAAAAATGTAGATGAACAGAGGAACCTTAGAGTGCATGTCCACAGATCCCTGAAGGCAGCAGGACAGTAGATAAGGTGGTTAAGAAGGCATATGGGATACTATCCTTTATTAACTGATGCATAGAAGGAGGTTATGCTTCAACTGTATAAAACACTGGTTAGATCACAGCTAGAATACTGCGTGCAGTTCTGGTCACCACATTATAGGAAAGATGTGATTGCACCAGAGAGGATACAGAGGAAATTTACGAGGATGTTGCCTGGACTGGAGAATTATAGCTATGAGGAAAGATTGGAGAGGCTGGGTTGTTTTCTTTGGAACAGAGGAGGTTGAGGAGAGACTTGATTGAGGTGTATAAAATTATGAGGAACCTAGATATAGTGAATAGGAAGGACCTATTTCCCTTAGCAGGGAGGTCAATAACTAGGGGGCATAGATTTAAAGTAATTGGTAGAAGGATTAGAGGAGAGTTGATGTGGAACCAAAATAAATACTCAACACAAGTTTGTTAAAGAATCAAAATAAGTTTATTTGAGAATACCTTGGCCAAGGGAGAGTGGCAGTTTGGAAAAGCCCAAACACCGTCTCTCCGCTGGGCTGCCAGCTTGCAGTATTTAAAGCCGAGAACCGCAATCTGTTGTGAATCAACAGTTCCAAAAACTGACCCCAGACTCTCCGTGACATTTCAAAAGTGCATTTGATTTAACCACAAGAACTGAATGTAAGCTCATGACATTTGAGAATGTTTCCACAATATGTTTTTTTGACATCTCCAAGTTGCGCCTACCTAGCAGGCTAGAAGTCATATTTCCTCTGTTGTCTGTATTTCTTGACCACGCTAGACGCTCTTATCTATAAAGATGCATGTTCATCTTGACCTGCGGTTGCCATCATTGTCTGTTAGTCTAAGAATACTCAGGTAGCCTAGTTGTGGTTTCTAGCAGCTAGGCTACATCCTGTAATTATTTTGCTCAGCTCGTGTGCGACGCTTTGCTACAATTGGACATTCTAAAATATGTCTGTATTTAATAGCAGGCCCAATTCCTGTTTTCCTAAACAATTTTCCCAGGCTGCAACACTATATCACTAAAGTGAGCCTCTAAAGTCCCACTTCAATCCCCCCTTTGGTCCCTGGCTAACCCCAGCCCATGAGACCATTAGAGCTAAGCTATCTAATACTTTAGACTTCCCACTCCGTTTGCTGTGATATCTGCCGCCAAGTTTGGGAGGCCTATTGCTTAACCGGCGTTTACATTCCCCCATGCATCAACAGTCTATCTTTCTCTTGCATACAAGTGATTGCTTTAGCTTGCTGCCTGTCTCTACGCTTCCTACAAGCTGCACATGTCATTATCAGCCAGCATAGTGCCAAAATCAGTTGAACTGCCACCACTGGTGCTCTCCACTCTCCCATCCTGTGACAGTTGGAACTGGTGCTCTCCACTCTCTGTCCTGTGACAGTGGGAACTGGTGCTCTCCACTCTCTCTCCTGCGACAGTTGGAACTGGTGCTCTCCACTCTCTGTCCTGTGACAGTTGGAACTGGTGCTCTCCACTCTCTCTCCTGCGACAGTTGGAACTGGTGCTCTCCACTCTCTCTCCTGCGACAGTTGGAACTGGTGCTCTCCACTCTCTCTCCTGCGACAGTTTGAACTGGTGCTCTCCACTCTCTCTCCTGCGACAGTTGGAACTGGTGCTCTCCACTCTCTCTCCTGCGACAG
Source organism: Pristiophorus japonicus (assembly GCF_044704955.1). Classification (NCBI taxonomy): domain Eukaryota; kingdom Metazoa; phylum Chordata; class Chondrichthyes; family Pristiophoridae; genus Pristiophorus; species Pristiophorus japonicus. The sequence continues at coordinate 157,316,069 of NC_091985.1, forward strand.
TTGGAACTGGTGCTCTCCACTCTCTCTCCTGCGACAGTTGGAACTGGTGCTCTCCACTCTCCTATCCTGTGACAGTTGGAACTGGTGCTCTCCACTCTCTGTCCTGTGACAGTGGGAACTGGTGCTCTCCACTCTCTGTCCTGTGACAGTTTGAACTGGTGCTCTCCACTCTCTGTCCTGTGACAGTGGGAACTGGTGCTCTCCACTCTCTCTCCTGCGACAGTTGGAACTGGTGCTCTCCACTCTCTGTCCTGTGACAGTTGGAACTGGTGCTCTCCACTCTCCTATCCTGTGACAGTTGGAACTGGTGCTCTCCACTCTCTGTCCTGTGACAGTGGGAACTGGTGCTCTCCACTCTCTGTCCTGTGACAGTTTGAACTGGTGCTCTCCACTCTCTGTCCTGTGACAGTGGGAACTGGTGCTCTCCACTCTCTCTCCTGCGACAGTTGGAACTGGTGCTCTCCACTCTCCTATCCTGTGACAGTTGGAACTGGTGCTCTCCACTCTCTGTCCTGTGACAGTAGGAACTGGTGCTCTCCACTCTCTGTCCTGTGACAGTGGGAACTGGTGCTCTCCACTCTCCCGTCCTGTGACAGTTTGAACTGGTGCTCTCCACTCTCCCATCCTGTGACAGTTGGAACTAGTGCTCTCCACTCTCTGTCCTGTGACAGTGGGAACTGGTGCTCTCCACTCTCTGTCCTGTGACAGTGGGAACTGGTGCTCTCCACTCTCCCGTCCTGTGACAGTTTGAAATGGTGCTCTCCACTCTCCCGTCCTGTGACAGTTGGAACTGTTGCTCTCCACTCTCTGTCCTGTGACAGTGGGAACTGGTGCTCTCCACTCTCTGTCCTGTGACAGTGGGAACTGGTGCTCTCCACTCTCTCTTCTGTGACAGTTTGAACTGGTGCTCTCCACTCTCTGTCCTGTGACAGTGGGAACTGGTGCTCTCCACTCTCTCTTCTGCGACAGTTTGAACTGGTGCTCTCCACTCTCTGTCCTGTGACAGTGGGAACTGGTGCTCTCCACTCTCTCTTCTGCGACAGTTTGAACTGGTGCTCTCCACTCTCTGTCCTGTGACAGTTTGAACTGGTGCTCTCCACTCTGTCCTGTGACAGTTTGAACTGGTGCTCTCCACTCTCTGTCCTGTGACAGTTTGAACTGGTGCTCTCCACTCTGTCCTGTGACAGTTTGAACTGGTGCTCTCCACTCTCTCTCCTGCGACAGTTGGAACTGGTGCTCTCCACTCTCTGTCCTGTGACAGTGGGAACTGGTGCTCTCCACTCTCCCGTCCTGTGACAGTGGGAACTGGTGCTCTCCACTCTCCCGTCCTGTGACAGTGGGAACTGGTGCTCTCCACTCTGTCCTGTGACAGTTTGAACTGGTGCTCTCCACTCTCTGTCCTGTGACAGTGGGAACTGGTGCTCTCCACTCTCTGTCCTGTGACAGTTGGAACTGGTGCTCTCCACTCTCTCTCCTGCGACAGTTGGAACTGGTGCTCTCCACTCTCTGTCCTGTGACAGTTTGAACTGGTGCTCTCCACTCTGTCCTGCGACAGTTGGAACCGGTGCTCTCCACTCTCTCTCCTGTGACAGTGGGAACTGGTGCTCCCAACTCTCTGTCCTGTGACAGTTGGAACTGGTGCTCTCCACTCTCTGTCCTGTGACAGTGGGAACTGGTGCTCTCCACTCTCTGTCCTGTGACAGTTGGAGCTGGTGCTCTCCACTCTCCTGTGACAGTTTGAACTGGTGCGCTCCACTTTCTCTCCTGTGACAGTTTGAACTGGTGCTCTCCACTCTCTGTCCTGTGACAGTTGGAACTGGTGCTCTCCACTCTCTCTCCTGCGACAGTTGGAACTGGTGCTCTCCACTCTCTGTCCTGTGACAGTTGGAGCTGGTGCTCTCCACTCTCCTGTGACAGTTTGAACTGGTGCGCTCCACTTTCTCTCCTGTGACAGTTTGAACTGGTGCTCTCCACTCTCTCTCCTGCGACAGTTGGAGCTGGTGCTCTCCACTCTCTCTCCTGCGACAGTTGGAGCTGGTGCTCTCCACTCTCCCGTCCAGTGACAGTTGGAACTGGTGCTCTCCACTCTCTCATTGGTTTAGGAGGGAGGGCTTTAGTTTCCTGAACAATTGGGACCGCTTTTGGGGAAGGTGGGACCTGTACAATTCGGACAGGTTACACCTCAACAGATACGGGACCAATGTTCTCGCGGGTGGTTTTGATAGTGAGGTTGGGAGGGCTTTAAACTAGCTTGGCAGGGGATGGGAACCCAGGAGAGGGCTCTGAGCTAGTTAGAGTGGGTGAGAGCTCAGATGAACAGAACCACAAGAAAAAATGCAAAAGGCAGGAGGCAACAGAGCAGAGTAGCACTGGGGTAAGTGTAAACCACAAGGTGATAGGAAGGGACAATATGTATGAATATAAAGGGGCTGCAGGAGGGGTCAAAACTAAAAATCATGGTTTAAAAACTAGTATTAAACACTCAACCTAAACGCACGCAGCATTCGAAATAAAGTAAATGAGTTGACGGCACAAATCATTACAAATGGGTATGATCTAGTGGCCATTACAGAAACGTGGTTGCAGGGTGGCCAAGACTGGGAATTAAACATACAGGGGTATCTGACAATTCGGAAAGACAGACAAGAAGGGAAAGGAGGTGGGGTAGCTCTGTTAATAAAGGATGATATCAGGGCAGTTGTGAGAGACGATATTGGCTCTAATGAACAAAATGTTGAATCATTGTGGGTGGAGATTAGAGATAGTAAGGGGAAAAAGTTACTGGTGGGCATAGTTTATAGGCTCCCAAATAATAACTTCACGGTGGGGCGGACAATAATCAAGGGAATAATGGAGGCATGTGAAAAAGGAACGGCAATAATCAGGGGGGATTTTAACCTACATATCGATTGGTCAAATCAAATCGCACGGGGTAGCCTTGAGGAGGAATTCATAGAATGTATACAGGATTGTTTCTTAGAACAGTATGTTACAGAACCTACAAGGGAGCAAGCTATCTTAGATCTGGTCCTGTGTAATGAGATAGGAATAATAAATGATCTCCTAGTAAAAGATCCACTCGGAATGAGTGATCACAGTATGGTTGAATTTGTAGTAGAGATTGAGGGTAAGGAAGTAGTGTCTCAAAAGAGCGTACTATGCTTAAACAAAGGGGACTACAGTGGGATGAGGGCAGAGTTGGCTAAAGTAGACTGGGAACACAGACTAAACGGTGACACAATTGAGGAACAGTGGAGGACTTTTAAGGAGCTCTTTCATAGTGCTCAACAAAAATATATTCCAGTGAAAAGGAAGGGCGGTAAGAGAAGGGATAACCAGCCGTGGATAACCACGGGAATAAAGGAGAGTATCAAATTAAAAACCAATGCGTATAAGGTGGCCAAGGTTAGTGGGAAACTAGAAGATTGGGAAAATTTTAAACGACAGCAAAAAATGACTAAGAAAGCAATAAAGAAGGGGAAGATAGATTATGAATGTAAATTTGCACAAAACATAAAAACAGATAGTAAAAGCTTTTACCGATATATAAAACGGAAAAGAGTGACTAAAGTAAATGTTGATCCCTTAGAAGATGAGAAAGGGGATTTAATAATGGGAAATGTGGAAATGGCTGAGACCTTAAACAACAATTTTGCTTCGGTCTTCACAGTGGAAGACACAAATACCATGCCAAAAATTGCTGGTCACGGGAATGTGGGAAGGGAGGACCTTGAGACAATCACTATCACTAGGGGGGTAGTGCAGGACAGGCTAATGGGACTCAAGGTAGACAAGTCCCCTGGTCCTGATGAAATGCATCCCAGGGTATTAAAAGAGATGGCGGAAGTTATAGCAGATGCATTCGTTATAATCTACCAAAATCCTCTGGACTCTGTGGGGGTACCATCGGATTGCAAAGCAGCTAAAGTAACGCCTCTGTTTAAAAAAGGGGGCAGACAAAAGACAGGTAACTATAGGCTGGTTAGTTTAACATCTGTAGTGGGGAAAATGCTTGAAGCTATCATTAAGGAGGAAATAGCGGGACATCTAGATAGGAATAGTGCAATCAAGCAGACGCAACATGGATTCATGAAAGGGAAATCATGTGTAACTAATTTACTGAAATTCTTTGAGGATATAATGAGCATGGTGGATAGAGGTGTACCAATGGATGTGATGTATTTAGATTTCCAAAAGGCATTCGATAAGGTGCCACATAAAAGGTTACTGCAGAAGATAAAGGTACGCGGAGTCAGAGGAAATATATTAGCATGGATCGAGAATTGGCTGGCTAACAGAAAGCAGAGAGTCGGGATAAATGGGTCCTTTTCGGGTTGGAAATCGGTGGTTAGTGGTGTGCCACAGGGATCGGTGCTGGGACCACAACTGTTTACAATATACATAGATGACCTGGAAGAGGGGACAGAGTGTAGTGTAACAAAATTTGCAGATGACACAAAGATTAGTGGGAAAGCAGGTTGTGTAGAGGACACAGAGAGACTGCAAAGAGATTTAGATAGATTAAGCGAATGGGCTAAGGTTTGGCAGATGGAATGCAATGTCGGAAAATGTGAGGTCATCCATCTTGGGAAAAAAAACAGTAAAAGGGAATATTATTTGAATGGGGAGAAATTACAACATGCTGCGGTGCAGAGGGATCTGGGGGTCCTTGTGCATGAATCCCAAAAAGTTAGTTTGCAGGTGCAGCAGGTAATCAGGAAGGTGAATGGAATGTTGGCCTTCATTGCGAGAGGGATGGAGTACAAAAGCAGGGAGGTCCTGCTGCAACTGTACAGGGTATTGGTGAGGCCGCACCTGGAGTACTGCATGCAGTTTTGGTCACCTTACTTAAGGAAGGATATACTAGCTTTGGAGGGGGTACAAAGACGATTCACTAGGCTGATTTCGGAGATGAGGGGGTTACCTTATGATGATAGATTGAGTAGACTGGGTCTTTACTCGTTGGAGTTCAGAAGGATGAGGGGTGATCTTATAGAAACATTTAAAATAATGAAGGGGATAGACAGGATAGAGGCAGAGAGGTTGTTTCCACTGGTCGGGGAGACTAGAACTAGGGGGCACTACCTCAAAATATGGGGGAGCCAATTTAAAACCGAGTTGAGAAGAAATTTCTTCTCCCAGAGGTTGTGAATCTTGGAATTCTCTGCCCAAGGAAGCAGTTGAGGCTAGCTCATTGAATATATTCAAATCACAGATAGATAGATTTTTAACCAATAAGGGAATTAAAGGTTATGGGGTGCGGGCGGGTAAGTGGAGCTGAGTCCACGGCCAGATCAGCCGTGATCTTGTTGGGTGGCGGTGCAGGCTCGAGGGGCTAGATGGCCTACTCCTGTTCCTAATTCTTATGTTCTTATGTTCTTATTAATGTTGGGGAAGTCCAGAACCAGGGGTCACAGTCTAAGGATAAGGGGCAAGCCATTTAAGACCGAGATGAGGAGAAACTTCTTCACCCAGAGAGCGGTGAACCTGTGGAATTCTCTACCACAGAAAGTTGTTGAGGCCAATTCACTAAATATATTCAAAAAGCAGTTAGATGTAGTCCTTATTACTAGGGGGATCAATGGGTTTGGCGAGAAAGCAGGAATGGGGTACTGAAGTTGCATGTTCAGCCATGAACTCATTGAATGGCGGTGCAGGCTCGAAGTGCCGAATGGCCTACTCCTGCACCTATTTTCTATGTTTCTATAATATGTGAGAAAAGATATTATGGATATTAATGGATGGATATTAATATTCAGTCCCCAGTTCCATGCCTTCTCATACCGGGGGGTACGTTTAAGGTCTTTTGCAATGTCCTTGCCCAGATCACGCAGCTCCTGTTTGAGCATGTGATATAGTTTTATGCTCGCCAGCAGAGGATCCTTTATGTCTCTCAGGTCCTCGGGCAGGTGGGGTATTGGTGCAACCAGTTCAATTTCATATTGGTACAAATCTTGTTTAATTTCGTCAGTCAGGTTCAGGGTAATGATTTCTCGAACATGGATATACGTCATTCGTGCTCGTCCGATTGTAACCGGTAGCCACGGTGTAAAGCAGAAGTTGGGGTTAGTGATATTACATTGATAAGTACCATAGTCATAGATTTGTTGGTTGGTTACCACACAGTATTCCCCCTTTCCGCGGTAGGCTGAGTGGGTGTGTTCGGATTCTGATAGGCTTATGTCTAAGACACACCCAATGGTTTGATTAAATCCGCACCCATCCTCGCTTCCCCAGCCTATTGGATGTGAACATATAGTTCGGCTTCCTACCCTGCGCACCCTGATAATGAGACCCCTCTCATGGTTCCGTTCCATTTGATCGCATATTGATCCATTGGGTAGTACCGCATGTAGTTCTCACCCCGGATTAGCCCCAAGTTTACTACCTCAAACTGGGGGTGTGGTCCAGACTCCCCCTTCGCCGTTACCGGAATCATTAGGACCATCCCCACCAGGGCAGAATGTGAATCTGTGTATCCGCCTGACTTTTCCATTCTGTCTTCCCTTTATCACTTACATCTGCATGTAATTTTACAATGTCTTCTTTCCTGTGCAGCCTTGTCCGCAGCCTCATTTCCTCTCTGGATATCGTCTACCACCTTCTGATGGGCTTTGACCTTTATTACCGCCGCATCGGCGAGTGTACTAGTCGCGTCTAATAGCAGCCTAATTCGGCCTTTATGTTTGATGGCCTCCCCGCCTGAGGTGACAAACCCCCGCCTCCCCCAGTCGGTCATGTAGTCATGACTACTCCAAAAGCATAGCGCTGTCTGTCTGGATATTTGCCCGCTTGTTTTCAGCTAATTGGAGGGCTTCTGTCAGGGCAGTGAGTTCTGCCACTTGTGCGGAAAGTCCTCCGTCCAGTCCCCCACTTAGGACGATGTCAAGTGCTCCATTGACCACCGCCCACCCTGTATGTGGGGTCCCTTGGATATATTTGCGGGACCCGTCCACATAAAGAGTTAAATCGGGGCCCTCGAATGGGATCTCACTTATATTACCGGGTGAATCTTCCCACTCTCGGGCGTGGTACTCATGGGGTTCATCCGTGACCAGGAGACCCTCTGCAGGGTTTTCCCCTGTGTCCCGTACTATTTTCACGGACTCATCATGGGGGAGTAAAATTGCCTTCCATTTAGCCCTGCGTACATTGGACATGGATCTTAGATTTCCGGTGTTGAGTATTTCTACCAGAGTGTGTTTAGTGTGCAGTACAATCTCCCTGGTCATCACTACCGTTCACTGACTTTCACTGCCCACGTTGCACAGTCCAGAGCCACCACACACCGGGACAGACCGGCTGCCACGGGTGACTGTTGGGTTGAGTAATAGGCTACAGGACGCATCCTATCCCCATGCATCTGAGTGACCACTGCCCCATAGAATCCTTCCTCATTTTCGCAGTAAATGTGGAAAGGTATGTCTATGTTCGGGAGTCCCAGGCCGGGTGCAGACATTAAAGCTTCCTTCAGATTACCGTATGCTGCTTCCTGCTCTGGGCTCCACTCTACACTCTCTAGGGAGGGTTTATCCCCTTTCACCAATTTCTGTGTTGGTTCTGCAATTGCTGCAAAGTTAGCTATAAAGTTTCTGCAGTAATTAAAGAGTCCCAGTACTTTCCGTACCCCTTGGACTGTCTTTGGGTGGGGCATGATTCTGATAGCTTCTTTCTTATCTTGAGACATTGTTCTGGTCCCTTGTGATATCACATGTCCCAAATATTGTACCATTGTCTGTCCGATCTGGACTTTCTTGGGATTGGCTTTAAATCCCACCCTTTGTAGGGTTTCTAAGATTTCTATGAGAGTGCCCATGTGTCTCTGTTCATCCTCCGAGGCGATCAGCAGATCATCCACATACTGGAGGACTGTGCTTCTGTAAGGGGTTAGGTCCACCTTTTCTAGGGCTCGACTCAGAGTCCGGTGAAATATTGCTGGGCTATTGTGGAATCCCTGTGGCACCTGTGTCCAGGTACACTGGCGGTCCCCTATAGTAAAGGCAAACTTGTCAATCTACAGACACACGGGACCATACCCTTTTAATGTATCCCAATCCCTGGTGAGGAGTTGTATGCTCCCCACCTTTGCATGGTTGTCCAATTTATTTTGTTCCCTGAAGGTAGTAGTTTTGCGCCCATTTGGGCTTCTCCAAACTCATTTCTTCCCCCGGGGAACAATCAACGCTCCTAATTGTTCTAGGAGGTCGATTCCTAATATTGTACCCTCATTATTGGGACAAACATAAAATTGTGCGGGGATTAGAATCCCTGCCACGTCCAATAATACTTCGCTTAGGTGTGCCCTTGTGGCAGACCCTCCAACCCCTGTGATTGAAACTGTCCATTTGGTTGTGGGTAGGGGGATATCTGTCAGTGAGACAGAGGCGCCTGTATCCACCAACATGTCGCACTGCCGGCCCCATAACAATGCTGTTATGTGGATTTGAGGGTCGCCTTCGCTCTGAGCGGGGGCCGCTGGCTTTCAGTCCCTTGCCAGGTCCTTGAGGGCCTGCAGGAGGTGATCCTTGGTCATGTTCTGGGATTTGGGTGGGCTACCCTGCAGTATGAGTCTTTTCCCGCCTCCGCCTGGCGCCCAACACTGGTTTTTGTTGTGCCCCATTTTCTGGCAGTTGGTGCACTTGGGACGTGGACTCTTACAGACCTTGGACATGTGTCCGGGTTTGCCACAATTGGAGCAAACTCCACTGGCTCTTTTGCTAGATGTCGCTCCTATTTCTACTTTGATCGGCTTTTGGCGTTGGCTGGCTTCATTATCCACTTGGCATGCCCAGTTCACCAGTCCGTCATAGGTATCTGCGCCGACTACCCCCATCTTAAGTATTTTCTGATGGTCGGCTGACAGGCCGTCTTTCACCATCTTTAAAAATGCTTGATCTGCCTTGTCTGTGGCTGTCTGACCCGAGTATTCTTGATACGCGGTCCACAGTCTATGACCATACTCACTGCTGTTTTCACCTTTCTTCTGGCGGACTAACAGAATTAGTCCCCAGTTGGGAGCGCGAGTTCCCAAGGTGGCTTGGACCGCCCGGGTGAAATCATCGTATGCTGTCTGTCGGACTGCCTGAGTGGCATTGTTAAAAGGAGTCCATTCACCATTTCTATAATCCTGTCTTAATGTCTCCCATTTAGGCCGTGGGCATTTAGCCCTCACTATCTGAAGTACACCCCTCTCATGCATCTCATGGATGTCATACATTTCCCTTAGCAATCTCCAAAATTCAGAATTACCGTGTTTTTCCTTCAGAGAAGGTAGATCCTTGAGGATCCCGTGTTTCTCCAAAGGGGTAAACGGTATGTATTTAATTGTTACTTTACGGTCAGTTCCCTGTCCCGTACCAGATGTTCGCAATGGGGCTGCAGGGAGTTTAGTATCATCCTCTAGGTCATACCCGGGTGCCGTAGCTCCCGTTTTTTCATAGGAAGGGGGTGCCCCTGGCTCCCTGCCTTCGTCCCTGTCATAGTCTCCGGGTCTCCCAAAAAGCACGGACACACACGGGTTTTATTAGCTTCTCTTGGTTTGTTTACTTCTTCCCTTAATTGCCTTAATTCCTCAATTTTGGGTTTCATCTTGTCACTAAATTGTAAAAAGTGTTGCGCTATAATTATACCGGCTTTCTTGGCTCTCTTAGTTTTCTCTTTTTCCCACCGAGCCTTTTGCTCGGCTGATTCATGTGATGGGTCCCACCCGTCCTTTCACATTTTGTCGATTAACCCTTTTCGGTCATCCGCGTAGAACTTAGTAAGGGAGTTCTCCAAACCCCAGTCTAATCCTTTGCCGGATGCCATTATATGGTCTGACGATCTACGTCACCTGTCCGATGACTTCACGTCTCTCCAATCGGTAGTTTAATCCAACCTCTATGTTAAATCTTAGCCTTATTTCACAGGTTTACTTTCTGTGCAGCACAGTTCTTATCAATGACTTTAAACTAAATCAATGACTTTAAACTCATTGGTTTGTTCTTTAGCAGACTTTCAAAGTTCGGAGTGCCCGGTTGACTGATAGTCTTATCACAGAGTTCATCTAATTTTGGAATGGTATTTTAAACTTACTCACTCCGAGATGTTTCTGTCAACATTGGTCTGTCCGTCTCCTGGCGGATCCCATTCTCGTCGCCAATTTGATGTGGAACCAAAATAAAGGCTCAACACAAGTCTGTTAAAGAACAAAATATGTTTAGTTGAGAATACCTTGGCCAAGGGGAGAACAGCAGTTTGGAAGAGCCCAAAAACCGTACCTCCGCCAACTTTCAATGACTGATGTACCATGACACCCAGGTCTCGTTGCACCTCCTCTTTTCCTAATCTGTCACCATTCAGATAATACTCTGCCTTCCTGTTTTTGCCACCAAAGTGGATAACCTCACATTTATCTACATTATACTGCATCTGCCATGCAGACTTTAGAGGCCCACTTTCGTGATATAGTGTTGCAGCCTGGGAAAATTGTTTGGGAAAACAGGAATTGGGCCTGTTATTAAATACAGACATATTTTAGAATGTCAAATTAAAGCTGAAAACCGCAATTCGTTATGCGTCATCCATTCCAAGAACTGACCCCAGACTATCCGTGACATTTCAAAAGCGCATTTGACTTAACCGCAAAAACTGAATATAAGCTCATGACATTTGAGAATGTTTCCACATCATGTTTTTTTTGACATCTCCAAGTTGCACCTACCTAGCGGGCTAGAAGTCGTATTTGCTCCGTGGTCTGTATTTCTTGACCACGCTAGATGCTCTTATCTATAAGGTTATATGTTCATCTTGACCTGCGGTTGCCATCACTGTCTGTTAGTCTAAGAATACTCAGGTAGCCTAGTTTGCAGTTTCTAGCAGCTAGGCTACATCCTGCAATTATTTTGCTCAGCTCGTGTGCAACGCTTTGCTACAATTTGACATTCTAAAATATGTCTGTATTTAATCACAGGCCCAATTCCTGTTTTCCTAAACAATTTTCCCAGGCTGCAACACGATATCAATAAAGTGGGCCTCTAAAGTCTGCATGGAAGATGCACTATAATGTAGATAAATGTGAGGTTATCCACTTTGGTAGAAAAAACAGGAAGGCAGAATATTATCTGAATGGTGACAGATTACGAAAAGGGGAGGTGCAACAAGACCTGTGTGTCATGGTTCATCAGTCATTGAAAGTTGGCATGCAAGTACAGCAGGCGGTGAAGAAGGCAAATGGCATGTTGGCCTTCATAGCGAGAGGATTTGAGTATAGGACAGGTGGTCTTACTGCAGTTGTACAGGGCCTTGATGAGGCCACACCTTGAATATTGTGTTCAGTTTTGGTCTCCTAATCTGAGGAAGGACATTCTTGCTAGTGAGGGAGTGCAGCGAAGGTTCACCAGACTGATTCCCGGGATGGCAGGACTGACATATGAAGAAAGACTGGATCGACTAGGCTTATATTCACTGGAATTTAGAAGAATGAGAAGGAATCTCATAGAAACATATAAAATTCTGACATAATTGGATAGGTTAGATGCAGGAAGAATGTTCCTGATGTTGGGAAAGTCCAGAACCAGGGGTCACAATCTAAGGATTTAGGACCGAGATGAAGAGAAACTTCTTCACTCAGAGAATTGTGAACCTGTGGAATTCTCTACCACAGAAAATTGTTGAGGTCAGTTCATTAGATATATTCAAAAGGGAGTTAGATGTGGCCCTTACGGCTAAAGGGATCCAGGGGTATGGAGAGAAAGCAGGAATGGGGTATTGAAGTTGCATGATCAGCCATGATCCATATTGAATGGTGGTGCAGGCTCGAAGGGCCGAATGGCCTACTCCTGCACCTATTTTCTATGTTTCTATGTTTAAAGTCCCATTTCAGGAGTTGACGAGAATCTTTTTCACCCAGAAGATGGTGGAGGTCTGGAATTCACTGCCTGAGAGGGCAGCAGAGGCAGAAACTCCTCATTGCATTTAAAAAGTACTTAGATCCAAGCTTGAAGTGCTGTAAACGGCAAGGCTATGAACCAAGAGCTGGAAAGTGGGATTCGGCTGGATAATCTTCTTTTGACCGGCACAGACATGATGGCCGAATGGCCTCCTTCTGTGCTGTAAATTTCAATGATTCTACGAACTAAGGTAACTGCAGTAACAATTTCAAACAATGGGCAAGCGTTACATAATCAAAATGTCATAGACTGTGTCACGTGATTGAATGCCATGTGATCAAATGTCACATGAGCAAATCTCCAGGAATATGTCAAACCACAGTTGGGAACCTTACACTCAGGCCTGCGTTAAAATTGCAGTCACATGCTGATTACACCATCAGAACACATGTAGGAACATAAGAACATAAGAATTAGGAACAGGAGTAAGCCATTCGGCCCCTCAAGCCTGCTCCACCATTCAGTCAGATCATGGCTGATCTTCCACATCACATCCACTTTACAGCACTATCCCCATATCCCTTGTTTCTCTTAATATCCAAGAATCTATCGATCTCTGTCTTGAATATACTCAAAGACTGAGCCACCACAGCCCTCTGTGGTAGAGAATTCCAAAGATTCACCACCCTCTGAGTGAAGAAGTTCCTCTTCATCTCAGTCCTAAATGGCCGACCCCTTACTCTGAGACTGTGACCCCTGGTTCTGGAATCCTCAGCCAGGAGAAACATCCTCCCTGCATCTACCCTGTCAAGCCCTGTAAGAAGTGTGTGTGTTTCAATGAGATCACCTCTCATTCTTCTAAATTCTAGAGAATATACGCCTAATCTACTTAATCGCTCCTCATAGGACAATCCCCCCATCCCAGGTATCAAGTCTGCTGAACCTTTGTTGCATTCCCTCAATGGCAAGTATATCGTTCCTTAGATAAGGAAACCAAAACTGTACACAATACTCCAGGTGCGGTCTCACCAGGGCCCTATATAATTGCAATATGTAAACAAGGACCCCATCGGCTTTGTCGCCAGCTCAATGATGTAAAGTGCCGTCGTGAAAGGCGCGATATAAATGTAAGTCTTTCTTCCTGTTCAAGAAAGCAAGTTAAAATGGCGAACTGCGTGATCCTGGTGTTTTCTGGTGAGTATGTAACCTAAATGACTTGAACTGCCACCTGCCTATTTTCTGCCAGGGGTTAGATTTAAAATTGCCCCCCCTCGGATCTAGTTTGTGATACTGTATTCTGCAGTTCTAGGAAATAAAATTGGCCTTAATAATTGACTGAAACATGTAACTGTGAATGTATAACACATTCTAACATTGGCACCTTACTCGTACACAGCTTATTCTGTAAAATTTCTCAGGCTGCTTCCAACAGACATCTGTGTGTGAACTATCAGTCAACCTTTGTTTGTCTGTCTTGTTGCGAACTACTATTTTGTTTTACTGTAGGCCACATATGTCAGATAGTGGATCCAGTGGGATTTTTTGTTAAATAAATACTTTTGCTCATCATGTGGAGATGGTGTTAGCAAATGGAACATTTTTCAATTCCAACTTTAGCTTCCCCACAGTTCCAGGTCAGAGACAAAGTCATCATCATCGGAATCGATGAAGACTTGCTTCCATTCCAAAAGTGAGTTCTCAGGTGACTGAACAGGCCAATACGGGAATTACAGTCTCTGTCACAGGTGGGATAGACAGTTGTTGGAGGAAAGAATGGGGGAGTCTGGTTTGCCGCACGCTCCTTCTGCTGCCTGCACTTGTTTTCTGCGTGCTCTCAACGACGAGACTCGAGGTACTCAGTGCCCTCACAGATGCTCTTCCTCCACTTAGAGCAGTCTTTGGCCAGGGACTCCCAACTGTCGGTGGGGATGTTGCACTTTATCAAGGAGGCTTTTAGGGTGTCCTTGAAACGTTTCCTCTGCCCACCTGGGACTCGCTTGCCGTGTAGGAGTTCCGAGTAGAATGCTTGCTTTGGGAGTCTTGTGTCCAGCATGCGGACAGTGTGGCCCGCCCAACGGAGCTGGTCAAGTGTGCTCAGTGCTTCGATGCTGGGGATGTTGGCCTGATCGAGAACACTGACGTTGGTGTGTCTGTCCTCCCAGGGGATTTGCAGGATCTTGCAGAGGCATCGGTGATGGTATTTCTCCAGCGATTTGAGATGCCTACTGTATATGGTCCACGTCTCTGAGCCATACAGGAGGGTGGGTATCACTACAGCCCTGTAGACCATAAGCTTGGTGCCAGATTTGAGGGCCTGATCTTCGAACACTCTTCCTCAGGCAGCCGAAGGCTGCGCTGGCGCATTGGAGGCAGTCGGTGTTGAACCTCGTTGTCGATGTCTGCCCTTGCTGAAAGTAGGCCTACGAGGTATGGAAAATGGTCCACGTTGTCCAGGGTTGCGCTGTGGATCTTGATGACTGGGGAGCAGTGCTGTGTGGCGGGGTCAGGTTGGTGGAGGACCTTTGTCTTACGGATGTTTAGTGTAAGGCCCATGCTTTCGTACACCTCAGTGAAGATGTTGACTATGACTTGGAGTTCAGCCTCTGAATGTGCGCAGACGCAAGCGTCGTCCGCGTACTGTAGTTCGACGACAGAGGATGGGACAGTCTTGGATCTGGCCTAGAGGCGACGAAGGTTGAACAGGTTCTCACTGGTTCTATAGTTTAGTTCCACTCCAGCGGGGAGCTTGTTGAGAGTAAGGTGGAGCATTGTAGCAAGGAAAATCGAGAAAAGTGTTAGCGCGATGACTCAGCCCTGCCTGACCCCAGTTCAGACATTGATTGGGTCTGTGGTAGATCCGTTGGTCAGGATCACAGCTTGCATGCCGTCGTGGAGCAAGCGGAGGATGGCGCTAAACTTTTAGGGGCAGCTGAAACGGAGGAGGATGCTCCATAGACCATTGCGGTTAACAGTGTCAAGCCCTTGTGGACCACAACCCTAATTTTGAAGAGCAACCCTTGCAGCATCAGTATAAAGTTTTTTGTTTACCCATCTGCCATCCTTATTACCAACTTGGCACCAACTTGTGCTGAGTTATGGACAGGTTTTCTGATCTGGGTCAATACATATACGGATATTCTATTGAGGCGCTCAAAATCACTTCACTCAATTCTCTTACAGTTGGCAGAGAGAGGGAGCTTTGAATATCATCAATCTGCAAAGAATTGGAACCCAGGCCCCAGCAAACATTCTGTTCCACAGTGGCATCCAGTCCTCCTGTGATCTTAAGTTTGAATCCTTCCAATCCCTGTGTGCAGATTCGATTTAACATCGTACAATTTATCATCAAACCAAACATCACCACTAAAATATCTAACTAAGAGCTATGTTTCCTCCATTTAATTTTAACGAAAAAATAGACTGGATTATAAAGTGGGGGACAGTGCTTCAGAGTCACGTCTGCTTTACAAGGTTACAACTTAATGTTTTCGTCCAGTAATACAGTAAAGTAATAAATATTCTAGTTTCATATTAATGTTCAATATTTATCCCTCACTCAATGTAACAGATTATCTGGTCATTGTCACATTGCTGTTTGTGGGAGCTTGCTGTGCGCAAGTTGGCTGCTGCATTTCCCACATTGCAACAGTGACTACACTCCAAAAGTACTTCATTGGCTGCAAAACGCTTTGAGACGTCCAATGGTTGTGAAAGGCGCTATATAAATGTAAGTCTTTTAATTCTGTGGTTAACATCCAGCATTATATAATACATTAGGATTAATTATTTTGAAAAGATTTATTGGAGGAAGCTAGTGCATATTTTCATAGCTACCAAGTGGGTTCAGTATTCAAAGGTCTTTTAAACCCCATCAAATATTCTGTCAGGAAAGAGCAGAGCAATTTGTGCGAGCTTACCATGAGTGGGCTTTTATTTATAATGCTTATCAAGATTTTAACCTTGTCAGCCTTGCCGTGCTAATGTGTTACATGTGGTTTGTGGGTGTTTATGAAACTATTCTCCTCCAACTCTCAGCTCAGCTGCTTCACTGAGGGACCTGATTTTATGTTTGTCATTAGCACAATGCTCATACCACACTGTGCAGGATTACAAACAAGGAAGCAGTGAGGCATCACAGTGCCAATTAGTTATTGTAAATTATGTTCTTCTGCACTGTGTAAGTATTTACTTCCTCGTGATCTGAATATTCTAGGCTCAACTCTCCCCAATATCAGTGCTGGGAAATTCCCTCGGGAGTATCTCCCGATCGGCCGCCATAACTTTGGTGGATCACCTGCCGAAATTTCGGGAGCACTGTAACATAGAAAATAGGAGCAGTAGTCGGCCATTCGGCCCTTCGAGCCTGCACCGCCATTCAGTATGATCATGGCTGATCCTCTATCTCAACACCATATTCCCACTTTTCCCCCACACCCCTTGATGATCTGAAAAAAAGAAAGACTTGCATTTATATAGCGCCTTTCACAACGTCCCAAAGCGCTTTACAGCCAATGAAGTTTTTTTTTAAGTGTTGTAATGTAGGAATCGCAGCAGCCATTTTGCGCACAGCAAGCTCCCACAAGCAGCAATGAGATAAATGACCAGCTCATCCATTTTTGTTATGTTGTTTGAGGGATAAATATTGGGCAGGGCACTGGAGATAACTTTCCTGTTCTTCGAAATAGTGCCATGGGATCTTTTACATCCACCAAAGAGGGCAGACAGGGCCTCAGTTTAACGTCGCATCCAAAAGATAGCATCTCCGACAGTGTAGCACTCCCAAGCACTACAATGGAGTATCAGCCTAGATTTTTGTGCTCAAGTCTCTGGTGTGGGACTTGAACCTACAACCTTTTATCAGCCATTGACTGAAATGATGGGCGGGTTTCTATGAACCTCGCTGGGACCATGACGGGCGATGCTGGTGGCGGGTCCGACCCCGCTCCTGGCTCCAGCCTGGCCTCTGAATTGATTTTCCCTTGATTGGGCTTCTTAAGCCCACCAGCGCATTTCCCGGCCAATTAGAGAAAGCGGGTTTGGTGACGTCATTTGATGACACATCATCAGCCAGTTACCTTAAAGGGACCATGGCCAATTTTATTTTGACATTTGTGCTGTCAGTGTTCTACAGCATAGAGGTGCTGCAAACACTGCACAGAGGCACAGGGCACCACCCAGGCCCTCCCATGACTCCCTCTATATGCTTATGGAGGGAGTCACAGCACGCAGGGAGGTTTTCTTCCCTTCCCTGCCCATGGATGGAAGAGACCTCCCCAGGAGACCACACAGCCTGGTTGCACATTGCACAGGAGGGCACCAGCAGGGATGTGGTCAGGGGGTCCTGGGTGCAGTGGCACAAACCTTTCAATGATCTCAGTAGATCACGAAACTTTAGTACAAAGCCACACTCAACCTCATCCAACTAAAACTCTCATCACATCCCCATCATTCTGCCTTCCCTACCTTACTCCTGCACATCCTTACTCACACCAACTTACCTTGCACCTCCTCCACCCATCCCTCTCTCTCTATCTACATTATCACATCCCCATCTCACTAGCCACACCTCACACTCACCCTCATCCGATTGCAATCATACCAACTAACAACACAAAAGGGTAGGTACTTGGGTGTTTTATGTAATGTTCATGTAAAGTTCTGTTAATGTGCTGTCAAACATTGAAGCCTTTATTTTCAACACTTGCGTTCTTGGACAGATTTATGTGCACGTTTGGAAGTGGCTTAGTGAGTTGCAGTGAATGGTGAGACATAACAGTACCCTCAGCAATGGTGATGAGTGTGAAAGGAATGGCTTGAGCATTGTAAGGATGCTTTATGGTGTTGGTCTGGGGTGGTGCCAACCTGGCGCATCACGTGGCAATCAGGTTGTACAGCGTTAAATGAAGTAAATCTGGCCATGGTGAGGCCATCCCTGGCCTCCCGGGCAGCAATGCGTTCAGGTACAGAATGCTGTGGTACAGAGGGATCTGGGGGTCCTCGTACATGAAACACAAAAGGTTACCATGCAGGTACAGCAAGTAATTAGGAAGGCAAATGGAATGTTTTCCTTTATTGCAAGGGGGTTGGATTATAAAAGTAGTGAAGTCCTGCTACAACTGTACTAAAGTACTGTGTACAGATTTGGTCTCATTATTTCAGGAGGGATATACTTGCATTGGAGGCAATTTAGAGAAGGTTCATTAGGTTGATTCCTGGGATGAAGATGTTGTCTTATGAGGAAATGTTGAGCAGGTTGGGCCTGTACTCATTGGAGTTTAGAAGAATGAGAGGTGGTCTTATTGAAAAATATAAAATTCTGAGGGGACTTAACAGGGTAGATGCTGAGAGGATGTTTCCCCTCAAGGGGGGGGATCGAGAACTAGGGGGGCATAGATTCATAATAAGTGCTCCTCCATTTAAGAGAGAGATGAGGAGATATTTCTTCTCTCAGAGGGTTGTTAATCTTTGGAATTCTCTACCCCAGAGAGCTGTGGAGACTGAGTCAGGCCAAGATCAGATTAACCATGATCTTATTGAATGACAAAGCAGGCTCGATGGGCTGTATGGCCTACTCCTGCTCCTATTTCTTATGTTCTTATGTGCTGATGCCATATGTACCTGTGCAGCATCAGTTGATTGCGAAGAAGGCTGGTGTTGATGCTGCTGGTGTGCCGAGTGATGCTGGTGTCAGTGCTGATAATGGTAGGATTCTGAGGACCAAGGTTAGAGAATTTCAAGAGTACCCATGCTGATGTAATAGATAGCAGGTGAAGACAGAATCGATCGGTCAATGGTGAGAGAGGTAATGAGGTCAGACTGGGTGCAGACTTGTGTAAAAATTTGCAGCATCCTGAATCTGTAGTGGAATGCAGTTTAGAGAAGCTAGTGGTTAAGGGAACATTTCTCATCAGCTGGGAACTTTGACTTGACATTTGAAGCTATCAACTCATCAGCTGATTCATTGGCCACTGATCTCACACCTCAGTTTCACAGATGAGTTCTAGGCACAGCAACAAACCAGTGTGCGACCTGTGAAATCCAAAAAGCCGGGAAAAACGCCATTGATAAGTCACTGTTAACAAGCCACTAACGATTTGAATTGCCTCCCCCGCCACTGCGTGTCGGGTCTGCTCAGTGCTGGCAGACCCAACATTTCGTAATGGTGCATGGCGGCAGGTTGACAGCGGGGTTCTGACCTGCTAGGGGAAACATAGAAACATAGAAAATAGGTGCAGGAGTAGGCCATTCGGCCCTTCGAGCCTGCAACGCCATTCAATAAGATCATGGCTGATCATTCCCTCAGTACCCCTTTCCTGCTTTCTCTCCATACCCCTTGATCCCCTTAGCCATAAGGGCTATATCTAACTCCCTCTTGAATATATCCAATGAACCGGCATCAACAACTCTCTGCAGCAGGGAATTCCACAGGTTAACAACTCTCTGAGTGAAGAAGTTTCTCCTCATCTCAGTCCTAAATGGCCTACCCCTCATCCTAAGACTATGTCCCCTGGTTCTGGACTTCTCCAACATTGGGAACATTCTTCCCGCATCTAACCTGTCCCGTCCCGTCAGAATCTTATACGTTTCGGGTGGGAAAAAAAACGTTCCCACCCGACCCACCACCGATCGCGTTTGCTTTCCCCCTTTCCCCCCACCCCTTCCCCCCTGCCCCCTCCCGCCCCCGCCCGGCGCAAAATCCATTCCTATAAATTGATGCTTGAAAAAGAGGAATATGAAAGGGTATGGGAACTGAACAGGATAGTGGGATTAGATTAGGTGGCTCCTGGTAGGAAGGAGGAGGAGAAGCAATATAAACTAGAACAATTTTAAAGAGG
Organism: Pristiophorus japonicus; assembly: GCF_044704955.1. NCBI lineage: Eukaryota > Metazoa > Chordata > Chondrichthyes > Pristiophoridae > Pristiophorus > Pristiophorus japonicus. The sequence goes on from NC_091985.1 coordinate 157,335,774, forward strand.
GTACAGGAACAGAGAGGCCTAGGTGTACACACACACAAATCTCTCAAGGTGGCAGGACAAGTTGAGAAGGCGTATAGGATCCTTGAATTTAGAAATTGAGTAATAGTGTAAGGCAAGGAAGTTATTCACTAGAATGGTACCAGGGATGAAAGACTTCCGTTATATGAAGAGACTAGGGTTGTTCTAGGGTTGTTCTCCTTAGAGCAGAGGAGGTTAATGGACGATTTGATAGATGTTCAAAATCATGAATGGTTTGATAGAGTATATAAGGGATACTGTTTCCCGTGGAAGAAGGGTCGGTAATCAGTGGACACATACTAAGGTAATCGGTAAAAGAACCAGAGGTGAAATGAGGAGAAAAAAATGACGCAGTGAGTTGTTATAATCTGGAATGCACTGTCTGAAAGGGTGATGCATGCAGATTTAATACTAACCTTCAAAAGGGAATTGGATCAATACTTGAAGGGGAAAAATTGCAGGGCTAGGAGGAAAAGTAGGGGAGTGGGACGAATTGTCTGAGGTTCCTGCCACAAATTCCATTCCCTAGCCACCGACTTCTTCCCTCTTGCCACAGCTGTCTAAGGTTGAACCAGACTGCTCCCAATCTTGGTGTCGTGTTTGACACTGAAATGAGCTTCCGACCACATATCCATCACTAAGACCACATCCATAACATCACCTGACTCCGCCCCGCCTCAGTTCATCTGTAGTTGAAAGCATCATCCATGCCTTTGTTACCTCTAGACTTTACTATTCCAACACACTCTTGGCTGGCCTCCCACATTCCATCTGCCCTAAACTTGAGGTCATCCCAAACTCAGCAGCCCGTGCCCAAACTCGCACCAAGTCCCGTTCACCCATCACCCTGTGCTCGCTGACCTACATTGACTCCTGGTTAAGCAACGCCTACATTTTAAAATTTGCATCCTTGTTTTCAAATCCCTCCATGGACTCGCCCCTCCCTATTTCTCTAATCACCTCCGCCCCCTCGAGATGTCTGTGCTCCTCTTAATTCTCGCCACTTGAGCATCCCTGATTATTAATTGCTCAACCATCGGTGGCCGTGCCTCAGCTGCCTGAGCCCTAACCTCTCCACCTCTCTACATCTCTTTCCTCCTTTACGATGGTCCTTAAAACCTACCTCTTTGACCAAGCTTTTGGTCATCTGAGAGGGAGAATTCGTAAGGGGTAATTTTAGACAGCTATTCTTCCTGCCTGGAGTCTCAGTACATGGGAGTGGGGTCGAGAACAGGACTGCTTGTACAACCTGCACTAGTGCCCAGTGAGACTGCACCCCAGGGACCGAGCTTGGTCATGAGACCTTGTAACTCGAGTGGCTGGGGCTTGGGCTGCTTTGTGACATTGTTCCTGGCTGCTGTTGTGATTGGCTGCTGGCTCCTTTGTGATGTCACCTGGAGACAGGTTTACGCCCCTGGTTACACACCATCAGTGGGAGTTACTGTGGGAGGAGCTGGAGTTGTCAGCTGACACTGTGAGTGAGTCTGGTCCCTGTAAACAGGGCAAAGGAACAAAAAGAACAATTTAATAGTAAAGTGAGTAATACAGGTGCATTGTCCTGAATCCGGAACTCCAAAAACCAGAATTTTCCAAAAACCGGACATTTTGCACACAGCTGATGGAGTCGTCTGGAATCCGGAATTATTGTCCAAAAACCGGAACAGACTCAGTCCCAAGGATTCCAGATTTAGGATGTTGTACCTGTACAACCAAATGTCATTAATTGCAAATATATTTAAATTAAGTATAGGGCCAGAATTTTCTGGAGCAAAGCATCTTGCGGCGTGGTTAGTTAGACTTTCTCCTGCACCCTTCGGCTCAAAAGTTATTTGCATGTAAGTTGTCTCAGCGCATCTGCTGTAGAAACCCTCATCCATGTCTATGTTACCTTGAGACTTGACAATTCCAACGCACTCCTGGAGGGCCTCCCACATTTTACCCTCGGTAAACTTGGGGTCATCCGAAATTCTGCTGCCTGTTTCCTAACTCACGCCAAGTCTCTTTCACCCCTGTTCTCGCTGAGCTCCATTGGCTCCTTTTTAAGCAATGCCTGGATTTTAAAATTCTCATTGTTTTCAAATCCTTCCAAGGTCTCGCCTTTCCCTATCTCTCTAATTTCCTCCAGCCCTAAACCCTCTGAGATCTCTGCGCTTCTCCAATTCTGGCCTCTTGAGCATCCCTGATTATAATCTCTCAACTATTGGCTGCCGTGCCTTCTGTTGCCTGGGCCCCAAGCTCTGGAATTCCCTGCCTAAACCTCTCCACCTCTCGACCTCTCTTTACTCCTTTATGACACTTCTTAAAACCTACCTCTTTGACCAAGCTTTTGGTCACCTGCCCTAATTTCTCCTTTTGTGGCTCGGTGTCAAATTTTTGATAATGCTCCTGTGAAGCGTTTGGGATGTTACACTACATTAAAGGTGCTATATAAATACAAATTGTTGTTGTTGAGACAATAGTGCAAAACGTGCGATATCGGCTCGGCAACCCGTTAAGCACCTCACAGATTGAAATCAATAAAAGGAAGATCAAGAGAAGAGTTTAAAGCCCGCCTGAATCATTATCGCACTTTTTACACCATCAACAAATGCAAAATTGCCCCCAGTGATTCAGTGCATCACATCTACTGGTGTTGATCCATATACACCAGGAAGGTCCAAGGTTTGATCCCTGAACTGTGCTCATTTAGTGCAATGTAGGCTAAAAAAGGCCTTGATTCAGTAATAGCACTCTTGCCCGAGTCAGATGGCTGTGGGTTCAAGCCTCACTCCAAAGACTTCAGCACGAAGCCTAGCCTGATATTGAGGGGGTGCGGCACTATTGGAGGTTCTGTTTTTTGGATGAGATTTTACAACCAAGATCCTGTTTTATCTCTCGGGCGGATGTAACAGATCCCAAGGGATTATTGGTAGAAGAATGCTCGCAGTATCCTGCCCAACAATTGTTCGCAAAATTAAAGTCCATTGGATTAAAAGCAGTGGCTGCATGGATGCGGAATTAGCTTAGGACTGAAAGCAGAGAGTAATGGTGAACGGTTGTTTTTCAGACTGGAGAACAGTGCACAGAGATGTCCACCAGTGGTGGGTATTGGGACCCCCGCTCTTTTTTATACTTTTTAATGACCTGGACATGGATATACAGGGTATAATTTCAAAGTTAGCAGATGACATGAAACTCGGAAATGTAGTAAATAATGGGGAAGATAGCAACAGACTTCAGGAGGACATAGACAGACTGGCGCTCGGTACTGAAATATTAGTGTTATAAGTTAGATTGTTAGCATCTATACTACATATTATTATGGTGTTGGACTAACAAGATTACTAATTTCTCACTCAGTGGGGCTATTTTACCTTGACTTAGCTTTCCACGCCATCACTAAGAATGCCTATTTCCACCTCTGTAACATCACCTAACTCTACACCTTTTTAAAAATTTGTTCTGGGATGTGGGTGTCGCTGGCAAGGCCAGCATTTATTGCCCATCCCTGATTGCCCTTGAGAAGGTGGTGGTGAGCCACCGCCTTGAACCGTTGCAGTCCGTGTGATGAAGGTACTCCCACAGTGCTGTTAGGGAGGGAGTTCCAGGATTTTGACCCAGTGACGATATATTTCCAAGTCAGGATGGTGTGTGACTTGGAGGAGAACTTGGAGGTGATGGCGGTCCCATGCGCCTGCTGCCCTTGTCCTAGGTGGTAGAGGTCGCGGGTTTGGGAGGTGCTGCCGAAGAAGCCTTGATGAGTTACTACAATGCATCGTGTAGATGGTACACACTGCAGCCACGGTGCGCCGGTGGTGGAGGGAGTGAATGTTTAAGGTGGTAGATGGGGTGGCAATCAAGTTGCTTTGTCCTAGGTAGTGTCGAGCTCCTTGAGTGTTGTTGGAGCTGTACCCATCCAGGCAATTCCATCATACTCCTGTCTTGTGCCTTGTAGATGGTGGAAAGGCTTTGGAGAGTCAGGTGAGACACTCGCTGCAGAATACCCAGCACCTGCTATTTTTGCCACAGTATTTATGTGGCTGGTCCAGTTAAGTTTCTGGTCAATGGTGACCCCCGGGACATTGATGGTGGGGGATTCGGCGATGGTAATGCCATTAAATGCTATAACTGCCTCAGCTCATCTGCTGCTGAAACCCTCATCCATGCTTTTGTTACCTCTAGACTTGACTATTCCATCGCACTCCTGGCCACATTACTGATCAAATTTAACACAGAGAAGTATGAAGCGATTAATTTTGGTGAGAAGAATGAGGAGAGGCAATATAAACTAAATGTTACAATTTTAAAGAGGGTGCAAGAACAGATAGGCCTGGGGGTGCATGTGCACATATCTTGGAAGGTGACAGGACAAGTTGAGAAAGCGACTAAAAAGCATATTAGGATCCTTGGCTTTATTAACAGAAGCAAGGATTACAAAAGCAAGTAAGTTATTAGAATGGTACCAGCGTTGAAAGACTTAATTAACGTGGAGCGACTAGAGAAACGGGGGTTGTTCTCCTTAGAGCAGAGAAGGTTATGAGCAATTTTAAGGTGTTCAAAATCATAAACGGTTTTGATAGAGTAAATAAGGAGAAATTGTTTCCAGTGGTAGAAGGGTCAGTAACCAGAGGGCTCAGATTTAAGGTGCTTGGCAAAAGAACCAGAGGCAACATGAGAAAAATATTTTTTATGTAACAAGTTATTATGATTTGGAATGCAGTGCCTGAAAGGGTGGTGGAAGCAGATTCAGTAGTGACCTTCAAAATGGAATTGGATAAATACTTAAAATAAAAAATTGCAGGGCTATGGGGAAAGAGCAGGGGAGTGGGACAAATTGGAGAGCTCTTTCAAAGAGCCGGCACAGGCAAGATGGGCTAAATGACCTCCTTCTATGCTGTATCTTTCTATGATTCTATGAGACGTCCTGAGATCATGATATCAAAGCAAGTTCTTAAAATGGATATAAATTAGCAGCATAACTACAATATTGGAAAAGTATCTTAAAAACAGACAAGTGAAGTATCTGTGGATATGTGTTGTATTGGTATCACAGTAGTGACCTTACAGAAACATAGAAACATAGAAAATAGGTGCAGGAGTAGGCCATTCGGCCCTTCGAGCCTGCACCACCATTCAATATGATCATGGCTGATCATGCAACTTCAGTACCCTATTCCTGCTTTCTCTCCATACCCCTTGATCCCTTTAGCCGTAAGGGCCACATCTAATTTTTGAATATATCTAACGAACTGGCCTCAACAACTTTCTGTGGTAGAGAATTCCACAGGTTCACAATTCTTTGAGTGAAGAAGTTTTTCCTCATCTTGGTCCTAAATGTCATGAACATGAGCTGAGCGAAGCATCCATATTCTGTAATAGAACTTGAAATTAACACTGGCATGCCAAACCAAATTTCGTAACAGAAGTGACAGTAGAAGACTGATGGAATCATGATCACATTTCAGCACAACCTCATTCTGACTGCTAGTCATTAACGGGCACTCATACATTCATAAAGATAAATGAGATGGCTATTTTACAAACTGCTGCAAAGTTGACCTGCTGTCAATTGTAAGTATATTTTGAGTTCCTAAGCTATCGATGGTTCAGTAACTTATAAAGAAAAAAATAACTTTCATTTATATTGCATCTTTCACGAGCTCTGGGCATCCCAAAGCACTTGACAACCAATAAAATAGTTTTTAAGTCTTGGGCTGGATTTTCGGCTTTGATGATTTTGGGGCAGTAATGACGGCACGGCGGTAAAGTTTACGCCAGAGAACAGTCAGCAAAATTGGGCAGCAGTGCCTTGAGTGTGGGGCGGAGCGTTTGGGCGTCAGGATGGGAAACTCCCGAGCTAAAGGGCCGGGCCGGGAGTGCTCCGAGAGATGCCTGGGGAGAGGAAAAAACCTGAACAAATAACAGAAACATTCCTATTACATAGTCCATGCCACAACAACATAAATCGCAAAAAAAATTAAAAGAAAAAACAATCACACTTACCTTAGGATGGTATTATTTACCTCACTTCAGTTGGTACGAGTTGGACCGCCCGATTTCCCAGGCGGTCACTGTGGGGCGCCCTGAGGGACAGGAGTCAAAAAGCGCGCTGGTGTCACAACCAGGGGCGTTGCATACCGGCGCAGCTCTTCCAGGCGGTATTGCTCCGCGCTGCCGTAACACTGGCCCCGAAAACCATAAGAACATAAGAAATAGGAGCAGGAGTAGGCCATTTGGCCCCTCGAGCCTGCTCCGCCATTCAATAAGATCATGGATGATCTGATCATGGACTCAGCTCCACGTCCCCACCCGCTCCCCATAACCCTTTACTCCCTTATCGCTCAAAAATCTGTCTATCTCCGCCTTAAATATATTCAATGATCCAACCTCCGCAGCTCACTGGGGCAGAAAATTACATAGATTTACAATCCTCTGAGAGAAGAAATTTCTCCTCATCTCAGTTTTAAATGGGCGGCCCCTTTTCTAAGACTATGTCCCCTAGTTTTAGTTTCCTCTCTGCATCCACCCTGTCGAGCCGCCTCATTATCTTATATGTTTCAATAAGATTACCTCTCATTCTTCTGAACTCCAATGTGTATAGGTTCAACCTACTCAACCTGTCTTCATAAGTCAACCCCTCATCTCCGGAATCAACCTAGTGAACCTTCTCTGAACTGCCTCCAATGCAAGTATATTCTTCCTTAAATATGGAGACCAAAACTGTACACAGTACTCTAGGTGTGGCCTCACTAATACCCTGAACAGTTGTAGCAGGACCTCTCTGCTTTTATACTCCATCCCCCTTACAATAAAGGCCAACATTCCATTTGCCTTCCTGATTACGTGCTGTACCTGCATACTAACTTCTTGTGTTTCATGCACAAGGACCCCTAGGTCACTCTGTACTGCAGCACTTTAGATTTTTCTCCATTTAAATTATAATTTGCTTTTCTATTATTTCTGCCAAAGTGGATAATCTTACATTTTCCCACATTATATTCCATCTGCCAAATTTTTGCCCACTCACTTAACCTGTCTATATCCCTTTGCAGATTTTTTGTGTCCTCCTCACAATTTGCTTTCCCACCTACTTTTGTATCATCAGCAAATTTGGCTACATTACATTTGGTCCCTTCATCCAAGTCATTTATATAGATTGTAAATAGTTGAGGACCCAGCACCGATCCCTGCGGCATCCCACCCGTTACTGTTTGCCAACCGGAAAATGACCCATTTATCGCGACTCTCTGTTTTCTGTTCGTTAGCCAATCCTCTAACCATGCTAATATATTACCCCCAAACCCGTGAGCTTTTATCTTGTGCAGTAACCTCTTATGTGGTACCTTATCGAATGCCTTCTGGAAATCCAAATACACCACATCCACTGGTTCCCCCTTATCCAACCTGCTCATCACCGCCACTCTGGGATGAAAAATGGAGTGCAAAGGACCGGAAAGTCCGCGCCTAATAGAATCTAACAGCACAGAGGGAGGCCTTTCGGCCTGTTGCGCCTGTGCTGGCTCTGTGAAAGAGCTGTCCAATTTAGTCCCACACCCCAGCTTTTTCCCATAATCCTGCAGCTTAGTCCTCTTCAAGCACCTGCTTCTACCATCCTTTAAGGTAGTGTGTTCCAGATCTGTGTGGAAAAATTCTCCTCATTTCCCCTCTAGTTCTTTTGCTAATTATTTTAAATCTCTGACCTCTGATTACCAACCCACTTGCCAGAGGAAACAGTTTATCTCTACTTGCTCTATCAAAACCCTTCATAATTTTAAATACTTCTATTAAGTCTTCCATGAAGCTTCTCTGCTCTAACGTGAATAATCCAGCTTCTCCAATCTCTCCACATAATTGAACTCCCTCAACCCTGGTATCATCCTGGTAAACCTCCTCTCAACCATTGTTACCTTTAATTTTTTTGGGGTGTGCGGTCCCTTTAATGGGTTGCGTGGCTCATTCAAAATACCGCGCATGTGCGGTTTTTCCCACATAACAGCCGCTGAGCCGGCTGCGAGGGAGCTTCAGAGCACCGTGCAGCCATGCAGCTTAATGGGAACATTGCTCTCTGCCCTCTCCAAGGCCTTGACATCCTTCCGAAAATGTGGTGCCAAGAATTGTACAAAATACTCCAGCTGAAGTATAACCAGTGATTTGTAAATGTTTAGCATGACTTCCTTGTTTTTGTATTCAATGCTCCTATTTACACTTATTTAACCACCTGATAACTTGGTTCTAATATGAACAAAGCCATTGAAAATTCAATATCCAATTCTTACATCATTAATTTTCATACACATTAAATGGTAGGACACTGAGAAGTGCAGAGGAACAAAGGAACCTTGGAGTGCATGTCCACAGATTCCCGAAGGTAGCAGGCCAGGTGGATAAGGTGGTTAAGAAGGCATACGGAATGTTTGCCTTTATTAGCCGAGGCATAGAATATAAGAGCAGGTGGGTTATGCTTGAACTGTATAAAACACTAGTTAGGCCACAGCTGGAGTACTGTGTGCAGTTCTGGCCACTGCATTACAGGAAGGGCGTGATTGCACTGGAGAGGGTACAGAGGAGATTTATGAGGATGTTGCCAGGAGTGGAGAATCTTAGAGGACAGATTGAATAGGCTGGGTTTGTTTTCTTTGGAACAGAGGAGGCTGAGGGGAGACCTCATTGAGGTGTATAAAATTATGAAGGGCCCAGATATAGTGGATAGAAAGGGCCTATTTCCCTTAGCAGAGGAGTCAACAACCAGGGGGCATAGTAATTGGTAGAAGGTTTAGAGGGGATTTGAGGGGAAATTTCTTCACCCAGAGGTTTGTGGGGGTCTGGAACTCACAGCCTGAAAGGGTGGTAGAGGCAGAAACCTCACCACATTTAAAAAGTACATAAGAACATGATCAGATCAGCTATTCAATAAGATCATGGCTGATCTGATCATGGACTCAGCTCCACTTCCCCGCCCGCTCTCCATAACCTCTTATCCCTTTATCGTTTAAGAAACTGTCTATTTCTGTCTTAAATTTATTCAGTGTGTGTCCCAGCTTCCATAGCTCTCTGAGGCAGTGAATTCCACAGATTTACAACCCTCTGAGAGAAGAAATGTCTCCTCATCTCTGTTTTAAATGGGCGGCCCCTTATTCTAAGATCATGCCCTCTAGTTCTAGTCTCCCCCACCAGTGGAAACATCTTCTCTGCATTCACCTTGTTAAGCCCCCTCATAATCGGATACGTTTCGATAAGATCACCTCTCATTCTTCTGAATTCCAATGAGTAGAGGCCCAACCTACTCAACCTTTCCTCATAAGTCAACCCCCTCTTCCCCGAAAGCAACGTAGTGAACCTTCTCTGAACTGCCTCCAAAGCAAGTATATCTTTTCGTAAATATGGAAACCAAAACTGCACGCAGTATTCCAGGTGTGGCCTCACCAATACCTTGTATAGCTGTAGCAAGACTTCCCTGCTTTTATATTCCATCCCCTTTGCAATAAAGGCCAAGATACCATTGGCTTTCCTGATCACTTGCTGTACCTGCATACTATCCTTTTATGTTTCATGCACAAGTACCCCTAGGTCCCGCTGTACTGCGGCACTTTGCAATCTTTCTCCATTTAAATAATAACTTGCTCTTTGATTTTTTTCTGCCAAAGTGCATGACCTCACACTTTCCAACATTATACTCCATCTGCCAAATTTTTGCCCACTCACTTAGCCTATGTCCTTTTGCAGATTTTTTGTGTCCTCCTCACACATTGCTTTTCCTCCCATCTTTGTATCCTCAGCAAACTTGGCTACACACTTGGCTGTGAACTTCAAGTGCCATAACGTACAGGGCTATGGACCTAGAGCTGGAAAGTGGGATTAGGCTGGATGACCTCTTGTTGGCCGGCGCAGACACAATGTGCCAAAATGGCCTCCTTCTGTGCTGTAAACTTCTATGATATACCACCCCTCGATGTAAATTGTTACGAAACCAATTACCATTAAGCTGTATTGTTAATATACCTGTTGCATTTATATCCACTGCATCAATAGTTTTATGCAAGAGCCTATGGAGATGAAATTCGATTAAGCTTAAAACAGGTGCAGGAGGCCCGAAGCGCGATCTATCTGCACCCGTTCAAAGTGGAGCAAAATTCGTGCTGCCTCCTCATTTACATGATGGGAGCGCTGAGCTCAGCGCTAAACGCGTGCTGCTTGGCTTAGCGCTCAAACGGGAGGGTGGGCAGTTTGCCTCGTCTCTCTGTGCTGCTTAAGGAGGAGACGTCTTGTTGCAGATCATCATCATCATAGGCAGTCCGTCGGAATCAAGGAAGACTTGCTTCCACTCTTAACATGAGTTCTTAGGTGGCTGAACAGTCCAATACGAGAACCACAGTCTCTGTCACAGGTGGGACAGACAGTCATTGAGGAAAAGGGTGGGTGGGACTGGTTTGCCGCACGCTCTTTCCGCTGCCTGCTCTTGATTTCTGTATGCTCTCAGCGACAAGACTCGAGGTGCTCAGCGGCCCTCCCGGATGCACTTCTTCCACCTAAGGCGGTCTTTGGCTAGGGTCTCCCAGGTGTCGGTGGAGATGTTGAACTTTATCAGGGAGGCTTTGAGGGTGTCCTTGTAACGTTTCCGCTGCCCACCTTGGGCTCGCTTGCCATGAAGGAGTTCTGAGTAGAGCGCTTGCTTTGGGAGTCTCATGTTTGGCATGCGGACAATGTTTCCCGCCCAGCGGAGCTGATCGAGTGTGGTCAGTGCTTCAGTGCTGGGAATGTTGGCCTGGTCGAGGATGCTAACGTTGGTGCGTCTGTCCTCCCACGGGAGAAGCACCTCTTTGTCACTCTGAAGCCATGGCTCAACAGGGTAGATAGTGGGCAAGGAGGTTATCTGATGCAACACTAGAGGTCTTGGTCCTGTGAGTGCACAGAAGGTGGCGCGTTCTCTACCCACAGGAGGACATCCCGGCAGCACTCCAGAAGGCAGCGGGAGGAGATAGCAGAAGCCGTCAGTGCCACACGTGTTGCCCCCAGGACCTGGATCCAACACCGCAATAAGTTTAATGACCTACTCAAGTGGTCAAGGTCAGTGAATCCATCTTCAAATGTCCTAACCCACCAACTGCATCATTAGCCTCACACACTGCTCAATGCACCACAGCCCCATCACTCACCTACCAACACTCTCGAGCAAGCACGACTCATACCTCACAACACAAAATCAAACTACTGCAGATGATGGAAATCGGAACCAGAAACAGAAAATGCTGGAAATACTCAGCAGGTCAGGCAGCACCTGTGACAGAGGGAAACAGAGTTAACGGCCCAGAAATTCCGCTTTCTCCTTCACGCGGGCGTTCGACTAGTTTTTAGAGAAAAAATACGCACCTACCTGAAGCTGCTGCCCCCACTTGACTTTCCAATGCACAGGCCTTCTCTTGCTGCGCATTGCAGCGCGTGCACGTCTGGACGTGCGCAGGCCTGGAGCTGGAGTCACATGGCTCTGGGCAGCCAATCAGGTATAGTATATTCTCATTCATAGTAAAAGGAGTTTCGTCAGTTCAAAACTCCTATTACTATGAATGAGAAACCCGGCCCCCCCCAAACACCCAAAGCACTAATAAAAAATAGAAATACACACTACATATTTATGATTAATTTAAATTAAAGTTATTAATGTCTTATAAAAAATATTTTCCTGATTTTTAAAATAATTTTTTAAATTATGCCTTAAAATAAGTGTGGAGGGTTTTTAACAATAAAATATGTTTTCATAACTTTATTTTTATGTTTTTGAGAGTTTTAAAACACTTGCGCCTGTAAAAGTAGGCTATGCGCCAGCTTTTTCAGGCGCAATATTTTTTAGGACATTTGTATGCATAATTATTGGAAATTTGCACGCACAAATGTCCTCGCTCCCGATATGTGCGAGATCTGTCAAGCCAGAAATGTGACAGATCGGAAAAGCCGGTTTTTAGCGCATTTTCATATGCCTTCCTGGGTCCGTAGAAACTTCGTACGGACCCGGGGACATCGGAATTTCAGGCTCAATGGGCCCAAGTTTCCACAAGAAAAAAAACAGGCGCCTCTCCGAGCTGGGCGCCCGTTTTTCGCGCCTAAAACGGCGCCTAAAAAAATCCTCGGTATTCTCCACCTACTTGCAGGTCCTCTGGCCCTCGGCGCAGCCAGCACGAGCTGTGGGGGGGCGGAGCCAGGTCCCTGCGCTGAAAACAGTGCCAGGACCTCTGCACATGCGCGCTACAGTCGGCACGCAAGTGCAGTAGCTCCAGGCGCCGAACTGTGTGGGAGGGGCCCGAAGCACGCAGCCCCTAGCCCTGGCTGAATGGCCTCACTGGGGCTGCGTGAATAAGGCTCCTCCCACGGCCAGCTCCTGCTCCCCACCCCCCCCCCCCGCCCCCGACCAGACCCGACACCCGCTCCCTCCCCGCCGACCAGACCCGACACCCGCTCCCCCGCCTCGACCCGAATCCCGACACCCGCTCCCCCCCCCCCCCGACTGACCTGACCCGACCCGCGCTCCTGTTCCTGCTCCCCGCCCCCCCCGACTGGACCCAACCCGACCCGCGCTCCCGCCCCGCCCCCCCCCCCCCCCCCCCTCACTGGACCCGACTCCCGCTCCCGGACTGGATCCGATCCGACCTGACCTCCACCCTCCCTCCCTCCCCCCCTCTCTCCCTCCCCCTCTTTCTCTCTCCCTCCCCTCTCTCTCTCTCTCCCCCTCCCTCCCCCTCCCGCTCAGCGGCACGAACGGCTGCAGAATTCTCCGTGCCTGAAGCACTTTCACACAGGTAGGAAGATGGTTTATTTAATCTTTTCTTGGCTTATAAATGTTTATTCAGGTTGGATTTATTTGTATAATATTTGTAGAAGTATAAATAAGGATTGATTGTAGAATTTAATGACTTCCCTTCCCCCCCCCTCCCCCCCCCCCATCTCTTTCTGGACGCCTAATTTGTAACCTGCGCCTGATTTTTTAATGTGTAGAATAGGTTTTTTCAGTTCTACAAAAATCTTCACTGGCTCCATTCTACTTTAGTTTGGAGTACGTTTTCACTGTGGAAACTTTCAAATCAGGCGTCAGTGGCCGGACACGCCCCCTTTTGAAGAAAAAATTCTGTTCCAAAGTAGAACTGTTCTACCTGACTTGAACTGCAGAAAAAAAAATGTGGAGAATTGCGATTTCTAAGATAGTCCGTTCTCCACCAGTTGCTCCTAAAAATCAGGCGCAAATCATGTGGAAACTTGGGCCCCATTGTGACCTTTCATTGGAACTTGTGAACGTAACAGTACCTGTTTGAAAATAAGATTAAAATTAATTGTTAACATTAAGTATTAAAATTAACTTCCACGTCTTTTGATTTATCATTTTTGGGTATGGAATATTTTTGTTCAAAGGGGCAATTTCTTCATAGAAACACCTTTGTTAATTTAGTTTCACATGTTAACAAACGGAATGTGATTGCTTCACATTTAACACATGAACGCGCCACTTGTGAGTGATATAATGATAACGGCACACTGCTGCAGCTGTTTGTCATCTCCAGACATAAACAAGAGATATGCTAAATACTTTATTGAGAAGAAAGTGCCTCTTTAAGCACTGAATACTGATGACATTGTTCTAATTGACTGATAAGAGTTACTAAGTGTGATAGTGTGAAGGAGATGAATTAGCATGCACAGTTGAAGTGCCAAGCTCACTGAAGCACCACGGGTTATTAACTATGCCTGACAATGCTAATTTTGCACTCCCCACTGTACTCATTATGTATAATTGTGATTCTGTCTTTAAATTTGAGACAAAACAGAGAATGTTATTACCGTTATTTCAACCCACTAATGTATTCATCTGCAGACTCGCTCCTCGTCCCAATGTTGTTTTAATGTTAATTAAAACGGATTATGTACTTAACAGTGCATAGTAATTAATCTGCTAATTATACTTTATAGATAAAGACATTCTTCCAAATTCCCTTCCAATGGTTTCTTCCTGAGTGTTTGGGTATAGATAGTGTCAGGTGGATAAAAGTGGTTTTAATGGGCCCTGCACGTGGATTGTATTGACTGAGAAAACTAGATGAGCTGAATGCAATTTTACCTTAATGTGGCTCAGTGGGTCGCACACTCACCGGTTGTAGATTCAAGTTCCACTCCAGGGACATGAGCATATAATCTTGGCTGACACTCTAGTGCAGTGCTGAGGGAGACCCTGTCTGCTCTCTCAGGTGGACGTAAAAGATCCCATGGCACAACAGTAAACTCTCGTTTACCCGGATACGAATGTAATGGAAAGCCCGATGTAACGGAATTTAAAATATTGCGAGATTCGGGACAAAATCAGTTAGCGTGAATTGTGGAGGAGTTGTATTTTGTGTGTGTTTCTGTGTGTGTGTCTTTGTATAGACACATGTTCAGGACTAGCAGACGGCGGCCAATTGTATTGACCTCTGGAAGACGAAGTGAACGATTTTCAGGAGAAATTAATTCTAACTGATCGCTTGGTTAAGGGGCCACACGGGGAATTCCGCTGAAGAGGGGCTGGGTGAAGTTGACAGCATCAGTTTGGATCCATGAGTGAGGAGCTCATGGTTCTGTGTCATGTCACGTCAGTGTGAGAAGTGGCGTGCTGTGAACACAGGGCAGGAGTGTGTTGGTGGGTGAGATATGAGTGGGATAGTTGTGTTGGGATGTACAATAATCACCGGCGATTGAAGAAAGTCCGATAAAACTCTCAAAATGGACAACAGAATCCAGTCAGACAGTTCGGGGTTGGCCATCTGGACCCAGAAACTGAAGGGGTGGAACGGATACCCAATGGATGGAGGAAGAGTTACAGACAAATAATAACTGAACGCACAGTCCGAACAGTTCAATTAAACTTTCTGTTTCTATGGGCCCAAGTTTCCACATGATAAAAAACGGGCGCCCCTCCGAGCTGGGCGCCCGTTTTTCGCGCCTAAAACGGCGCCGGAAAAAAAACGAGCAATTCTGGAGCGCTTTGCAGCTCCTGTCTGCCTGGCACGGCGCCCAGGGGGGCGGAGCCTACACTCGCGCCGATTTTGTAAGTGGGAGGGGGCGGGTACTATTTAAATTAGTTTTTTTCCTGCCGGCAACGCTGCACGTGCGCGTTGGAGCGTTCGCGCATGCTCAGTGTGAAAAAAACATTGGCACTCGGCCATTTTTGTAGTTCTTTGTAGTTCTTTGTAGCTGTTTAGTTTTTGAACATTTTTTAATAAAAGTACATTGCCATCAGCACAGAGGCTTCTTGTAGCAGTGAGAAGGGTGCAGGAAGCCTCAGAAAGTTGAGGCAGCCGTTTCCCAACGACCTCCCCCTTTTGCCGTCGGGAAATGGCTCCTCAATTTCTGAGGCTTCCTGCAGCCTTCTCTTTCCCGCCAGCCGTCTGGAACGGCTCCCTTCCCCCCCCCCCGCATTCGGTCGGCTCCCTTCCCTCCCTCCCGCCCGCGTTCGGTCGGCTCCCTCCTCGTCACCCCCCCCCCGGCCCGCGTTCGGTCGGCTCCCCCCCCACCCCCGGCCCGCGTTCGGTCGGCTCCCTCCTCCCTCCCCCCCCCCCCGGCCCACGTTCGGTCGGCTCCCTCCTCCCCCCCCCCCCCCCCGGCCCACGTTCGGTCGGCTCCCTCCTCCCCCCCCCCCCCCCCCCCCGGCCCACGTTCGGTCGGCTCCCTCGTTTTGTGAGGCTTGCTGCACCATTCTCCGTGGCTGAAGCACTTTCACACAGGTAGGAAGATGGTTTATTTAATCTTTTCTTTGCTTATAAATGTTTATTCAGGTTGGATTTATTTGTATAATATTTGTATAAGTATAAATAAGGATTGATTGTAGAATTTAATGACTTCCCTTCCCCCCCACTTCGTTCTGGACGCCTGATTTGTAACCTACGCCTGATTTTTTAATGTGTAGAACAGGTTTTTTCAATTCTACAAAAATCTTCACTTGCTCCATTCTACTTTAGTTTGGAGTACCTTTTCACTGTGGAAACTTTCAAATCAGGCGTCAGTGGCCGAACACGCCCCCTTTTGAAGAAAAAATTCTGTTCCAAAGTAGAACTGTTCTACCTGACTAGAACTGCAGAAAAAAAAATGTGGAGAATTGCGAATTCTAAGATAGTCCGTTCTCCACCAGTTGCTCCTAAAAATCAGGCGCAAATCATGTGGAAACTTGGGCCCATAGTTGCAGTTAGTAAATTCGCCCTATCAGAAAATTTGTTTACCCGGAGTTGCCGAATCTCCAAACAATCTGGGTAAACGAGAGTTTACTGTATTTCGAAGAAGAGCAGGAGAGTTATTCCTGGTGTTCTGGCCAATATTTGTCTCTCAATCAACATAACAAAACAGATCTGGTCATTATCACATTGCTGTTTGTGGGAGCTTGTTGTGCACAAGTTGGCTGTCGAGTTTCCCACATTTCAACAGTGACTGTACTCCAAAAGTACTTCATTGGCGGTAAAGCACTTTGAGACGTCTGGTGGTCTTGAAAGGCGTTATATAAATGCAATTCTTTCTTTTTAACATGTATTGTGCCAGAAGTGCCAAGAAGTCCAATTCTGCACATGTCCCAATCCGATCCTGCACCATATGAGCATCCTAAGTATTACCAGTTCTCTTTTCTCCCATCATTGGTATCCGTCACATTAGCAGCACTACTGGATGTGAGAAAATTCCAGCCCTCCCTGCCCCCAAAACAGGCAGGAAAAAGTCGACTGAGGGGATACAATCGCAGAAATGTTGATTACCCACCCGGCGCAAATCAGGGTCAATAACTTTCCTGCAGATTGGTGGGAGGCTTATGACTAAATGAAAATCAGGATCCTATGATGTAATTTAGCTCCGATGTAAATTTAATGTGTGCTGCATGGGTGTCACATATGTCAGGTTTACTTACATCGTGGCCCCTTTAGTTTCAGCACACTGATCAGTCAGCATCCAATCCCATCAGGGTTCCCTTGGCAACCTTAAAATAGCAGAAATACCCATTCCACCCCCACCCTACCGCTAATGATCACTTCACGGGGGGCTGGGATTCTGTGAATATTGTTTGTTTTGAGTTGTATTTTGGAAAGTCTTTGGAAAAATCTAGGATGAGCTGATGATGGCTGCTGTCTAGTTTTACTCTATTGGCATGTAGAGGAGGAGGAAGAGGAGCACCAGCAGCAAGGGTGTGCTGAGCAGGGAGTTGTAGGTGAGCAGCAGAGAAGGCAACAACAGAGGGGGCATGCTCACCTCACAGGGGACATCTAGAGCCTCCTCACGGCAGACCTCCTGTCTGCTGGACTGGGCGGCAATGTCATGTTGGTGGCAGTGAAAGTGACCTCTGCTCTCAACTTCTATGCTTCTGGATACTTCCAGGCAGTCACAAAGGACATAGCGAGGGTGTTGCAGTTAGCCGCACAGAAATGCATATCGCAGGTGACCAATGTGTTATTTACCAGGGCCATCTCCTTTCTAACTGATAACAGCTCTGACTGGTTTCCACAAGTGCAGGGTGCCATAGACTGCACACACGTGGCCATCAGGACACCCTCCAACCAGCCGGGAGCCTTTGTTAACCGCAAGGGCTTCCATTCCATCAGCATGATAAAATTGAAGTCAATGCGAGTCAGGAGGAAAACTCTCCACTGGCTGGAGTCATAAGCACAAAGGAAGATGGTTGTGGTTTTGAAGGTCAACCACCTCAGCCCCAGGACATCGCTGCAGGAATCCCTCAGGGCAGTGTCCTCGGTCCAACCACCTTCAGCTGCTTTATTAATGATCTTCCCTCCTTCATAAGGTCTGCAGTGGGGATGTTTGCTGATGATTGCACAGTGTTCAGTGCCATTCACAACTCCTCAGATAATGAAGCAGTCCGTGCCCGCCCGCATGCAGCAAGAACTGGACAACATTCAGACTTAAATAATAACTTGCTCTTTGATTTATTTCTGCCAAAATGCATGACCTCACACTTGCCAACATTATACTCCATCTGCCAAATTTTTGCCCACTCACTTAGCCAGTCTATGTCCTGTTGCAGATTTTCTGTGTCCTCCTCACACATTGCTTTTCCTCCCATCTTTATATCATCAGCAAACTTGGCTACGTTACACTCGGTTCCTTTTTCTAAGTCGTTAATAGAGATTGTAAATAGTTGGGGTCTCAGCACTGATCCCTTCTACCTCAACTCTACTTTCCTGCATCCCTAAATCCCTAGATTCCCTTGATATCCAAAAATCTATTGGTCTCTGTCTTGAATATACTCAACAACTGAGCATCCACTGTCCTGTGGCATAGATAATTCCAATGATTCCCAACCTTCTGAGTGAATAAATTAGGGCTAAGATGGCCGAAGAATTGGTCTGTAGCCATCTTACTCATCTTTTTCCATTGGTCATTTGCATTCTTGTAATGGAAACTTCCCTGTCAAATTAGGTCCCATTAAAGGTCACTTATGTAGAAATGTCTATATAATCCACATGTCAAGTTGCCTCATGACAAGTAAAGGGCAATGAATGTCCATTGCAGAATCCATTGTACTGAAATCCAAAAGTCTCACTAATAATTGTTAAGCTATGTCAAATTCCATATCAGTATGAATCTATTCCAGTCTGGAATGGAGAGGTCGCATAGTATAGACAAGGTGACTGGTCGTTAAATCAGCATACTTGCTCAAAGAAAGAACACCGGGTTTTCGGGCAAAAATACATCAAGGGGTAGAAATTTGTCTCAGGTGGTAAAACAAAACAGGCAATATCGGTTTGACCAGCCCTGAAATGCAGCGCTGATAATTAATTTTATTGAATGCAACGGAACGGAATATCAGGCACTGCGTATAACGGGCGGCTGATCCTATACTGCCCGCTTTGTGCCATCACCCGAGACAAATTTCTATCCCCCTAGATTTCCAGAGGATCATGAATACCAGAACTAAGTTTCAGCTCTGAATTTGACTCTCCTGGATTGCAATGATATTAGCAACCAAACACAGTGCTTACCCACTATTTCTGAAGAACAACAGTAGCTTTACCATGGAGGAAATTCTAATTGATCACACTATACCACTGGCTCCTTATTTGCTTTGATAATACACCAGATGAATGAAGGATGCGATGCACATGATAAGGACAGTGGCTGAACCCAATTCCACTTCCCAAAGACGGGGGGTGCCTACCCAAGAACTGAGGAGTTCACCTTAGTATTAGAACTAAGACATTCATCCAAATGCCTAAGATATTTAACAGTCAGATTCAAGTTGGTTATGGATAAGGACAAGAATAGGCCTGCAATAAAAGTTCAGAATTGGGGAAAAGCTAATTTTGCTAAGTTAAGGAGTGATTTGGTCATAGTGGACTGGAAACAGTTACTTGTCGGTAAATCGGTGTCGGAACAGTGGGAGGCATTCAAGGAGGAAATCAGAAAGGTTCAGGCAAAACATGTGCTCTTAAAGAAAAAAGCTGGGAAAAATAATTATAGAGCCCCCTGGATGTCGAGGGACTTACAGGGAAGGATTAAGAAAAAAGGGATGCTTATGTCACATATCAAAGGCTAAATACTTTAGAATCTTTAGAGGAACATAGAAAGATAAGAGATAAAATTAAAAAGGATATTAGGAATGCTAAGAGTGAGCATGAGAAATTCTTGGCCAATAAAATTATGGAAACCCTAAGATGTTCTATAAATATATTAAGAGTAAGATGGTAACTCAGGAAAGGGTAGTGCCTCTTAGAGACCGTGAGGGTAATCTTTGTGAGGAGGCGGAAAATGTTGGTAGGGTTCTTAACGAATACTTTGCATCGGTTTTCACAAAGGAAAGGGGCAATGCAGATACTCCTATAGAGGAGGAGTGTGATATTCTGGATGAAATAAATATAGTGAGAGAGGCAGTATTAAGGGGTTTAGCAGCTTTGAAAGTAGATAAGTCCCCAGGCCCAGATGAAATGCATCCCAGGTTGTTGAGCGAAGTAAAAGGAAATAGCAGAGGCCTTGACCATCATTTTCCGGTCCTCTTTGGATATGGGCATGGTGCCGGAGGATTGGAAGACTGCTAATGTAGTACCCTTGTTTAAGAAGGGAAAAAGGCATAGGCCAAGTAATTACAGGCCTGTCAGCCTAATGTCAGTGGTAGGAAAATTATTGGAAAAAATCCTGAAAGACAAGATAAATCTGCATTTGTATAGGCAAGGATTAATTCGGGACAGTCAGCACGGATTTGTTAAGGGAAGATCGTATTTGACTAATCTGATTGAAATTTTTGAGGAGTTAACCAAGAGGGTCGATGAGGGTACTGCGTACGATGTAGTGTATATGGACTTTAGCAAGGCTTTTGATAAGGTCCCACATGGTAGACTGGTCATGAAGATTAAAGCCCGGTCATGAAGGTTAAAGCCCATGGGATCCAGGGCAAAGTGGCAAGTTAAATCCAAAATTGGCTTGGAGGTAGGAAGTAAAGGGTAATGATTGATGGATGTTTTTGTGACTGGAAGGATGTTTCCAGTGGGGTTCCGCAGGGCTCAGTACTGGGTCCCTTGCTTTTTGTGGTATCTATTAACGATTTAGATTTGAATATAGGGAGTATAAGTAAGAAGTTTGCAGACGACACTAAAATTGGCTGTGTGGTTGATAATGAAGAGGAAAGTCATGGGCTGCAGGAGGATATCAATCTACTGGTCAGGTGGGCAGAGCAGTGGCGAATGGAATTTAATTCAAAGAAGTGTGAGGTGATGCATGCACTTTGGGAGGGCTAATAAGGAAAGGGTATACACATTAAACGGTCGGCCACTTAATAGTGTAGATGAACAAAGGGACCTTGGAGTGCTTGTCCACAGATCCCTGAAGTAGCAGGCCAGGTGGATAAGGTGGTTAAGAAGGCATATGGAATGCTTGCCTTTATTGGCCAAGGCATAGAATATAAGAGCTGGGAAGTTATGCTGAAATTGTATAATACTTTGGTTAGGCCACAGCTGGAGTACTGTGTGCAGTTCTGGTCACTGTATTATAGGAAGGACGTGATTGCACTAGAGAGGGTGCAGAGATTTACTAGGATGCTGCCTGGAATGGAGAATCTTAGTTATGAGGACAGATTGGATAGGCTGGGCTTGTTCTCATTGGAACAGAGGAGGTTGAGAAGAGACCTCATCGAGGTGTGCAAAATATTGAGGGGCCTGGACACAGTGGGTCTATTTCCTTTGGTGGAGGGGTCTATTACGAGGGGGCATAGTTTTAAGGTGGTTGTTGGAAGGTTTAGAGGGGATTTGAAGGGGGACTTCTTTACACAGAGGGTTGTGGGGATTTGGAACTCGCTGCCAGGAAGAGTGGTGGATGCAGAAACCCTCACCACTTTTAAGAGATGGTTGGATGGGCACTTAAAGTGCAGTAACCTGCAGAGTTATGGACCTAGAGCTGGTAATTGGGATTAGACTGGATGACCTTTTGTTGGTCGGCGCAGATATAATGGTAAGTACAGCAGGGAATAGAATATGGCCAGGCTGATCTCCTGGACTAGTTTCGATCGCCTGGATGGGTCGGAGAGGAATTTTCCCAGTTTTTTTTCTCCCTGGGTTTTTATCTGGTTTTTGCCTCTCCCAGGAGATCACATGGCTCCGGTTGGGATGGTGTGTAGATGTTTTTAGTATAAGGGGTGTTGCAGTGGTGTGGGGCGAACTAGTATGGCTGGGTGCTCTTTGCCTTTCCGTTATTGTTCATGAGTTTGTATGTAACCTTTGGGGTTGCTGACGAAGGGCCATACAGCTCTTTGTCGGCCAGTGCAAACACGATGGGCCGAAATGGTCGCCTTCTGCGCTGTAAATGTCTATGTTTCTTTGTTTCTATTTCTTTCCGGAATCTGTCCCTGGTCTGCCAAGATCCCTTGTTGAACCAATTTAATAGTGTGTCATGCTAAGACTTTGATTGGCTGTCATTGCCAGAGCAACTATAGGAAGGACAGAAAATAATTAGTCCAAACTAGCATGACAGCTTCTACTAGGCCACCAGGTTTAAGAGTAACCTCATCATATTTTGGAGCCCTCTTTGCTGACTCCTAAAAATAATTACTTTTCTGTGCTACACTATAAACAGGGGAAGTAATGCCATCAAATCCTTGTATGATTCTTGATGTGGAGTTTTATGTGGGGGTTTCCTCCAGTATCACCCCAAATGGGACAGTATAGAGACGGACAATCGGATCGCTAGCCAATTGCCAAGCTTCCAGCTTGATCTCTATTTTCCTACACCCGCAGTAACATAACCACTATGCTGTCTTATCCCTGGTTACATCCTAAACATGATTTCCCTTTCTTAAATCCGTGTTGACTGCCTGATCATACTATGATTTCTAAATGCCCTGTTACCACGTTCTTAATAATCGATTCTAACATGTTCGCTATTACTGATGTCAGGGTAACTGGTTTACAGTTCTATAGTTCCCTGTTTTCTCTCCCCTTCCTTTCTTGAACATTTACTACCTTCAATCCACGGACACCGTTCTAGAATCTAAGGAATCTAGCAGAACCAATGCACAACTATCTCTGTACCCACCTCTTTTAAAACCCTAGGATATTGGTCCATTAATTTCTCCACTACTTTTTCTTTACAAATATGAATGACTTTAATTTCCTCACTTTCATTAGACCCTTGGTTCCCGACTAGTAAGTTCTTTGTGTCTTCTTCCGTGAAGACAGATACATAGGAGGAGAAATTGGGGTCGTTTGCGCCTCCCGTTAGCGCCCACGGGCGCCCTTGCATGACGCCGCTAGCAATTCCCGCTAGCTTCGACGGGAGTTAAACGGCGGCGGAATGCC
This sequence comes from Pristiophorus japonicus, assembly GCF_044704955.1. Lineage (NCBI taxonomy): Eukaryota > Metazoa > Chordata > Chondrichthyes > Pristiophoridae > Pristiophorus > Pristiophorus japonicus. The sequence goes on from NC_091985.1 coordinate 157,358,555, forward strand.
ATATGCCTTCTTAACATATAAAATAATGAGGGCGCTCGAAAAAGTAGATGCAGAGAGGGTGTTTCCACTCATGGGGGAATCTAGAATTAGAGGCATCGTTTCAGAATAAGGGGTCGCCCATTTAAAACTGAGAAGAGGAGGAATTTTTTCTCTCAGAAGGTTGTAAATCTGTGGAATTATCTGTCCCAGAGAGCTGTGGAGGCTGGGTCATTGAATATATTTAAGCTGAAGATAGATTTTTGAGCGATAAGGGAGTAAAGGGTTATGGGGAGTGGGCAGGGAAGTGGAGCTGAGCCCATGATCAGATCAGCTATGATCTTATTGAATGGCGGAGCAGGCTCGAGGGGCAAAATGGCCTACTCCTGCTCCTATTTCTTATGTTAACCACCTTATCTACCTGTCCTGCTATCTTCAGGGATCTGTGCACATGCACTCCAAGGTCCCTTTGTTCCTCTGCACTTCTCAGTATCCTACCATTTAATGTGTAGCCCCTTGCCTTGTTAGCCCTCCCCAAATGCTTAACCTAACACTTCATAGAATCAAGAAATTTACAGCATGGAAGGAGGCCGTTTCAGCCCATCGTGTCCACGCCGGCCAACAAAGAGCTAACCAGCCTAATCCCACTTTCCAGCTCTTGGTCCATAGCCCTGTAGATTACCACACTTCAAGTGCACATCCAAGTTCTTCAGATTGGCTTCTTTACGCAGAGGGTTGTGGGGATCTGGAGCTCGCTGCCTGGAAGAGTGGTGGATGCAAAAACCTTCACCATTTTTAAGAGATAGTTGGATGAGCACTTAAAGTGCCGTAACCTGCAGGGTTATGGACCTAGAGCTGGTAATTGGGATTAGACTGGATGACCTTTTGTTGGCCGATGCAGTATTAATGGTAATCGAATACGGCCAGGGCGATCTCCTGGACTAGTTTCGACTGCTTGGATGGGTCAGAGAGGAATTTTCCCAGATTTTTTCCTCCATAAATTAGCCTGGGTTTTTATCTGGTTTTTGCCTCTCCCAGGAGATCACATGGCTCCGGTTGGGGTGGAGTGTAGAATGTTTCAGTATAAGGGGTGTCGCAGTTGTGTGAGGCGGACTGGTTGGGCTGGGTGCTCTTTGCCTTTCCGTTATTGTTCATAGGTTTATATGTAACCTTCAGGGCTGCTGACCAAGGGCCGTGCGTGGACACGATGGGCCGAGATGGCCTCCTTCTGCGCTGTAAATTTCTATGTTTCTATTTGCCACTTCTCCAGATTGAATTCCATTTGACACTATTCTGCCCACCTGTCCAGTCCATTTCATAGATTTGCCTACATATTTTTGTCTCCATTTCCCTTCCATTATTAGGTGGTCTGTAGAATACCCCTATTAATGTGTCCTATCCCTTCTTATCCTTTGTCTCAATTCGTATTGATTCTGTTTCTATCTTATTGTTAGTTATATCCCTATTTCTACTGCCGTTACATTATCTCTAATTAGTGCAGCCACCCCGCCCGATTCTTCCTTCCCTATCCTTTGTAACTATGTTATTGTCTACAATATTTAGTTGCCAGTCCTGCTCTTCATGTAGCCATGTTTCAGTTATCCTACTACTTTCCTTTCCTGCATCCCGACCTCCCTGTTGGTCCGTGCTGTACCTTCCCTGGGTCCCAACCTCGCTGTTGGCCTCGGTCTTCCGACCTTGCTGCCGGCCCATGCTGAACCTTTCCTGGGTCCTCACCGCCTGTCGATTCCCGCCGGTCATCCGATCCTCCAATTCTCGCTGCCCACCAGTCGTCCGATTCCCTTCGGTCCTCCAATGGACGGGCCGCATTGTCCGCATACCGGATTCTCAACTTCTGAAACAAGCACTCTACTCCAAGCTACGTCATGGCAGGCAAGTCCCAGGAGGGCAGAGAAAACGCTTCAAGGACACCCTCAAAGCCTCCTTGAAAAAATGTAACATCCCCACTGACTCTTGGGAATCGCTGGCCCAAGACCGCTCAATGTGGAGAAGCATCCGAGAAGGCGCCGAACACCTCGAGTCTCTTCGCCAGGAGCACGCGGAAGCAAAGTACAAACAGCGGAAGGAGCGTACGGCAAATCAAGCACCCCACCCACCCGTCCCTCCAACCACCGTTTGCCCCACCTGTGACAGAGACTGTAGATCCCGCAACGGACTCATCAGTCAGCTGAGAACTCATGTTACTGTGGAAGCAAGTCATCCTCGACTCCGGGGTACTACCTAAGAAGAACAGGATTCCGACTGCATTTGACCCCTCTGAAGTATTCCTCCAGTCTCCACGTTTTGTTTCAGATGCTATACACATTGCTGTACAGGCATTTTCGTTCGTTTTTATTCATTGTTCCCCTCACTTTATTTATCCCCTCACTTATGTTTTATAGCTGTATTGTTCTCTGACCTTTACTCTCATCTCCTATTTGATTTGATCTTCAGACTTGTGCTGTTTTCACCAGATCCCTCCCGCCCCCCCACCCGGTCTTGCTAATTTAATGTCCTATCGACAGCCCTAATTATCATTTCCGCTAGGACACCCATGGTGTCCCACCCTGGTTCAGGTGCAGCCCGCCCCAGTGCTATAGCTCCTTCCTGCCCCAGTACTGCTGTCAGTGTCCCATGAAATTAAACCTCTCCTTTCGACTCCCATGTATTCGTCTTGCTGATCTGGCTGACTCTATGCCAATTGGGCACGTGACTCAAGTAGTAATCGCAAGATCACCATCCGTAGGTGCTGTTTTTTAAATTTAGTTCCTAACTACTGCTTTTCCCTTAGCAGGACATCCTATTCTTCCCTATGTCATTGGTCCCAACATGGACCACAACAACTGGATTCTCTTCTTCCCTTTCCAAGTTCCTCTCCATTTGTTCCAAGATATTATTCACCTTTGCACCAGGTGGCAACACCCACGCCTCGCCCCCCCTCAGACTCTCAGTCGCGACTGCAGTGGACACTATCTATCGAATCCCCAATGACTTCTTCCCGTTCTCATGAAAGGTCATTGGCCTGGAGCATTAACTCTGTGTCTCTCTCCACAGATGGGCTGTGATTTCTCCCACAGGCGGCGGGATTGGAACGGCCAGGGTCGAAAGAGAATGAAAAACGTGTTCCCGACTCGAGCCCGCTCTGTCCCGAATCTTCCATTGATGGGGCTTCCCAGCCAATTAAGAGGAAGCCGGCCTGATGACGTCATTTGATGACGCATTATCAGCCAGTTTCCTTAAAGGGACCATTCCTACAATGATTTTGCAGGGAGGGAGGTCCTCTTCCCTTCCCATGGGCGGAAGGGACCTCCCCAGGACATCAACAGCCTGGTTGCACATTGCAAATGAGGGCACAAGCAAGGATGTCGTCAAGAGGACCAGGCTGCAGTGGCGCAAACCTTTCAATGATCTCAGTAGATCAGGAAATGTTACGGCAAAGCCACACTCAACCTCATCCTGCTGTGTCAAGCAAGCATCACATCCCCTTCCCTACTTTACCCCTGCACATCTTACACCAACTTACCTTGCACCTCCACCCATCCTCTCTCTATCTACATTATCAGTACCCCATTTCACTAGCCACCCCTCACACTCACCCTCATTCTTGTCCAATCATACCAACTAACAACACACAGGGGTAGACACTTGGGTCGTTTAGCCAATGTTCATGTATAGATAATGTTCATGTGTTGTCAAACATTGAAATCTGTATTTTCAGTCCTTTGCATTTGTGGACAGATTTATGAGAACCTTTCAAAGTGGTTTCGTGAGTTGTAATGAATGGTGAGACATAAGGGAACCCCTTCCCCCACAACGGTGATGATTGTGAAAGGAATGAGTTGGACATTGCAGGGATGATTTATGGAGCCCATGTGGGGTGATGCCAACATAAAAACATAAGAAATAGGAGCATGAGTAGGCCATTTGGCCCCTCGAGCCTGCTTCGCCATTTAATAAGATCATGGCTGATCTGATCATGGACTCAGCTCCACTTCCCTGCCAGCTCCCCATAACCCTTTATTTCTTTATTGCTCAAAAATCTGTCTATCTCCACCTTAAATATATTCAATGACCCAGCTCTCTGGGGCAGTGAATTCCATAGATTTCCAACCCTCTGAGAAAAGTAATTCCTCCTCATCTCAGTTTTAAATGGGCGGCCCCTTATTCTGGGACTATGCCCCCTAGTTTTAGTTTCCCCTATGAGTGGAAATATTCTCTCTGCCTCTACCTTGCCCGGCCCCCTCATTATCTTATATTTTTCGATAAGATCACCTCTCATTCTTCTGAACTTCAATGAGTATATGCCCAACCTACTCAACCTATCTTCATAAGTCAACCCCTCATCTCCAGGATCAACCTAGTGAACCTTCTCTGAACAGCCTCCAATGCAAGAATATCCTTCCTTAAATATGGAGACCAAAACTGTACGCAGTACTCTAGGTGTGGCCTCACCAAGAGCCTGTACAGATGTGGCAGGACTTCTCTGCTTTTATACTCTATCCCCCTTGCAATAAAGGCCAACATTCCATTTGCCTTCCTGATTACTTGCTGTACCTGCATACTAACTTTTTGTGTTCCATGCACAAGGACCCCCAGGTCCCTCTATACTGCAGCACTTTGCAATTATTCTCCATTTAAATTATAATTTGTCTTTCTATTTTTTCTGCCAATAATCTCCTGTTTTCTCACATTATACTCCATCTGTCAATTTTTGCCCACTCACTTAGCCTGTCTATATCCCTTTGCAGATTATTTGTGTCCTCCTCACAACTTGCTTTTCCACCCATCTTTGTATCATCAGCAAACTTGGCTACATTACATTCGGTCCCTTCATCGAAGTCATTAATATAGATTGTATATAGTTGAGGCCCCAGCACCGATCCCTGCGGCACCCCACTAGTTACTCTTTGCCAACCGGAAAATGACCCATTTATCACAACTCTCTTTTCTGTTAGTTAGCCAATCCTCTATCCTTGCTAATATATTACCCCCAACCCATGAACTTTTATTTTGTGCAGTAACCTCTTATGTGGCACCTTATCGAATGCCTTCTGGAAGTCCAAATACACCACATCCACTGGTTCCCCCTTAGCCACTCGACTCGTTACATCCTCAAAGAACTCCAGCAAATTTGTCAAACATGATTTCCCTTTCATAAAACCATGCTAACTCTGCTTGATTGAATTATGCTTTTCCAAATGTCCTGCTACTGCTTCCTTAGAAATGCTTAATAAGCATTTTCCCAGTGACAGATGTTAGGCTAACTGATCTGTAGTTTCCTGCTTTTTGTCTGCCTCCTTTTTTAAATAGGGGCGTTACATTTGCGGTTTTCCAATCTGCTGGGACCGCCCCAGAATCCAGGGTGTTTTGGTAGATTACAACCAATGCATCCAGTATCTCTGTAGCCATTTCTTTTAAGACCCTAGGATGTAAGCCATCAGGTCCAAGGGACTTGTCCACCTTTAGTCCCATTATTTTACCAAGTACTACTTCTTTAGTTTAAGTTTCTCCCTCCCTATAGCCTCTTGATTATCCACTATTGGGATGTTTGTAGATCATGTGGTAGTCAGGGTGCACAGCATGAAGTGAAGTAAATGTGGCCATGCTGAGGCCATCATTGGCCTCCTGGGCAGTACTGTGGTCAGGTGTTGATGCCCGTGTCCTGTGCAGCATCAGGTGATTGCGGAGAAGGTTGGTGTTGCTGTTGGTGATGCTGGTGTTGGGGCTGATCGTGGTGGGATTCTAAGGACCAAGGCGATATTTTTTCAAGGACACTGATGCTGCTGAAAACGATAGCAGGTGAGGTTGTGATGACAGAAGCAATCTGTCAGTGGTGAGGGAGGTTGCTCCAAGGAGGTGACAGTGAACAGAGAGTTCACTGCAAATACCTCCAAAGTGCATACAGTTCAAAGGTCTCTTCCAAAGCCTGAATGCTTCAGCTTCTGATATTGGAAAGTGAACAGCTGTGAAATGGTAGCTTTTATACCACTTGTGCAGCTGTCAATTAGCCAAAGTGATGGAGAGTCACTGAGAACCCCACACACTTACCTGGCGTGACACCCGAGGCACAGCAAACCCCTCAAAAGGTCGGTAAAATTGTAAGTGCCGGCTTTTAAGCTTCTTAACTACCATATAAGTACCTTTTAATGATGTTAATGACCTGTCCCGCTGCTTGCTGTCCGGTCTGCGATTCGAACCCAGATCTGACAGTTGAGAAACTCACACTGGGGCGGGTTCAGAGCGGAATCCCGACCCGCTGTCAATCACAGCCATTTTGAAAGCGGGCCCGCCTCCAAACCCAGAAGATTCTGGCCTTGCTGCCTGACCTGCTGAATGTTTCCAGCATTTTCTGTTTTTATTCCACCGTACTTTCCTGCTAAAATTGGGCCCATTGTATCTTACCTGGTTGAAAGAACTAAGATGATCTAGAAATGCTTCTTGTGCTCTGCTCTTCTTGTGGTCTTCTGCTTTCAAAGATATATGGCTTTGATAGTGTGAGGAGAGGGAAGAATTCAGTAAAAAGCTAGATTACTTATTGGAGGCTATAGTGCTCACTATTCACATGAATGAATAGCTGTGCTGAGTTACATATACAAAATTACAATGCTGCAATTTTCCTTTTTCCTAGTTCCCGCTCATAATAACATAAGAAATAGGAGCAGGAGTAGGCCATACGGCCCCTCAAGCCTGCTGCGCCACCCAATACGATCATGGCTGATCCGATCATGGACTCAGACCCACTTCCCTGCCTGCTCCCCTTAATCCCTTATCGGTTAAGAATCTGTCTATCTCTCTCTTAAATTTATTCAATGTCCCGGCTTCCACAGCTCTCTGAGGCAGTGAATTCCACAGATTTACAACCCTCTGAGAGAAGAAATTTCTCCTCATCTCAGTTTTAAATGGGCGGTCCCTTATTCTAAGATTATGCCCCCTAGTTCTAGTCTCCCCTATCAGTGGAAACATCCTCTCTGCATCCACCTTGTCAAGCCCCCTCATAATCTTATACGTTTTGACAAGATCACCTCTCATTCTTCTGAATTCCAATGAGTAGAGGCCCAACCTCCTCAACCTTTCCTCATGTCAACCCTCTCATCTCCGGAATCAACTGAGTGAACCCTCTCTGAACTGCCTCCAAAGCAAGTATATCCTTTCGTAAATATGGAAACCAAAACTGTACGCAATATTCCAGGTCTGGCCTCACCAATACCCTGTATAACTGCAGCAAGACTTCCCTGCTTTTATACTCCATCCCCTTTGCAATAAAGGCCAAGATTCCATTGGCCTTCATGATCACTTGCTGTATCTGCATACCAACCTTTTGTGTTTCATGCACAAGTACCCCCAGGTCCCGCTGTACTGCAGCACTTTGCAATTTTTCTCCATTAAATAATAACTTGCTCTTTGATTTTTACTGCCAAAGTGACCTCACACTTCCCAACACTATACTCCATCTGCCAAATCTTTGCCCACTCACTTAGCCTCACTTAGCCTTTTGTAGATTTTTTGTGTCCTCCTCACACATTGCTTTTCCTCCCATCTTTGTATCATCAGCCAACATGGCTACGTTACACTCGGTCCTTTCTTCCAAGCCATCGATATAGATTGTAAATAGTTGGGGTCCCAGCACTGATCCCTGTGGCACCCCACTAGTTACTGATTGCCAAGCAAAGAATGAACCATTTATCCCGACTCACTGTTAGACAATCATTTATCCATGTGAATATATTACCCCCAACCCCGTGAACTTTTATCTTGTGCAGTAACCTTTCAAGGAGGACATTTTGGTGCACTTGAAAAAACATTTATTTGCAAAAAAGTTTTTGATGCTAACGGCATTCCATTAAACTTGTAAAAAGATGTTGACAAGTTTAGTGTAGTGCTGTGCTGCTAGAAGAACTTCTGAGAAATGGAATATGCTGTCATTTGTGGTACAAGTACACTGCTCGGCAGTTAGACCAATGGACATTGGCCCATTAGGATCGGATGGCAATGGTATTTGGAAGGTAGTTTAATTCAGAGAATGCAGACTATTAAACCTCTGGCAAATATACTATAATTCTATGGTTATAGAAGTAACTTTCCATTTAAAAAATCGTAGCAATCTGTTTACGTCCGTATGTACGAGTGAGGAAGTGGGGAAGAATAAGTTATCTCAAATCCTGTGAGACAGCTGATTCAGTATCTCATCCTGCGTGAGTTATATCTGGTTGTGAATTGTTTGCAACAGTGTCCCATTGGGAAATTCGAGCAGCCAGTGGACATGGGTAAAGTGGTCCTTCAACATTTCACTATGTTGCTTATATTAACAGAATGTAGTCGAGTGCCTTTCAATTCGACAGATCTGTGAAGTGTGTAAGGTTCAATCAGTTTGCTTCAAAAATGTAATCTATTTTAATTCATCTTGATTTGAAAAGCAAACATCAATTCATATCTTGAAATTAATTTGCAATTGGTTTTCCTTTTTGGATTATTTATCTCACTCTTGATATCACCCTGAAGTATACAGCAATGAATGGAGATGGTGTAAATTAAGATTCAAAACTTAATTAAAAAATGAAAATTAAAAATAAATCCCAGTGCAGAAGCTGCTTTGATATAGTGGAAACGTAATCTGGCAGCCATTACACATAGGCCTCGATTTTAAGGGGGATGGCGGTGGGGGGGGACGGTGAGCTTGTGTCCCACAACGGACAGAGTCCAGGTCCATGGGAGCTTGGGGCGATTTTAACAGCAGGACCTCATTTACATCAAGGTTTGAGGAGTCACGTCTCAACCGGCTCCCAGTTAAGCCACGCCTCGATTTCAAAATTCCCTCCATGGCCTCGCCCCTCCCTATCTCTGTAATCTCTTTCAGCCTCACAACCCCACGAGATGTCTGTGCTCCTCAAATTCTGCCCTCTACATAAGACCATAAGAACATAACAAATAGGAGGAATAAGCCATTTGGCCCCTCGAGCCTGCTGCGCCATTCAATAAGATCATGGCTGAACTGACCTTGGGCTCAGCTCCACTTCCCTGCCCGCTCCCCATAACCCTTCACTCCATTATCGCTCAAAAATCTGTCTATCTCTGTCTTAAATATAATCAATGACCCAGCCTCCACAGCTCGCTGAGGCAAAGAATTCCACAGATTTACAGCCCTCTGAGAGAAGAAATTCCTCCTCATCTCAGTTTTTAATGGGCGACCCCTTATTCTGAAACTATACCCCCTAGTTCTAGATTCCCTCATGACTGGAATCATCTTCTCTGCAACTACCTTGTCGAGCTCCCTCAGGATCATATATGTTTCAATAACATCACCTCTCATTCTTCTAAACTCCAATGAGTATCGGCTCAACCTTTCTTCATAAGTCAACCCCTTCATGAGTCAAAAGGATTTTCACAAGGTCCCACACAAGAGATTAGTGTGCAAAATTAAAGCACATGGTATTGGGGGTAATGTATTGACGAGGATAGAGAACTGGTTGGCAGACAGGAAGCAAAGAATAGGAATAAACGAGTCCTTTTCAGAATAGCAGGCAGTGACTAGTGGGGTACTGCAAGGTTCAGTGCTGGGACCCCAGCTATTTACAATATACATTAATGATTTAGACAAAGGAATTGAATGTGATATCTCCAAGTTTGCAGATCACACTAAGCTGGGTGAGCTGTGAGGAGTATTCTAAGAGACTGCAGGGTGACTTGGACAGGTTAGGTAAGTGGACACTTGCATGGTAGATGCAGTATAATGTGAGGTTATCCACTTTGGTGGCAAAAACAGGAAGGCAGAATATTTTCTGAACACCAACAGATTAGGAAAAGGGGAGATGCAACGAGACCTGGGTGTCATAGTACATCAGTCGTTGAAAGTTGGCATGCAGGTACAGCAGAAGGCAAATGGCATGTTGGCCTTCATAGCTAGGGGATTTGAGTATAGGAGCAGGGAGGTCTTACTGCAGTTGTACAGAGCCTTGGCGAGACCACACCTTGAGTATTGTGTGCAGTTTTGGTCTCCTAATCTGAGGAAGGACATTCTTGCTATTGAGGGAGTGCAGCGAAGGTTCACCAGACTGATTCCCGGGATGGCAGGACTGACATATGAAGAAAGACTGGATTGGCTCGGCTTATACTCACTGGAATTTAAAAGTTTGAGAGGGGATCTCATAGAAACATATAAAATTCTGACGGGATTGAACAGATTAGATGAAGGAAGAATGTTCCCGATGTTGGGGAAGTCCAGAACCAGGGGTCACAGTCTAAGGATAAGGGGTAAGCCATTTATGACCGAGATGAGGAGAAACTTCTTCACTCAGAGAATTGTGAAACTGTGGAATTCTCTACCACAGAAAGTTGTTGAGGCCAGTTCATTAGATATATTTAAAGGGGAGTTAGATGTAACCCTTATGGCTAAAGGGATCAAGAGGTATGGAGAGAAAGCAGGAATGGGGTACTGAAGTTGCATGATCAGCCATGATCATATTGAATGGTAGTGCAGGCTGAAAGGGCCAAATGGCCTACTCCTGCACCTATTTTCTATGTTCATCTCAGGAATCAACCTCGTGAACCTTCCCTGAACTGCCTCCAATGCAAGTACATCCCTCCTTAAATAAGGAGACCAAAACTGTATGCAGTACTCTAGGTGTGGCCTCACCAATACTCTACAGTTGTGGCAGGACTTCTCTGCTTTTATACTCCATCCCCTTTGCAATAAAGGCCAACATTCCATTTGCCTTCCTGATTACTGCTGTACCTGCATACTAACTTTTTGTGTTTCATGCACAAGGACCCCCAGGTCCCTCTGTACTGCAGCATTTTGTAATTTCTCTCCATTTAAATAATAATTTGTTTTTTTATTCTTCCTGCCAAAGTGGATAACCTCACACTTTCATACATTATACTCCATCTGCCAAATTTTTGCCCACTCACTTAGCCTGTCTATATCCTTTGCAGATTGTTTGTGTCCTCCTCACAATTTGTTTTCCCACCCATCTTTGTATCATCAACAAATTTGGCTACAATACAACTCTGCCTTCATACCTTTGTAATCTCCTTTATTTAAGATCAGGACACTGGTTTGAGACCCAACATTCTCACCCTCCAACTGAATTTGCAACATGCTATATCACTCTTTCTGAGAGGATCCTTTACTCGGAGATCATGGATCATATCTAAGATAGCCTGCTCCTTGGTTGGTTCAGCAACGTACTGTTCAAGGAAACCAACCCGGATACACTCTATGAACTCTTTCTCAAGGCCATCTTGGGCAATTTGATTTGTCCAATCAATATGAAGATTAAAATCGCCCATAATTATTGCCATACCTTTCTTATAAACCTCCATTATTTCTTGATTTATACTCTGACCAACATTGACTACTTCTTCCCCTTATTATTTCTTATCGTCACCCAAACTGATTTTACATCTTGATCTTCTGAGCCAATATCATTTCTCACTACTGCACTGATCTCATCCTTTATTAACAGAGCAACCCACCTCCTTTTCCTTTCTGTCTATCCTCCTGAATTGACAAATACCCCTGAATATTCAGTTCCCAACCTTGCAACCATGTCTCTGTAATGGCTATCAGATCATACCTATTTATATCTATTTATATCTATTTGTGCCATCAATTCATCGATCTTGTTACGAATGCTGCATGCATTCAGATAAAGAGCTTTTAATTTTGTTTTTTTTCACATTTTTCCCTGCTTTGACCCCACTTTCTGATACACTCTTATTTTTATACATTCTGTCCTTTCCTGTCACCCTCTGGTTATCATTTCCCTCATCACTACCCTGATGTATTGCCTTCTCCTTGCTCTTTGAGTTTTTAAATTTCCGCTCACCTGAACACGCCCCCCCCGCCCCCTCCCTCCACCCCGCCCACACATACTGTTGTGTATCTGTAAAGCATGCACTCCCATGTTCCACCACCAGGGAGCTCATCCCCTGAAGTTCTAAGGGATCCCAGCATCCCTTGGGAGCACTGTATATAAGCCGGCCCCTAAGGCCTGTTACTCACTCTGGAGTGTCTTATTAAAGACTGAGATCACTGTTACATTAACCTCCCTGTGTGCAGCCTCATCTATGTTAGGAACACAATAACTGGCATCGAGTATACGAATCCAACACAAAGATGCAGCAAACTGTGGGCATCCTGGAGAAGTTCTCGGAGGGTGAGGACTGGGAAGCCTATGTCGAACGGCTAGACCAGTACTTTGTAGCCAATGAGCGGAACAGAGAAGGAAGCGGGGCACCGACCTACAGCCTCATGAAGAATCTTCTGGCTCCGGTGAAACCCACAGATAAATCATATGAGGAGCTGTGTACACTGGTTCGGGAGCATCTTAACCTGAGGGAGAGCGTGCTGATGACGAGGTATCGGTTCTACATGTGCCAGCGATCTGAAGGTCAGGAAGTGGCGAGCTACGTCACCAAGCTAAGGCGACTTGCAGGACAATGTGAGTTTGTTGGCTACCTGAAGCAAATGCTCAGAGACTTTTTTGTACTGGGCATTGGCCACGAGACCATCCTACAAAAACATTTGACTGCAGAGACACCAACCCTCAGTAAGGCCATTGCGATAGCACAGGCGATTATGTCCACCAGTGATAACACCAAACAAATCTCTCAGCGCACAAGTGCCAGCAATGTTCATAAATTAACTGGAACTGTGTTTGCGAGCAGAAATGTACAGGGCAGAACCCACGAGTCTGCAACTGCCAGCAGGCCTCAGGTGACCCAGATTACTCAGAGTCCCCAACAAAGGATGAATGCAAGGCAATTCACATCTTGTTCAGCCTATACATGCCGCTTCAAAGCATATGTTTGCAAGAGCTGTGGAACAATGGGGCACCTCCAATGATCTTGCAAATGAGCTGCAAGCTCTGCAAAACCTACTAACCGCCACATGGCAGAGGTAGATCAGTCCATGGTGGATCAAAGCAATTTTGAGCCTCAGAGAGAGGAGGCAGATGGTGAAGTACACGGGGTGCACACATTTTCGACGAAATGTCCACCTGTAATGCTAAACGTAAAATTGAATGGCTTACCCGTAGCCATGGAACTGGACACTGGCGCTAGCCAATCCATCATAAGTAAAAAGATGTTTGAGAGACTGTGGTGCAACAAGGCATTCAGACCAGCCCTGAGCCCCATCCACATGAAACTGAGAATGTACACCAAAGAGCTTATCACTGTCCTGGGCAGCGTCATAGTCAAGGTCACCTACAAGCGCACAGTTCACGAACTGCCATTCTTGATTGTCCTGGGCGATGGCCCCACATGGCTTGGAAGGAGCTGGCTGGGCAAAATTCACTGGAACTGGGATGACATCCGAGTGCTATCACATGTCGATGAGGCCTCATGTACCAGGTTCTGAACAAATTTCCGTCTCTTTTTGAGCCAAGAATTGGAAACTTTTTCGGGACTAAGGTGCGGATCCACTTGGTCCCAGAGGCACGACCCATTCACCACAAGGCGCGAGCGGTACCTCACATGATGAGGGAGAGAGTGCAAATCGAGCTGGACAGGCTGCAACACGAGGGCATTCAGCGAGTGGGCCAGCCCGATTGTTCCAGTACTCAAAAGTGATGGCATGGTCAGGATTTACGGCGAATATAAAGTAACTATTAATCGTTTCTCGCGATAGGACCAATACCCACTACCTAAGGCAGACGACCTATTTGCGACGCTGGCAGGAGGCAAGACATTCACCAAGCTCGACCTGACTTCGGCCTATATGACACAGGAGCTGGAGGAGTCTTCGAAGGGCCTTACCTGCATTAATACGCACAAGGGACTGTTCATCTACAACAGATGCCCGTTTGGAATTCGGTCGGCTGCAGCGATCTTCCAGAGAAACACGGAGAGCCTACTTCAAGTCGGTACCACACACGGTGATCTTTCAGTACGACATGTTGGTCACGGGTCGGGACACCGCCGAGCACCTACAAAACCTGGAGGAGGTCCTCCAGCGACTCGATCGCATAGGGCTGCGGCTGAAGAGGTCGAAATGCATCTTCATGGCAACAGAAGTGGAGTTTTTGGGGAGAAAGATCACGGCGGACGGCATTCAGCCCACAGACGCCAAGACAGAGGCTATCAGGAACGCGCCCAGGCCATAGAACGTCACAGAGCTGCGGTCGTTCCTGTGACTTCTCAACTATTTTAGTAACTTCCTACCGGGGTTAAGCACCCTTTTAGAGCCCCCACATGTGTTATTGCGCAAAGGTGAGAACTGGGTATGGGGTAAAAACCAAGTAATTGCTTTTGAGAAAGCCAGAAACATTTTAAGCTCCAACAAGCTGCTTGTATTGTATAATCAATGTAAAAGACTTGTGCTAGCATGTGACGCGTTGATGTATGGAGTCGGGTGTGTATCACAACAAGCTAACGTTGCGGGGAAGTTGCAACCTGTCGCCTATGCTTCCAGGAGCTTGTCTAAGGTCGAGAGAGCCTACAGCATGATTGAAAAAGAGGCATTAGTGTGTGTGTTCGGGGTAAAGAAAATGCATCAGTACCTGTTTGGCCTCAAATTTAAGCTGGAAACCGATCACAAGCCCCTCACATCCCTGTTCGCTGAAAACAAGGGGATAAATACTAATGCCTCAGCCCGCATACAAAGGTGGGCACTCGCGCTATCAGCATATAACTATACCATCCGCCACAGGCCAGGCACCGAGAACTGTCCGGGTGCTCTCAGTTGGCTACCATTGCCCACCACGGGGGTGGAAATGGCGCAGCCTGCAAACTTGTTGATGGTGGCGCAGCCCGCAGACTTGTTGACGTTTGAAAATGATAAATCACCTGTCACGGCCCGCCAGATTAGGACTTGGACCAGCCAAGATCCTCTGCTGTCTCTAGTAAAAAACTGTGCACTGCATGGGAGCTGGGCCAGCATCCCCGTTGAAATATAAGAGTCAATCAAGCTGTTCCAGCGGCGAGAGGACGAGCTGTCCATTCAGGCAGACTGCCTGTTGTGGGGTAACCGCGTAGTGCTACCAAAAAAGGGTAGGGAGACGTTCATCTCGGATCTCCACAGCACACACCCGGGTATAGTAATGAGGAAAGCGATAGCCAGATCCCATGTGTGGTGGCCGGTATCGACTCTGACTTAGAGTCCTGTGTACGGCAATGCAGCGTATGTGCCCAGTTGAGCAACACGCCCAGAGAGGCACCACAAAGTTTGTGGTCCTGGCCCTCCAGACCATGGTCGAGGATCCTTGTCGACTATGCGGGCCTGTTTCTCGGTAAAATGTTCCTGGTGGTGGTGGATGCTTTTTCAAAATGGTTCAATGTGAAATAATGTCAGGAAGCACCGCCACCGCCACCATTGAAAGCCTGAGGGCCATGTTTGCCACCCACGGCCTGCCTGACATACTGGTCAGTGACAACGAGCCATGTTTCACCAGTGCCGAATTTAAAGAATTCATGACCCGCAATGGGATCAAACATGTCACCTCGGCCCCATTTAAACCAGCCTCCAATGGGCAGGCAGAGTGGGCAGTGCAAACAATCAAACAGCCTTAAACGAGTCACAGAAGGCTCACT
This sequence comes from Pristiophorus japonicus, assembly GCF_044704955.1. Classification (NCBI taxonomy): domain Eukaryota; kingdom Metazoa; phylum Chordata; class Chondrichthyes; family Pristiophoridae; genus Pristiophorus; species Pristiophorus japonicus. The sequence continues at coordinate 157,374,062 of NC_091985.1, forward strand.
CCAAACCCGCCTGTCCCGAGTACTGCTCAGCTACCGCACGAGACCCTACTGCTACGCTCACAGGGGTGCCACCGGCTGAGCTACTCATGAAAAGGACACTTAAAACCAGACTCTCGCTGGTTCACCCCAACCTGCATGATCAGGTAGAGAGTAGGCGGCAGCAACAAAATGTAAATGATGGTCGCGCCACTGTGTCACGGGAAATTGATCTGAATGATCCTGTGTATGTGCTAAACTATGGACATAGTCCCAAGTGGATCGCGGGCACGGTGATAGCTAAAGAAAGGAATAGGGTGTTTGTAGTCAAACTAGACAATGGACAAATTTGCTGAAAGCACCTGGACCAAACGAGGCTGCGGTTCACAGACTGCCCTGAACAACCCACAGCAGACACCACCTTTTTTGAGCCCACAACACACACCCAAAGGATCAATGACACCACGCCGGACCAGGAAATTGAACCCATCATGCCCAACAGCCCTGCAAGGCCAGGCTCACCTAGCAGCCCTGCACGGCCAGCAACACGTCAGCCCAGCGAGGGCACAGCCAACACATCAGAACAGACATTTGTACCGAGGCGGTCCACCAGGGAAAGAAAGGCTCCCGACCGCCTCACCTTGTAAATAGTTTTCACTTTGACTTTGGAGGGGGAGTGATGTTGTGTATCTGTAAAGCATGCACTCCCATGTTCTACCACCAAGGAGCGCATCCCCTGAAGTCTCAAGGGATCCCAGCATCCCTTGGGAGCACTGTATATAAGCCGGCCCCTCAGACCTGTTACTCACTCTGGAGTGTCTTGTTAAAGACTGAGGTCACTGTTACTTTAACCTCCCTGTGTGCATCCTCATCTGTGTTCGGAACACAATACATACTATTTAGTTTAAAGCCCTCTCTACAGCCCTAGTTATTCGATTCACCAGGGCACTAGTCCCAGCATGGTTCAAGTGAAGCCCGTCCCCCAGTACTGGTGCCTGTGCCCCATGAACTGAAACCCATTTCTCCCACACCAGTCTTTGAGCCACGCGTTCATCTCTCTGATCTTATTTACCCTATGCCAATTTGCTCGTGGCTCAAGTCGTAATCCAGATATTATCACCTTTGTGGTTCTGCCTTTTAATTGAGCCCCTCGGTGTTCAGAATCCCTCAGCAGAACCTCTTTCTTTATTCTACCTATGTCGTTGGTACCTAAGTGAACCATGACAACTGGATCTTCCCCCTCCCACTCCAAGTTCCTCTCCAGCACAGAGGACATGTCCTTAACCTTGGCAGGCAACACAGCCTTCGGGACTCATGCTCTCGGCTGCAGAGAACAGTATCTCTCCCCCTAATGATACTGTCCCCTACCACTACAACCTTTCTTTTTACTCCCCCCACTTGAATGGCCCCCTGTACCACAGTGCTGTGGTCAGTTTGCTCATTCTCTCTGCAGCACCTGCTCTCATCCAAACAGGGAGCAAGAATCTCATACCTGTTGGACAAGAGCAAGGGCTGAGGCTCCTCCATCACTACTTCCTGGGACCCCATACCTGCCTCACTTGTAGTCACACCTTCCTGTCCCTGACCATGGACCAAATTTGAATGAATTAATCTAAGGGGTGTGACTGCCTCCTGGAACACTGTGTACAGGTAACTCACCCCCTCCCTGATGTGTCGCAGTGTTTGAAGCTCAGACTCCAGTTCCTCGACACTTGCTGCATGTGGGAGCTGGTTGACCCCATTGAGGTCCACTCGCCGTGGACCTCAATGGGGTCAACCAGCTCCCACATGCAACAGCAGAAACACATTGCCTGCCCTGCCATCACTAATGTATTTAGTTAATTAGGTTTTCAAGTTTTGTTTTTAATCCCAACTCTTAATTTAAACCAATGCCCCAGAAAAGAGAGAAAAACTGACCAACCAATCACTTTCCTGTGACGTCACACTTTAAATCTCTTTACTTCTTATACGCCCAGGTCAGTTGGTACCGTTCTGGCTAGCTGCTTGGTGTGCCGCTGCTCCTGACTCTCACGTTGTTTCAGCCTCTTGAGCATCCCTAACTATATCTGCTTATCCATCAGTGGCCATGCCTTCTGTTGCCTTGGCCCCAAGCTCTGGAATTCCCTGCCTAAACCTCTCCGCCTCTCGACCTCTCTTTCCTCCTTTAAGACGCTCCTTAAAACCTACCTCTTTGTCCAAGCTTTTGGTCATTTGGCATAATTTCTTCTTATGTGCAGCACAGAAACAGGTCATTCGACCTAACAGTCCATGCCAGCATTTATGTAGCCTCCGCCCGTCTTTCCTCATCTAAATCTATCAGCATAACCCTTTATTCCCTTCTCCCTCATATGTTTATCTAGCCTCCCCTTAAATGCAATTCTACTGTTTGCCTCAACCACTCGAGTTTCACATTCTCATCATTATTTGGGGAAAGAAGTTCCTTCTGATTTCCCTATTGGACATCTTGATGACTATCTTATATTAATGGCCTTTTGTTTTGCTCTAATAAAAACAGATTATCACATTGCTGTTTGTGGGAGCTTGCTGTGCGCAAGTCGGCTGCCGCGTTTCCCACATTACAACAGTAACAACACTTCAAAAAGTACTTCATTGGCTGTAAAGCGCTTTGAGATGTCCGGTGGTCGTGAAAGGCGTTATATAAATGCAAGTCTTTCTTTTCTTCTCCATAAGTGGAAACACCCTCCTTATCCATTTTATCAACACCTTTCATAATTTTAAAGACCTCTATTAGGTCACCTCTGGTGTACTCTGTAGCAGCGTCCTGCTCTCCGGCATGGATATCGAGTCCGCATGTCGAATCTGTTGATGTCCAGCTGAATTATCATTGGTATGCTTTTATCGACACCTTGGCTGCCCATGCTTGCAAACATCGCACCACTACACCTACGTCACTAATATGCAGTCTTCAGAGAATACAACCACTACACCAGCAAAGACATGCCGATCCAGGCCGACTTGGAACAACCTACCACCAACCTGTTTCAAATCTAGAATGCCAATATTGGACCGTCGCCGAACCTCTTCAGGGATCTCCCCTCAGATTTAATGACCAATGTTAACATTCTGAGAAGAACTATGACATACAGAATGGATTCCTTATCGAGGACCCCACAGCATAACCTGAAGGATCAAACCTACCTCGCAAACAGTGGACAACTATCAGCCGCCTCATGGTAGATGCAGCCACCTTCTCCATAGGTGCAACATAAGAACATAAGAATTAGGAGCAGGAGTCGGCCATTCAGCCCCTCGAGCCTGCTCCGCCATTTAATAAGATCATGGCTGATCTTCCACCTCAACTCTACTTTCCTGCACTATCCCCATATCCCTTGATTCCCTTAATATTCAAAAGATCTATCAATCTCTGTCTTGAATATACTCAAAGACTGAGCCTCGACAGCCCTCCTGTGTAGAGAATTCCAAAGATTCACCACCCTCTGAGTGAAGAAGTTTCTCCTCATCTCAGTCCTAAATGACCGACCCCTTATTCTGAGACTGTGACTCCTAGTTCTACGCTCCGCAGCCAGAGGAAACATCCTCCCTGCATCTACCCTGTCTAGCCCTATAAGAATTGTGTATGTTTCAGTGAGATCATCTCTTATTTTTCTAAACTCTAGAGAATATAGGCCTAATACAAAAGCAAAATATTGCGGATGCTGGAATCTGAAATAAAAACAGAAAATGCTGGAAATCTCAGCAGGTCAGGCAACATCTGTGGAGAGGAAAACAGAGTTAATGTTTTGGGTCGATGACCCTTCGTCAGAACTGGCGAATGTTCGAAAAGAGCACATTCTTAAGAAGCCGTGAAAGGGGGAGGGGAGAAAGAACAAAAGGGAAGGTCTGTGATAGGGTGGATGGCAGGAGAGATTAGAGAGACAAAAGGGGATGATGGGCCAACTTGAGATGGTAATGGTCGGAGTTAGGAAAAGGTTAATCTTCATAGAGTGTAAATGGCCGAATAATGACCAGCTGCCATTGGAGACAAAGAGAAAAAACATAAGGTCAGAGGGTAGGGTAGGGAGCCAAAGATGGACAGAGGTTATGCGCTGAAATTGTCAAACTCGATGTGTCCAGAAGGCTGTAACGTGCCTAAACGAAAGATGAGGTGCTGTTCCTCGAGTTTGCGTTGAGCTTCATTGGAGAATATAGATCTAGTCTACTCAATCTCTTCTCATAGGACAATCCCCCAACCCAAGAATCAGCCTGGTGAACCTTTGTTGCACTCCCTCTGTGGCAAGTATATGCTTCCTTCGGTGAGGAGACCAAAACTGTTGTGTCCTGACACACTACAGCAAATCAACACGAGGCACATACTGGAGACAAGGTCACTCTGTAACCTGAGCCTTTATTCACAGGACCAAGAAGTGATGACCCTGCGTGGGACCTCCCTTAATAAACCTGGATGACCAGGTGAGGAATGTCTCCCACAAGTTCACCCTCTGTGGTTAAGATGTGCATTTCTCCGGTGTATACAGTGTACAGTGTTGTTACATAAAGGTCACAGTTATGTGAAGGTTACAAACATGACATCACCTCTCCCCAACATCTTTGGGTCAAAGATTGAGTCTTTCAGGCGGTCAACACTCTCTCGTGGAGCGCCGCAGTTGGGGCTCTGGTTGTTGAGCCTTGGCATGTGTATTTGTCACCTGTGGTGATTCCAGCTCGTCCGGGCTGGCCGCAGGGACTGTGCATGCTGCTGACGGTTTTTGTTGCTCGTTCTCTGGCAGCGGTGTGGGCAGCATCTCATGATGTTCCTCAGGTTCCTCAGTGTCCATGCTTTTTTTTACTTGGTCCAGATGCTTGCGGCATATCTGCCCATTGTTGAGTCTGACCACTATGACCCTATTTCCCTCTTTACCAATTATAGTACCCTCGAGCCACTTGGGCCCCACAACGTGATTAAGAACAAATACAGGGTCATCGATTTCTATCCATCTCCCCTTTGAGTTACGGTCGTGGCACTCATTTTGGGACTGGCGCTTGCCCTCAACAATGTCTGACAAGACTGGATGAATGAGGGACAGCTGAGTTTTAAGTGTACGTTTCATGAGTACTTCCGCTGGCGGAACTTCCGTGAGCGAGTGTGGTCGGGACCTGTAGGCCAGCAGGAGGCGCGATAGACGGTATTGAAGGGAGGGTCCTTGAATCCAAAGCATGCCTTGCTTTATGATTTGGACCGCACATTCCGCCTGGCCATTGGAAGCCGGCTTCAACGGCGCTGTCCTGACATGTTTGATGCCATTACCCGACATGAACTCCCGGAATTCATAGCAAGTGAAACACTGGCCGTTGTCACTAACTAGGATATCCAGCAAGCCGTGGGTCACAAAGACCGCACACAGACTCTCCACTGTGGTGGATGTCGTGCACGAATTCAGTATGATGCACTCGATCCATTTCGAGTACGCATCAACAATGAGGAACATTTTTCCCATGAACAGGCCAGCATAGTCTACATGAATACGTGACCATGGCTTGGTGGGCTAGGGCCAAGGGCTGAGTGGGGCCTCGCTGGGGGCATTGCCCAGCTGGGTACATGTCGTGCACCTGTGAACACAGTGTTCCAGGCCTGCATCAATTCCCGGCCACCATACATGTGACCGGGCAATGGCCTTCATTAACACAATGCCTGGGTGCTCGCTGTGGAGTTCCCTGATGAATGCTTCCCTTCTGGGGCATGACTACTCGGCTGCCCCCTAGTAGGCAGTCGGCTTAGATGGAGAGTTCATCCATCCGTCTGTGGAACGGTCTGATCTCTTCGGGGCATGCTCCGTGTGCGGGCGCCCAATCCCCAGTCAGGACACATTTCTTAATCAGAGATAGGAGGGGATCTCTGTTTGTCCAGTTTTTGATCTGGTGGGCTGTGATGGGGGAGTCTGCACTGTCAAAGGCATCGACAGCCATGACCATCTCCGCGCTTTGCTCCGCTGCCCCCTCAGTGGTGGCCAGTAGAAGCCTGCTGAGCGCGTCAGTGCAATTTTTGGTGCCTGGCTGGTGCCGTATGGTGTAGTCATACACAGCCAGCGTGAGAGCCCATCGCTGTATGCGAGCTGACGCATTGGCATTGACCGCTTTACTGTCGGACAACAGGGTTGTTAACGGCTTGTGGTCCGTTTCTAACTCGAACCTTCTGCCAAAAAGGCACTGGTGTGTCTTTTTCACCCCGTAGACACAAGCGAGTGCCTCCTTTTCAACCATCCCATACCCGCTTTCTGCTTGGGAGAGCGACCTGGAGGCATAACCCACAGGTTGCAGTTGGCTCTCATCATTACTCTGCTGCAACATGCACCCAACCCCAGAGGATGATGCATCACATGTCAAAACCAATTTCTTACAGGGTCGTACAGGGTCAATAACTTATTAGAACAAAGCAGGTTCCGCGCCCGATTGAAAGCCCGTTCCTGACAGTCCCCCCAAAACCAATCGCAACCCTTAAGCAGGAGCAAGTGCAGTGGCTCCAACAATGTAAGTTCGGCAGAAAGTTCCCGAAATAGTTCAATAGTCCCAGAAATGAACGCAACTCCGATGTGTTGCCGGGCCTGGGCGCGCGACGGATCGCCTCCGTTTTGGATTCGGTAGGTCGGATCCTGTCTGCGGCAGCCCTCCTGCCCAAAACCTCGACCTCTAGGGCCAAAAGCACACACTTGGACTTCTTTAGTCACAGGCCGACCCGGTCCAGTCGGCGTAGCACCTCCTCCAGGTTGTGGTGGTGTTCCTCGTTGTCTCGACCCGTGATAAGGATGTCATCCTGAAATACGATTAGAACACAAGAACATAAGAATTAGGAACAGGAGTAGGCCATCTAGCCCCTCGAGCCTGCTCCGCCATTCAACAAGATCATGGCTGATCTGACCATGGACTCAGTTCCACTTACCCGCCCGCTCCCCGTAACCCTTAATTCCCTTATTGGTTAAAAATCTATCTATCTGTGATTTGAATACATTCAATGAGCTAGCCTCAACTGCTTCCTTGGGCAGAGAATTCCACAGATTCACAACCCTCTGGGAGAAGAAATTCCTTCTCAACTTGGTTTTAAATTGGCTCCCCCGTATTTTGAGGCTGTGCCCCCTAGTTCTAGTCTCCCCGACCAGTGGAAACAACCTCTCTGCCTCTATCTTGTCTATCCCTTTCATTATTTTAAATGTTTCTATAAGATCCCCCCTCATCCTTCTGAACTCCAACGAGTAAAGACCCAGTCTACTCAATCTATCATCATAAGGTAACCCCCTCATCTCCGGAATCAGCCTAGTGAATCGTCTCTATACCCCCTCCAAAGCAAGTATATCCTTCCTTAAGTAAGGTGACCAAAACTGCACGCAGTACTCCAGGTGCGCCCTCACCAATACCCTATACAATTGCAGCAGGACCTCCCTGCTTTTGTACTCCATCCCTCTCACAATGAAGGCCAACATTCCATTCGCTTTCCCGATTACCTGCAAACTAACTTTTTGGCATTCATGCACAAGGACTCCCAGGTCCCTCTGCACCGCAGCATGTTGTAATTTCTCCCCATTCAAATAATATTCCCTTTTACTGTTTTTTTTTTCCAAGGTGGATGACCTCACAATTTCCGACATTGTATTCCATCGGCAAACCTTAGCCCATTCGCTTAACCTATCTAAATCTCTCTGCAGCCTATCTGTGTCCTCTACACAACCCGCTTTCCCACTAATCTTTGTGTCATCTGCAAATTTTGTTACACTACACTCTGTCCCCTCTTCCAGGTCATCTATGTATATTGTAAACAGTTGTGGTCCCAGCACCGATCCCTGTGGCACACCACTAACCACCGATTTCCAACCCGAAAAGGACCCATTTATCCCGACTCTCTGCTTTCGGTTAGCCAGCCAATTCTCGATCCATGCTAATACATTTTCTCTGACTCCGCGTATCTTTATCTTCTGCAGTAACCTTTTGTGTGGCACCTTATCGAATGCCTTTTGGAAATCTAAATACACCACATCCATTGGTACATCTCTATCCACCATGCTCGTTATATCCTCAAAGAATTCCAGTAAATTAGTTAAACATGATTTCCCCTTCACGACTCCATGTTGCGTCTGCTTGATTGCACTATTCTTATCTAGATGTCCCGCTATTTCTTCCTTAATGATAGTTTCAAGCATTTTCCCCACTACAGATGTTAAACTAACCGGCCTATAGTTACCTGCCTTTTGTCTGCACCTTTTTTAAACAGAGGCATTACATTAGCTGCTTTCCAATCCGCTGGTACCTCCCCAGAGTCCAGAGAATTTTGGTAGATTATAACGAATGCATCTGCTATAACTTCCGCCATCTCTTTTAATACCCTGGGATGCATTTCATCAGGACCAGGGGACTTGTCTACCTTGAGTCCCATTAGCCTGTCCAACACTACCCCCCTAGTGATAGTGATTGTCTCAAGATCCTCCCTTCCCACATTCCTGTGACCAGCAATTTTTGGCATGGTTTTTGTGTCTTCCACTGTGAAGACCGAAGCAAAATAATTGTTTAAGGTCTCAGCCATTTCCATATTTCCCATTATTAAATCCCCCTTCTCATCTTCTCAGGGGCCAACATTTACTTTAGTCACTCTTTTCCGTTTTATATATCTGTAAAAGCTTTTACTATCTGTTTTTATGTTTTGCGCAAGTGTACTTTCGTAATCTATCTTTCCTTTCTTTATTGCTTTCTTAGTCATTCTTTGCTGTCATTTAAAATTCTCCCAATCTTCTAGTTTCCCACTAACCTTGGCCACCTTATACGCATTGGTTTTTAATTTGATACTCTCCTTTATTTCCTTGGTTATCCACGGCTGGTTATCCCTTCTCTTACCGCCCTTCATTTTCTCTGGAATATATTTTTGTTGAGCACTATGAAAGAGCTCCTTAAAAGTCCTCCACTGTTCCTCAATTGTTCTGGGGATGGATTTGAGCAAGCTTTCCATGTTCCTCTGAAAGATAGCGGCTGCTGAACGAATGCCAAACGGACACCTGTGGTCGACAAACAACCCCTTGTGCGTGGTGATGGTGGTCAGTAGCTTGGATTCTTCGGCCAGTTCCTGGGTCATGTAGGCCGAAGTGAGGTCCAACTTGGTGAACAGCTTGCCGCCTGCCAGCGTGGCAAAAAGATCCTCCACTCTCGGAAGCGGGTATTGGTCCTGAAGGGACACTCGGTTGATGATGGCCTTGCAGTCGCCGCAGATCCTGACTGAGCCATCCGTTTTTAGAACAGGAACGATGGGGCTTGCCCAGTCGCTGAATTCAACAGGCGAAATTATCCCCTCTCTTAGCAACCTGTCCAACTCACTCTCAATTTTCTCCTGCATCACATACGGCACAGCTTTGGCTTTGTGGTGCACTGGTGTGGCATCCAGGGTGATGCATATCACTACTTTGGTGCCTTTGAAAGTCCCGACACCAGGTTGAAATAATGACTGGAACTTTAGTAGGACCTGTGAGCATGAACTTTGCTCCACAGATGAAATGGCGTGCACATCCCCCCATTTCCAGCTCATCTCAGCCAGCCAGCTCCTCCCCAAAAGCGCGGGATCATTTCCCGGGACAATCCAGAGTGGCAGCCGGTTCTGAGATCCATTATGTGTGACCACTAACATTGCATTGCCTAGCACTGGGATGATCGCATTGGTGTACGTCCGTAATTGCGTGTCAACGCGGTCAAGTTTGGGTCTGCTAGCTCTGAGTGGCCACAGTTTCTCGAATTGTTGGACACTCATGAGTGACTGGCTGGCTCCTGTGTCCAGCTCCATGCGTACCGGGATGCTGTTTAACAGTACTCTCATCATCATAGGTGGCGTTCTTGTGTATGAGCTGTGGATGTTTGCCACCTGAACCCACTGAACTTCGGTGTCCATTGCTGTGTCCCCGGCATACCCCTGCCTTGCAGACCCCTCTTGTGGTTCATCCACTTTGTAAAACAGCCTCGCTGCGGACTTCCTGCAGATCCTGGCTAAATGTGCACTCAAGTTATTATTTCTGCAGATGAATTGTTGAAACCGGCAGGTCTTCACAGCATGTTTGCCCCCGCACCTCCAGCATGAGCTGAGATTGTTGTGAACAAAAGAGCTGTTACCAGGCATTCCTCTCTGATTGTCTCTTTGATTACTCTTGAGCACTTTGTGGGTGTCAATGGTCCCATTCTGGGATGTATTGTCCCTTGTGATGGTGTAAATGTCCGTTCAATCTGCCATTATCTCTGTTGAGGACCCACCCTAGAGTCTGTTACTGCCTGGTTAGTGTCGAATTGCCCTTGCCTGCCTGAGGGGTTCTGAGTCGCGTTTACCATGTTAACTCCCTGCTCCATCGCCACGTTGGGAGCAGAGTTGCGCACGTGTATGAGCTTGGTTTCCTCCTTCCCCGCCATGAAGGTTTGAGCCATCAATGCCGCTGCTTCCAAGGTCAAGTCCTTGGTCTCAATTAGCTTCCTAAAAATCCCAGCATGACCAATACCCTCAATGAAGAAATCATGTAACATCTCCCCCCTGAAGGCGTCTGTGAACTTACAGAGGCTGGCCAAACACCGAAGGTCCGCAACGAAGTCCGGCATGCTCTGTCCTTCCAGATGTCGGTGCGTATAGAATCAGTGTCGGGCCAGATGTATACTACTCGCCGATTTGAGGTGCTTACCAATCAGTTTGCTGAGCTCCTCGAAGGTCTTGCCGCCGGCTTCTCGGGTGTGAGCAGGTCTTTCATCAGCGCGTACGTCTTAGGTCCACAGCTGGTCAGTAGATGCGCCCTTCGCTTGTCAGCTGCTGCCGTTCCCAGCCAGTCCTTCCTGACAAAGCTCTGCTGGAGCCTCTCAATGAAATCGTCAAAGTCCTCACCAACACAGTACCGTTCCTCCGTGCTACTGGTGGCCATTCTCTTGAGTCGTTGATTCCCGTTTCTCATCGCCAAATGTTGTGTCCTTACACACTACAGCAAATCAACACAAGGCACATACTGGAGACAAGGTCACTCTGTGACCTGTATTTATTCACAGGACCAAGAAGTGATGATCCTGCGTGGGACCTCCCTTTATATACCTGGATGACCAGGTGAGGAGTGTCTCCCACAAGTTCACCCCCTGTGGTCAAGGTGTGCATTTCTCAGGTGATACAGTGTACAGTGTTGTTACATAAAGGTTACAGTTATGTGAAGGTTACAAACATGACAAAAACTGTACACAATACTCCAGGTGTGGTCTCATCAGGGCCCTATATAATTGCAAAAGAAACCTTTACTCTTGTAATAAAGGCCAACATACCATTTGCTTTCTTAATTGATTGCTGCACCTGCATGTTAACTTTCAATGATTTGTGAACAAGGACACCCAGGTCCCTCTGAACACCAACATTTCCCAATCTTCTCACCATTTAAAAAATACTCTGCTTTTCTATTTTTCCTACCAAAGTGGATAACATCACAGGGCCGAAATTCAGGGTCTCAGAAAGACCCGTTACTGCCCGTTTACGGCAGACATGCCTCAGAATCTCGTGGTCTCCACTAAGTGGTCAACTGGCCGAACCGACCCAAATTTAGGTCGGTGATTTTTCGGCCTGGACCCGATTCCGCCCTGATGCTGATGACTGCTGCAAGCGCGTCATCAGAAAGTGCATCGCCGCTCTCCCTCAACTGAAAAATGCACCGACCGAAATTTAGCTCAAAAAATCGATGCCCCGCCGCATGGTGCCCCCGACAGCTTTTTCTGTCGGTGCAGCTTATCCTGAGTGTGCGCGGCCTGGCAGCGTGACGGCCCTTCAAGGGGAGGGCACACTGCCGCGGTCGCCATGTATTTATTTTTGCCGGCCTACTTCCCGATCAGCTGGCAAGGTAGTGCCCACGGGTTCAGCCAGGCCGCCAATGGGTAGCCTGGCACCCCTTCTTGGGTGCCTGGCCGCTGGCCTGGCTGAAATCCTCCCTGGTGGCCCAGTGGCCGAAGATTTAAAATGATAGAATCTCTCCCCTTTAACGGAGGGGAGAGAGCGTGGTGACACACACACGCTGTGAGGTCACCACCACTCCACCACTGAGTGACAGTGGCGGAGTCCTGGTCCCGACCCAAATTCAGCCCCTCAGCCTGCCTTTCAGTCAGTCTCCTGCCCCCACTATGACTGACTTTCGGTCCAACGTAAAAAAAAACCTAAGTGCTGAAAATCAACGAGAGGCCATCTCATCGATCCCGGCGGAAAAATCTTTCAAAAAAGGGTAGGTGCGCCAGCTTTCTTGCGGAAGTGAATTTCGGCCCCCACATTTCTCCACATTATATTCCATTTGCCAGGTTCTTGCCCATTCACCTAGCCTGTCTGTATCCCCTCACAACTTAAAATCCTACCTAGCTTTGTATCATCAGCAAACTTGGATATATTATATTTGTTCCTCTCATCCAAATCATTGATATAGATTGTGAATAGCTGGGGCCCAAGCACAGATCCTTGTGGTACCCCACTAGTTACAGCCTGCCAACCCGAAAATGACCTGTTTATTGCTACTCTCTGTTTTCTGTCCGTTAACCAATCCTCAATCCATGCTAGTATATTACCCCAAATCCCATGAGTCCTAATTTTGTTTAATAACCTCTTGTGTGACACCTTATCGAATGCCTTCTGAAAATCCATATACATCACATCCATTGGTTCTGCCTTATCTATTCTACTAATTACTACCTCAAAAGACTCTAAGGGCCTGAATGTGGTTAATGCCAAGGCTCGCCCAAGGGCTGCCCAAAGGACCACCGAGAGACTTGGCGGTACTTTGCCAGGAAGATTCCGTGAAAAGATCTGCAAAGACCGCCTGGTGGCAAAAAATCTGGGCAGTAGTGGGAGGGAGCTCCCAATCTCGGCGGCAAATGCAATCCTCGCCAAAGTGTCGCCGAGGATTGAGTCAGGCCCAGGAAGGGGGCAACACATAAAAATAAAAATTTGCACAGAAAAGAAAAACACTGGAAAACATTCAGCGGACCCCATCCAGATGAATCGCTGCAAAAAAAAAAGAAAAGTTTACTAACCTTTTTTTGCATACTTCATACTTACCGTTGGGGTTAGACCTGCCTCCATGCAGCGGTCCTTCACTCTGCTGCTGCCGACTTGCTCCCGGAGGAATCTGTCAGCTCAGCGGGTGGGAGGACACTTAAGCGCCTTGCGCACTAACGGCCGTCAGTAGGCAGTTCCCAACGGTCCTCCCCTCCTGCCGGCGAGAGGCCTAGTGGAAACTGGCACCGAGGGGAAGCTGTCAAAAAACCTCGGCAGCACCGGCAGCAGAGGGCAGCAAGGCCACCACATTCGGGCCCGAACAGATTTGTCAAACATGATTTGCCTTTCATAAATCAATGCTGACTCTGCCCAATCCTATTATTATTTTCTAAGTACCCTGTTGCCACATCCTTAACAATAGATTCTAGCATATCTCCAACTACTGATGTCAGACTAACTGATCTGTAGTTCCCCATTTTCTCTCTCCCTCCTTTCTTAAATAGCGGGGCTACATTTGCTACCTTCCAATCTGGGGGGATCAGGACACTGAAGGAAGGTATACTGCGGGGATCTGGAAGATGGAGAAAGGTATGCCGGGGCATCAGAAAATACAAGACCAGATCTACAGATCTTGGCAAATTACCTGACTAAGGATAAATGCCTCAGCTTGCTCCAGATTATCAGGGTAGAGCTTAGACATCTACAGCAAGCATACCTGCAGCTAACTTGCATCATAGACATGGAAAATTTTTGGCAAGGTCACGACTGTTGACATTTTTTAATGCCTGTGGGCCATTTATGCCACTGTAAACACTGCAATATCAGCTGCTGTGCTGCCCATAGATAGGTGACTGATAGGGGGCTGCTCACTGATGACTGCCATGTGCAGAACCTGGTTGTTGGTATGTGACCATGTTTGCACTTCAGTACATTGGTGTCTGAAGCAAATGGAAGATGCGAACAAGGCAAGGTTTTCAGTTGTACATTGAGTCCCAGTTGTGTGCTCTAATGAGATATAGGTACCCTTGGTATGCTATAGAGAGCTGTAAGGTTGTGAGGGTTTAACATGGGTGAGCAGTAAAGGTGGAACATTTTGTCAACCTATTCCTCATCTGTTCCCAAGTTCTGTAGGTACTGTAAACACCACTCAGCTTGGCTCCCACCTCCTGGCAAGCATTACACTGTTGTCCATGATTCATCTTGCTCCCAGCATGATGCACAAGGTATACTGGGAGCATGTAATAATGATATTCATGATCTGGCCTCAGAGCATCCAATGAGATAAGCTCAGTCGATGCCTAATTTGGGTCTTGCGCAGTGGTTCCAGTGGATTTTTAACTAGGATCACTGAATCAGCCCAAAAACATATAAATGAATATAGATTGTTGTGATATATTCACAGAGCACAGCACACACAGCTTCCTAACATGGCAGGCAGCTCTCTCTGACGTCTCCAGAATTGCCTGGTTCTGTTTAATGATTAACTCTGCAATTGCAGTACACAATACGTCCACATCCACAATGTGGAGCTACAAACATTACAAGCTGACATACATTACACTTCTCCCTCCTTAATGAAGAAGCCATCATAACAAACATCATACATAACTTTCATGTTTATACATAACACAGGATATAGACTTATTTTTTTCCATATTTACAAATTTAACTTGACCACTTGTTTTCTGTTTTGAAGAGGATACCTTCGTTCTCGAACAGAATGTTCCAAACATGGTGTCGAATCTAAACTCATTTGAGGCTCATCCTGAGGAATGTTTTCCTCCATGGAATTTCCTTGATTTTCATTTGAACTCACTCTAACTTCAGGCTCTTTGTTTTCCTAACTAGGACTCAGACTTTCATTCTGATTCTCTCCTGGATTTGTTTCCAGTACATTGGATTTAGGATTTGCTATTGGTATATCAAAACTATCTGATGAGTCAGAAATAATTGAATCATTCCCACCTTCAACTCCTTCCATGTCTGTAGGTAAAATATGATCAATATGAACAAACCTAATCTGTCCATTATCAAACATCTTTACCAAATATGTGCGAGGACCACATATCTTCACCACTCTTCCTGATAACCACTTTAACCATTTATGGTGATGGTTCTTCACTCTCACCTTCTGGTTTAATTTCACTCCTCTCTTTTACTCCACCTCTATCATGATTCTCTTTCTGTCTTAATTGTGTCTCTTCTACGGACTGTGCCAAATTTGGCTTTAACAACGAGAATCTGGTTCGTGGCGTCATTTTAGAAACAACTCTGCTGGTGTTCTACCAGTAGTTGTATGAGGAGTATTTCGATATGTAATCAAAAAATTAGCCAATTTGTGATCCAATGACAACTGTCGTTTCCTTGGATTAGGATCTAACATTTGTTTTATGAGGGCACGTTTTACAATTTGTACAGTGCGCTCTGCTGCACCATTCGAAGCAGGATGGTATGGGGGAACCTTGGTATGTTTCACACCATTTTTGCCCATGAATTGTGCAAATTCTTCTGAACGAAATTGTGGTCCATCATCCGAAACAATTTCTTCAGGGAGGCCAAATGAAGAAAATCATTTTCATAGAATGTCCAATGTTTTACTTGTTATTTTCCACATTGGAAACACCTCAACCCACTTCGAATGGCTATCAATCACAATGAACAATTGTTGTCCTTCTAACTCAGCAAAATCAATATGTAGCCTTTGCCACACCCTGGGAGGCCATTTCCATGGCTGTAATGGTACTGATGGTGGTTGCTTGCTTACCGATTGACATGTCGTACACTGATTCACGATGTACTCTATATCTTTATCAAGACCTGACCACCATAAATAACTGCGTGCAAAACTCTTGTTCAAGCACATTCTCAGGTGCTGGTCATGGAGGTCTCCTAATAATTTGGACCTGAATTTATTTGGTATAACCACTCTTGCACCCCACATGATACAATCTTTATCGACTGATAATTCATTCCTACGAATGAAGAATGGATGTGTATCTTTGTCTGTTACCTGGTTTGGCCATCCATTTGCAATGTACTCATACACCTTTAACATCACTGGGTCATGTTTGGTTGCTCTACCCATCTCTTCAGCTGTGACTGGCAGTTCATCAAGGTATGAAAAATAAAACACTTCTTCCCTATCGGGTGTAACTTGTGATGGGGAAGGCAATCTAGACATTGCAACAGCATTACTGTGATCAGCTGATCGTCTGTATTCAATATGATATGTGTATGCTGACAAAATCAAAGCCCATCTCTGCATTCAGGCTGCAGCTAATGTTGGAACTGTGGACTTTGGATGGAGGATTGCTGTTAGGGGCTTATGGTCCGTAACGATGGTAAACTTACAACCATACAAGTATTTGTGAAACTTCTTGACCCCAAAAATTAATGCCAAAGCTTTACTTTCAATTTGCGCATCATTACTCTCACTGGCATTGAGAGTGCGTGAAGCAAAAACAATTGGTCTCTCCTCCCCACTACTTAATACATGAGAGATCACTGCCCCAACTCCATACGGAGAGGCATCACATGCTAGCTTAATCTTCTTAGATATGTCATAGTGAACTAACATGGTGCTCTCTACCAATTTGCTTTTACACTCCTTGAATGCTGTATCGCATTCTTTTGACCACTTCCAATGGCCCTGTTTTTTCAAAAGTTCATTCAGTGGATGTAATACTGTAGCCAAATTTGGTCGGAACTTCCCATAATAGTTCAAAAGACCCAAGAATGAACGAAGTTCAGTGACATTCCTGGGAGTGGGTGCATTTCTAATTGCATCCAATTTTTCCTTGGTCGGATGTAAACCATCTTTGTCTACTCTGTATCCTAAGTACTCCACTGAGTTTTTAAATAACTCACACTTACGAGCAGACACTCGTATTCTGTGCTCCTCTAGCCGTTTGAGGACTTCATTCAAAATGTTATTATGAATTTGCCTATTTGGTGTTGAAATTAGTATGTCATCCAAATAACATACTAGCCCTTCAATACCTTGCAAAATCTGGTTCATCACCCCTTGGAATATGGCAGGGGCGGAAGACACTCCAAACGGTAGCCTATTAAATTGATATAGGCCTAGATGAGTATTTATAGTCAAACATGACTTGGACTCCTCTAGTTCAAGCTGTAAGTCGGCATTCGTAAGATCCAGTTTTGAGAAGATCTGACCACCTGTCAGTATTGTGAACAAATTTTCTATTTTCGGCAATGTATTGGGGACATTACCCTCTAGAACCTGGTTTACGGTTACTTTATAATCACCACACAATCTTACTTTACCATCAGACTTTGGTACAACAACAATGGGGTGTAGCCCAATTACATCGATCTGTCTTACAAATAATGTTCTCAGTCTCTAATCTTTTGAGTTCTTGCTCAACTTTCTCCTTGAGTGCATATGGTATGGAACGTGGCTTGTAGTAAACCGATCTAGCGTCCTTCTGTACCCTGACACTCGCCTTGAAACCTTGGATCGGACTGCTCGTTTCGCAGAACACCTTTGGATACTTCTTGATAGCCTCATCTGTTGATGAAAATCTCACTTCCACACAGAAAATCTTACTCCAATCCAGATTTAGTGAGCTCAACCAAATTCTTCCTAGTAAGACAGGCTTGTCTCCTTTCACTACTATTAGAGGCAAGTTCTGAAATTGATCTTTATATTTCACCGGTACGGTGATACGACCTACCACAGGAATTTTCTCTCCCGAGTAGCCTCGCAGCTCTATCTTGGATTTCTCCAGTTGGAAATCACGCAATTTGTCAAGGTACAGTGACTCCGGTACTACACTCACGGATGCACCCGTGTCAATTTCCATTGGTATCTTGAATCCCGCCACATCTATGTGAAATGTGTTGCTTTCCGAATCGCTGTCCGTGAACCTCGTGCTCCTGATGATGTGTAACTCTAAGATCTCCTCATCCTGTTGTTGTTCTTCCATGCTATGTAGTCTCTTGGGATTTCTACTCATAGCTTTGAACACTGGACTCATAGCTTTAAAAGCTGGTTTACCCTTCAGTCGGCATGCCTTCGCAAGATGCCCAGTCTTTCTGCAGAAGAAACACTCTGCCTTCACATATGGACAACTTTGAGCAATGTGTTGTCCCAGGTACCTATAGCACGACTTCGACGCTCTGGTAGAATTTCCAGTTTCTGAGACTTTTGGCCATGCCTATCTTTTACGTTGAACCTGCAGATGATTTACCTCGGTTGACTGACGACCGTAATCATTATTTAATTCTCGGGAATATTGTTCGGCCATGCTCATCAACCTCGCTGTCTGACAAGCAATCTCAAAATTCAAGTCATCCGTCGTCAATAGCTTCCTTCTGATCGCATCATTTTTCATCCCACAAACAAAACGATCCCGTAATGCTCGGTTTTGAAAGTTTCCAAAATTACAGTACATCGATAGCTTTTTTAATGCTAGGATGTAATCACTGATATTTTCATCAGCCTTCTGATTCCGAATCCCGAAACGATAGCTTTCAGCAATTTCTAACGGTTTGGGGTGATAGTGCTGCTCCAGCTTCATTAAAATCTCTTTAAGCGTTGTGTCCTTTGGCTCGTCAGGCACAAGCAGATTTACAAAAGTGTCATATAATGCCATACCTACCTCCGATAAGAAGATCGCTTTCTTACGTTCCAACATAGCCCGGTCCTGGACTGCATTGTCTGGAACTTCGATTATGTTATTTGCAGTGAAATACATTCCTAGCCAATCCACATCCGCTTTAAAACGTTCCCGGTCTTGTCCATATTCTCCCAAATATCCCAATACACCTGCCATTTTAATCTCTAGCTGTTCACACCATGTCCTGTATTCTACCTCGGATTTTGTAGCTTTTTCCAAAGAGAGAAACTTCCAAATTCTCTGTGTCAGCTGGCTGAATCCTTCACCAACAAAAATTGAGCTTTAAATCATCCGAAAAATCCCATCCTCATCGCCAAATGTGATATATTCACAGAGCACAGCACACACAGCGTCCTAACATGGCAGCCAGCTCTCTCAGAAGTCTCCAGAATTGCCTGGTTCAGTTTAATGATTAACTCTGCAATTGCAGTACCCAATACGTCCACATGCACAGTGTGGAGCTACAAACATTACAAACTTACAGACATTACACTTGTGTCATCTGGAATTTAATGGCCATATTGTCAAGGTTTGGGCAGCAAATGGCCTTTGTGTTGCAGTTTGGATATTCTTACCTTGGAGCCTGACATCAAAGTTCAGTGACAGCAAAAGCATGTTTGGAACTCTAACAACAAATTTATGCCTTTCCAAAAAGATATGATGCACCTCCATGAAGTTCCTGATTTCATCACCAAATAGCAGATACTCGTGCACAGTTGTTTCATCACCAAATATGTGGACGCAACTTCAGTTGCCTCTCAACCTGTCTTTCCATCCATCGATTTTAGTGGGCTGATAATCAGGGGCTGCTCACCTGTGATTTCCTGCTCTGCACCCACTATGGGTAAGGCTATGCACTGGGAGTTCAAAAGTGGAAAATTTACCTTATAATTTATACTATACAGCATCACTAAATTCATCGCTTTGTTTAGTCTCATTCCTGGACAAACCCCAGTCATGTAGGAATAATGAGTTCGGGTTTCGGTTTATATCTAGGAGTATGTGTGATACCGAAATTGGCTCTCAATTCTTCCCATATAAATAGTATTTTCATCTCTAACCGTCTGTAGTTCCAGTAATTTTATAATGTCATGTTTGATGCAACTCCACCGATAATATAAAATAGTTGTTTACAGCACTGATTGAAAAAGTAGGCCAACCTTGGTGGTGTGCTGTATTGCAGATCTAAGTAATGATTTATTTTACATAGACTGGATGTTAACTAGATTTGGAACAGACACCTCCCGCAGTTAGCTTAAGGGACATCTGACAAGTTTACAGGAATTTGGTGTTTTTGGAGCAAAAATGCACAGTGTTATGAAAACAGTGACCATCCACCATGTTGTGTCGGTGACTGTTCTACAGGCATAGCAAGTAAGCAACATTTTTGTCAATGATTACCAGCTGCCATGGAAAACAGAAAAAAATTAAAAGTAGTGGGGGGCGGGTGTTGTAAAAAAAGTGAGGAAAGGGAACAAAATATGGGAAGAGGTTATGGTCTGAAATTGTTGAACTCGATGTTGAGTCCAGAAGGCTGTAAAGTGCCTAAACGAAAGATGAGGTGCTGTTCCTCGAGCTTGCATTGAGCTTCATTGGAACAGTGTCGGAGGCTGAGGATGGAGAGTTCCGAGTGGGAGTGGAGTGGAGAATTAAAGTGACAGACGACTGGAAGCTCGGGGTTAGGCTTACGGACTGAACGGAGGTGTTCTGCAAAACGGTCACCCAATCTGTGTTTGGTCTCACTCCTGAGCAGCGAATACAGGATACTAAATTGAAAGAAGTACAAGTAAATTGCTGTTTCACCTGGAAGGAGTGTTTGGGGCCCTTGGCAGTAGGAAGGGAGGAGGTAAAAGGGCAGGTGTTGCATCTCCTGTGCTTGCACAGGAAGGTGCCATAGGAAGGGAAGGGGGTGCTGGGAGTGACTGCAAAATAGACCAGGGTGTCACAGAGGGAACAGTCCCTTCGCAATGCTGAAAGGGGAGGGGAGGGGAAGATGTGATTGGTGGTGGGATCATGCTGGAGGTGGTGGAAATGGTGGAGGATGATCCATTGAACGTGGAACCAATGGGAGATCAGAGCAGGGGATAAAAGGAGCTCGGTCGAACAGCACCAACTGACCTGTGAGTGAGAGAAGTAAAAAGAAATCAAAGTGTGTGTCACAGAAAAGCAGGGAAGTGATTGGTTGGTCAGTAGTTCTCTCTTTTTCTTGGACATTGGTTTAAGTTAAGAGCCGGAATTAAAAGCTAAACATTCAAAACGTAACTAATTAAATAAAATACATTAGAGATGATAGGGGAGGCGATGTATTACACTGCAGCATGTGGGAGCTGGTGGACACCAGTGTGATCCATGGCAACCACATCTGCAGTAAGTGTTGGCGGCTCATTGCAATTCAGAAGAATGAGAGGTGATCTTATCGAAACGTACAAGATTATGAGGGGGCTGGACAAGGTGGATGCAGAGAGGATGTTTCCACTGATAGGGGAGACTAGAACTAGAGGGCATGATCTTAGAATAAGGGGCCGCCCATTTAGAACTGAGATGAGGAGAAATTTCTTCTCTCAGAGGGTTGTGAAGCTGTGGAATTCGCTGCCTCAGAGAGTTGTGGAAGCTGGGACATTAAATAAATTTAAGACAGAAATAGACAGTTTCTTAAACGATCAGGGAATAAGGGGATATGGGGAACGGGCAGGGAAGTGGAACTGAGTCCATGATCAGATCAGCCATGATCTTATTGAATGGCGGAGCAGGCTCGAGGGGCTTTATGGCCTACTGCTGCTCCTATTTCTTATGTTCTTAACTTCGGCTCCATGTTGATGAGCTGGAGTCCGAGCTTCAGACACTGCGACACATCAGGGAGGGGGAGAGTTACCTGGACACAGAGTTCCAGGAGGTAGTCACACTCTTTAGGTTAAATAATTCAAATTTGGCCCGTGGTCAGGAAGAGGAGGGTGTGACTACAAGCAAGGTAGATATGGAGACTCAGAATGGAGTGATGGAGAAGCCTCGGCCTTTGCTCTTGTTCAATAGGTTGGAGGCTCTTACTCCCTGTGTGTACGAGAGCAGCGACTGCAGGGAGGATGAGCAAACTGACCACAGCACTGTGGTACAGGGGGCCATTCAAGTGCAGGGAGTAAAAATAAATGATATAGTGGTAAGGGAAAGTATCATTAGGGGGATAGATACTGTTCTCTGCAGCCGAGAGTGTGAGTCACTAAGGCTATGTTGCCTGCCCGGTGCCAGGGTTAAGGACATCTCCTCTGGGCTGGAGAGGAACTTGACGTGGGAGGTCGAAGATCCCGTTGTCATGGTACACATAGCTACCAATAACATAGATAGAACAAAGAAAGAGGTTCTGCTGAGTGAGTATGAGCTAAATTAAAAAGCAGAACCACAAAGATAATAATCTCTGGATTACTACCTGAGCCACAAGCAAATTGGCATCGGGTAATAAGATCAAAGAGATGAACGCATAGCTCAAAGATTGGTATGGGAGAAATGGGTTTTGATTCCTGGTGCACTGGCACCGGTACTGGGGTAAGAGGGAGCTGTTCTGTTGGGACAGGCTTCTCTTGAACTGTGCTGGGACTAGTGACCTGGCAATTCGAATAACGAGGGCTGTAGAGAAGACTTCAAACTAAATAGTGAGTGGGAGTGGGGTTGGGGTTGTGGTGGGTGGCGGGGGGGGCGGGGGGGAGGGTTCAGGTGAGCAGAAATTTAAAAAGTCAAAGAGAACGGATAAGGCAATAGTGCAGGGTAGCGATGGGGGAAATGATAACCATAGCGTGACAGGAAGGGACAGAATGTATAAAAATAAGAGTATCAGAAAGTGGGGTCAAAGCAGGGAAAAATGGTAAAAAGACAAAATTAAAAGCTCTTTATCTGAATGCACGCAGCATTCGTAACAAGATAGATGAGTTGACGGCACAACTAGATATAAATAGGTATGATCTGATAGCCATTACAGAGATGTGGTTGCAAGGTGACCAAGGTTAGGAACTGAATATTCAAGGGTATTTGACAATTCGGAAGGATAGACAGGAAGGAAAAGGAGGTGGGGTAGCTATGATAATAAAGGAGGAGATCAGTGCAGTAGTGAGAAATGATATTGGCTCAGAAGATCAAGATGTAGAATCAGTTTGGGTGGAGATAAGAAATAATAAGGGGAAGAAGTCATTGGTGGGTATAATCTATAGGCCCCCTAACAGTAGCCACATTGTCGGACAGAATATAAATCAAGAAATAATGGAGGCTTGTGAGAAAGGTATGGCAATAAACATGGGCAATTTTAATCATCATATTGACTGGACAAATCAAATTGGCCAAGATGGCCTTGAGAAAGAGTTCATAGAGTGTATCCGGGATGGTGTCCTTGAACAGTACGTTGCTGAACCAACCAGGAAGCAGGCTATCTTAGATCTAGTACGGTGTCATGAGACAGGATTAATAACTGATCTCCTAGTAAAGGATCCTCTAGGAAAGAGTGATCGTAGCATGGATGAATTTCAAATTCAGTTGGAGGGTGAGAAAGTTGGGTCTCAAACCAGTGTCTTGATCTTCAATAAAGGCGATTACAAAGGTATGAAGGCAGAGTTGGCTAAAGTGGATGGTTTAAGGAGATATTTCATAACTCTCAAAAAATATATATATTCCAGTGAGAAGGAAAGATTTTAAGAGAAGGGAGAACCATCCGTGGCCAACTAAGGAAGTAAAGGATGGTATCAAATTGAAAACAATGTTGTCAAAATTATTGGGAGGCCAGAGGATTGAGAAATTTTTAAAAACCAGCAAAGGACGACTAAAAAAATAATAAAGAGAGGGAAGATGAATTATGAGAGTAAACTAGCAAGAAATATAAAAACAGACAGTAAGAACTTCTACAGGTATATAAAAAGGAAGCGAGTAGCTAAGTAAACTTTGGTCCCTTAGAGGATGAGACTGCGGAATTAATAATGGGAAACAGGGAAATGGCAGAGACTTCAAACATGTATTTTGTATCGGTCTTCACGGTAGAAGACACTAAAAACATCCCAATAATCGATAGTCTAGGGGCTATTGGGAGGGGGGAACTTAAAACAATCACTATCACCAAAGAAAAAGTACTTTGTAAAATAATGGAACTAAAGGTGGACAAGTCCCCTGGACCTGATGGCGTGCATCCTAGGGTCTTAAAAGAAGTGGCTGCAGAGGTAGTGGATGCATTGGTTGCAAACTACCAAAATCCCTGGACTATGGAGAGGTCCCAGCGGATTGGAAAACTGCAAATGTAATGCCCCTATTTAAAAAAGGAGGCAGACAGAAAGCTGGAAACTATAGATCAGTTAGCCTAACATTTGCTGTTGGAAAAATGCTGGAGTCCATTATTAATGACGCAGTAGCAGGACATTTGGAAAATCGTAATACAGTCAAGCAGAGTCAGCATAGTTTTATGGAGAACCAGTGGATGTGATGTATTTGGATTTCCAGAAGGCATTTGGTAAGGTGCCACATAAAAGGTTACTGCACAAGATAAGAGCTCACGGGGATCGGGGGTAATATATTAGCATGGATAGAGGATTAGCTAACTAACAGAAAACAGAGAGTCAGGATAAATGGGTCATTTTCCAGTTGGCAAACAGTAACTAGTGGAGTGCCGCAGGGTTCGGTGCTGGGGCCTCAACTATTTACAATCTATATTAATGACTTGGATGAAAGGATGGAGTGTAATGTAGCCAAGTTTGCTGATGATACAAAGATGAGTGGGAAAGCAAGTTGTGAAGAAGAGACAAAGAATCTGCAAAGGGATATAGACAGGCTAAGTGAGTGGGCAAACATTTGGCAGATGGAGTATAACGTGGGAAAGTGTGAGGTTATCCACTTTGGCAGGAAAAATAAAAAGGCAAATTATTATTTAAATGGAGATTACAAAGTGCTGCAGTACAGAGGAACCTGGGGGTCCTTGTGCATGAAGCACAAAAAGTTAGTATGCAGGTACAGCAAGTAATCAGGAAGGCAAATGGAATGTTGGCCTTTATTGCAAGGGGGATGGAGTATAAAAGCAGAGAAGTCCTGCTACAACTGTACAGGGTATTGGTGAGGCCATACCTAGAGTACTGCATACAGCTTGGGGCTCCTTATTTAAGGAGGGATATTTTGCATTGGAGGCTGTTCAGAGAAGGTTCACTGGGTTGATTCCTGAGATGAAGGGCTTGACTTAATGAACAAAAGTTGAGCAGGTTGAGCCTATACTCATTGGAGTTTAGAAGAATGAGAGGGGATCTTATTGAAACATATAAGATACTGAGTGGGCTCGACGAGGTAGATGCAGGGACAATGTTTCCACTTGTGGGGGAATATAGAACTAGGGGACATAGTTTAAGAATAAGGGGTTGCCCTTTTAGAACTGAGATGAGGAGGAATTTCTTCTCTCAGAGGGTTATAAATCTATGGAATTCTCTGCCCCAGAGAATTGTAGGGGCTGGGTCATTAAATATATTTAAGGTGGAGATAGATAGATTTTTGAACGATAAGAGAGTGAAGGGTTATGGGGTGCAAGCAGGGAAGTGGAGCTGAGCCCAAGATCAGATCAGCCATGATCTTATTAAATGGCGGAACAGGCTCGAGGGGCCAAATGGCCTACTCCTGTTCCTATTTATTTTGTTCTTATGTGAGGACCCTATCGTGGTTCTGGGAGAGAGGGGCAGGGGTGAGAGCAAAAGTGCGGGAAATAAAACGGACACGGTCGAGGGCATGTTAACCGTGGCGGGGGGGAATCCTTGGTTGAGGAAAAAGGAAGACATATCACAGGCACAAAGAGATACTTGCTCTCCTTCTGCTGTTTATATTATATTAAATGGATTCGAAGTTGTTTTAGTTTAGACCACAGTTCATTGATTTTTTAAAAGATAGAATCTTGGGATTGCTTCATTTAAATTGTCGGTTGTATTATGGGAACTGCTAGGTCACAACATAATATGGGTGAGGAAGTCTATTTGGCCTATAATTACCTCATATGTCTAGAAAAGATCGGAATCCTCCTCATCACAGCCCTTAAACAATTCCAAGAGTTTTCTATCAACTAGTCGATCCCTTGTGTTATGTGAAGAATAATTTCCTGATATCAGTTCGAACTGCCTTTCTCTAGTTTGGACATGTGCCCCTTCATCCAACTGGCATGATTTACCTTGAAGTGAGTTACCTTTTCTATACCATTTACTATAGACAATCCAGCCATCAAAGCTTACTTAAATACCTTTATAATGTCCCTTCTCAATCGTCTCCTTTTAAGGATAAATGGCCTAATTTGTTCCAGTCTTTCCTTATATCTCAAGTCCTCTGGCACTCGTGATCAGCCTTGTAACTATTCTCCACTCTGCCTCCTGGATTTAAATGTCTTCCTTGAGTCTTGGTGAGAAAAACTGAATACTGTACTCAGAGTGGTCTGACCAGAGCACTGTACAGCTTTAGCATCATGTCCTCTGACTTGTACTCTATTGATTTAACAATATAATTAAGCATTCTATTTTCTTTGTTTATTGCTACTCTACAGTAATTTGACCACATTCGATCACTTTCAACTTTACCTTTGAAAATGCACCATTCACTAAAAAGAAGAAAGACTTGGATTTATATAGCACCTTTCACAACCACCAGATGTCTCAAAGCGCTTTACAGCCAATTAAATATTTTTGGAGTGTAGTCACTGTTGTAATGTAGGAAACGCGGCAACCAATTTGCACACACGCAAGCTCCCACAAACAGCAATATGATAATGACCAGATAATCTGTTTTTCTGTTATGTTGATTGAGGGATAAATATTGGCCAGAACACCGGGGATAACTCCCCTGCTCTACTTCTAAATAGTGCCATGGGATCTTTAATGTCCACTTGAGAGGGCAGACGTGACTTCGGTTTAACGTCTCATCTGAAAGACAGCACCTCCGACAGTGCACCACTCCCTCAGCACTACACTGGAGTGTCAGCCTAGATTTTTTAGTGCTCAAGTCCCTGGAGTGGGGACTTTTACCCACTACCTTCTGACTCAGAGGCGAGAATGCTACCCACTGAGCCACAGCTGACACTGACATTCATAGAGTATATGTGCTGTCAATTTTTTCTTAACTGGCAGTCAAGGGTAGGAAACTTCTGGTGAGATAGCTAGCTATTGTCTTGTGCAAGGCAACATGGCAGACAATGATTTGTCTGACGTGTTGAGCTAGAATGACTCACTACGACTATCGACCAGTTGTCCAGTCATTGTTGGTCTCCTAATCAATGTCAATAAACAGTTAACAGACTTTAAATATGGCATGTTGGTAATAAATGCTAGTGTATTACATATTTTGTTTTTAATGAGTCACTATTTATTCTTAATTCATTTTATACATTCTTAATTTTGTTTTAACAAAATTCTATGTTGTATTTTTAATGAGCATACATCAACTCAGCCTTGCAGCAATCAGATATTCCATTTAAATGAATGAAGCAAAGGAATGGAGCTCATATTCCTCCAACAAGCCTACTGGACCTGGTCAAGTGTCAAATATTGGCAATCATATTATAATGTATTGCTTCATGGGTTCTTTGCTTAAGAATTCATAGCAACACATTGATATTAAGAACTAGTTGGTTTATTAGCAAAGGTTTAACAATCACACTACAAATTACCAGTTCATCCATTAGGCTCACAGCCACTTGCCTCATTGTGGATCCCCCAAACTCAACTGGTTGGGGTTTTATTGAGTCTTGCGAACATCACGTGACTGGATAAGCCACTCCCAACTCAACAGCTCTACAACTATTTTGGTTGTATCTGTAAATCAATAAATCATTAAATCAAGTGCCCTCTGATTAAAGGGGGGGGGGGCACTGAAACCGACAATTAAACAAATTAGACTTTAAACATTAAATGGTCAAATTAAAATTTGGTTGCCGGGGGTGATGATGCACTCTAGTCCCTCCGGCGCCCACCTCTCAACAGCTCTACAAGTCTGTGAACATACTCACAGGACATTACACATATAGGCCCGGATTTTGCGGTAATCATAGTGGTGAGGCTATCGGCGCTCACTGTTATTATGGAGTAAATCGGACAGCAACTTCCAGCACCCGCACATGCACATTAAAACATGGAAATTTGGAAGTTGCTGTCCAAGTTGCCCTGCTGATCCACAAGCATCACTGCACCGGTACCTTGCCGATAGACTCGGCATTAAAATATTTGCAAGAGCCTGTAGTTGCGGTATTTACCCACTAGTAATACCCGCCCTCTATATGGCTCAGAGACTTGGACCACGTACAGTAGACACATCAAGTCGCTGGAGAAATACCACCAATGATGTCTCCGCAAGATCCTACAAATCCCGTCCTCGTCCAGGCCAACATCCCCAGCATTGAAGCACTGACCACACTTGATCAGCTCCGCTGGGCAGGCCACATTGTCCGCATGCCAGACACGAGACTCCCAAAGCAAGCACTCTACTCGGAACTCGTCCACGGCAAACGAGCTAAAGGTGGGCAGTGGAAACATTACAAGGACACCCTCAAAGCCTTCCTGATAAAGTGCGACATCCCCACTGACACCCAGGAGTCCCTGACCAAAGACCGCCCTAAGTGGAGGAAGTGCATCCAGGAGAGTGCTGAGCTCCTCCAGTATCGTCGCCGAGAGCATGCAGAAATCAAGCGCAGGCAACGGAAGGAGTGTGTGGCAAACCAGACTCCCCACCCACCCTTTCTTTCAACCACTGTCTGTCCCACTTGTGACAGAGACTGTGGTTCTCGTATTGGACTGTACAGCCACCTCAGAAGTCATGCTAAGAATGGAAGCAAGTCTTCCTCGATCTCGAGGGACTACCTATAATGATGATGACCCCACTAAACATGCCACAAAATGCTTGGGCTGGTTCATTCAAGTGTAAGTGAATTTTTAATGGCGTGGTAAGTCTTCATTGCTGCCAACCAACCTCTCTGGCTCTCAAAATTAACTTTTACAAGTGTAGAGATTCATTCCTTCAGATTTTAATTATTGTTGGAGATTTTTTTAACTTTTCCTTTCTATCTTTTTTATCTCTCTCTTAATTCCATCTTTCTTACTTGTCTATATTTTACAATGAAATAAATATTCTAACTTACACTTCCTGGTTTAGACTCTGCACGCCACAGTAAAAATTCCTCAATCTGATTGGTTGAAGAGACATGCCGTTGCCTGCTCTGTTAACACTGGTCTAAGATCCCCCATAGAGGGCGCCGCGCTGTTTCAGAAAGTTGGGAGCCAAAATTGCTCCTTTTTAAAGTCCCATAAGAGCCTCCGGGGGGCGCTAACGGGGCACAATGAAGCTTTTGCCCAGGTGAGGGGGATGATTGCACCTCCCAGGAAATTGTCCCGGAGGTTTGGGGAGTGCAGTGCTGGTAGCACCACGATTAGCGCTCCAGGCCAGCGCCCAGTGGCGATGATGTCATCGCCGTGCGCGCTGACCCTCACTGCCCTGTGCCGACCCCTTTGCGCTCTGTGGGTAAAATTGCCCCGTGGGCTACGAGGCAGGCAGACATCCACCACCGGGGCGCCCCATAAAGGGGAGGCCTTTAGTGCCTTGGGCCGCCATTTTATTTTGTTGGTTGACTCCTGCGTCGGCCCGACAATGGTGGCCCTCGCATCGACCAGGCCGCCATCATGCAGCCTGGTACTTCGTTATGGGTGCCGGGCCGCTGGCCCAGTCGATTGCATCCCTGGTGGCCCAGTGGCTGGCCATTAAAGGGCCTGCAGTGTGCGCAGAGGCCCATCCATTTAAATGAAGGTTCAGGCATTGTAGCGCTGGCCTCGTGAGTGTGGTGCTGGACTCAGTGCCACGCTCCCGCCCAGGGAGCGCCCCATCCAAGGAAGCGGAGTACCGGAGTGAGCGCTCCGCATCCTTAGAGCAGCGCATGTGCCCAAATCCGCGTCGGGGGTGGGACTTCCAGGACAGGTGATAAAAGTCCGGCTCTGAAGGTTACCGCCCCCAATTGGAGTGTGGGGCAATATGGGCCCTTGATCAATGTAAGTTGCAACTCAGAAGCCCACGTAAAGTCTGTAAGTGTAATGAACAGCGAGCATGTTCCTATGCCGCTGAGCGCAAAATCCAGGCCATTGTCTTAATCTGTTGAAATTATCCAGTGAGATACAGCATTATGTTTGTTTTAGGTACCTGTTTAATGATTTGAAGAATATTAACAGTAGATTTATATACACTAATGTATCAGGTTGCACTGCAATGGGAGTTATCAAACTGTCTGTTGTACCTGTCTCAGTTAGAAGCCAATCAGTTGAATTGCCTTTTCTTCTATTTGTTTTCATTGTTTCTGCAATGTATTATGAACAAAAGTCAATGTATTCATTCCAGGTGATTTAATTTCCTGTGAATACATTTGTGGAAATAGGCTCGAGCAAGATGATGGAATAGTATTATCCGGCATAATGAGAATCTGTCACTGACAACTTGTGAATGTTACATATCATAGCTACTGGGGAAACAACAGAAAATAATTAAATTCTAACCTCTCAGGGTGCCCCTATTAATGTCAGAATGCACGATCAGATGCCTAGTCCTTGTGCAACAAACTTTTAAACATTTTCTTTGCTTTGTGAGCTGCTTTATCTACTATAGATTATGAGCTGGCAAGCAAAATTCAGCTGCAATGATAAATAGTCTGTCAATGAGTCACTGTAATCATCTGTTAAGAGTAACTACTGAGCAGATAATGGAGCAAGGCAGGATATGACAGACAGACTTGTTGCTCAGAGCTACACAAAGACTTCCAAAGAAAACCTTCAAAACAGACAATATCATACAGCGCAAACAGCATAACTTGTTATCATTTTCTCTCATAAGGGAAAAAACAGAAGCAATAATGAATTCAGAGATAACCTCACATTCTTTTCAACTTTACAAAGCAATTTCAGGAATATCTGATATTTCCAGCAGAGATTTGCAGGCACTTTTGGATTGTCTTTTATCGAGGGCAGGCAGCAGGGTTGAAGGAGTTTAATAATGTATAATAAAAACAGAAAATGCTGGAAATCTCAATGGATCAGGCAGCATTTGTGGAGAGAAAAAGGTTAACCTTTCGAGTCTGCGACCCTTCGTTAGAACTGGCAAATGTTTGAAAAGAACAAATTCTTAAGAAGCACTGAAAGGGGGAGGGGAAAACAAAAACAAAAGGGAAGGTCTGTGATAGGGTGGAAGGCAGGAGAGATTAGAGAGACAAAAGGGATGATGGTCCGAATTGAAATGGTAATGGCCGGAGTTAGATAAAGGTAAATCTAGCTCGAGGAACAGCACCTCATCTTTCGTTTAGGCACTTTACAGCCTTCTGGACTCAACATCGAGTTCAACAATTTCAGAGCAGAACCTCTGGCCACCTTTGGCTCCCTCCTCCCACCGCCCCCGAGCTTATGTTTTTTTACTCTTTGTCTCCAATGGCAGCTCATTCACACCCTATCTGAATTAACCTTTTTCTAACTCCGGCCATTGCCATTTCAATTGAGCCCATCATCAACCTTTTTAGGCCTAAATTTCGGCCTTTACATGGGTAAAGTTGGCGTTGCACGAGGATTCGCGGCGCAAACCGAGAGTTTCGGCAACTTTAGTCCGAGGCCGGTAGCGTTGCAAAAAATTGCAAAAAATATTCACAAAACCCTTATCTACTAAATCGTTGAAAAAGAATTAAAAAATAAAAACTTTAACTTGCACTTTTTGCAGGTCTTCATACTTACCGCTGCTGCCAGGGCTGCACTTCACCTGTCGGTATTCAGGGCGTGGCAGAGAATGCCGAAAGTAAGACGGTAACGCAATCCACGGCGTTGCATGTCGTTTCATGTCGGTGCACCTCTCCCCAACGGTACGTGGAAGCGCCGTCGCAAAAAGGTGTCTGCAGATCCCGCCGACCGGGTTTCCGCCGCGGAGGGTCAAATCGCGGTGAAAACCCGGTCGCAAATTCGGTGAAATTCTAGCCTTGAGCCTCCACAGCCCTCTGGGGTAGAGAATTCCAAAGATTCACCAACCTCTGAGTGAAGAGGTTTCTCCCCATCTCAGTCCTAAATGGCTGCCCCCTTATTCTGAGACTGTGACCCCTGGTTCTAGACTCCCCAGCCAGAGGAAACATCCTCCCTGCATCTACCCTGTCAAGCCCTGTAAGAATTTTGTATGTTTCAATGAGATCACCTCTCATTCTTCTGAACTCTGGAGAGCATAGGCCTAGTCTACTCAATCGCTCCTCATAGGACAATCGCATAAAGATGCATAAATGGCGTAATGCACTAGATGTGAGTCTCCTCAAAGTGTTTTTAATGTAATAACAGCGTACATGTTGTCTTAGCTTCAGTACATTGGCCAGTGGTAAAAGTGCAAAGCATTAGTCAAATGGTTGATTTTCCAAGATGGCCAGGGGGCAGCTTAAATTATATCAGTGGAGTGTTCAGAGAGGTGTTTGAACTATGCAGTCGTAGAATGAATGGCACATCTCAGCAAAAGTTGACTTATTTCATTTCTATTCAATGTTAGTTACTGTGTTGGGACCTTGCTTTCCAGGTTGCATTTCAGTGAGATGATGAATCACTGGAAATGTTGATGGTTCACTCCATGCCCTTGCTGTATTAAACTTGCTGGACAGCCTGCCCCGTATTAATGTCCCAATGATTTTTCTCCAGGATTGCTGACCGCATTGCCCTGGAGATCAATTTCAATCCCTGGAGATTCCAGGATAATCCTGGAGGGTTGTATAAAAATTAATTAAGGATAGTTATTTACCAAACTAAAGGTTTCAAACCCAATCGTTAATAGCTTGTAGTAATGTAGGATAGTCAGTAACAATTTGCAGATTATTTGCAAAAATGAAACTGACCAGACTTGTCTGTTGATTGTCATTTCGTTTTAGTTTGGTCTTTGTTTCAAGCCTATCTTTGATTGAATTTCTCAGAAAGTCAGGGGAAACATCTCGAGTATAAAGCAGACAGAGAGAGAGGGCACAGTAGGAAAAGCAATTTTTGTGCTTCTGGAGAATATGTGTTCGTGTCTTTCATGAGGGGGAGTCATGAGTCAGCCAAGCTTAAAACTCAAAATGGATGCCAAGTTTTTCGAGGTAGTCTCAGAGCATGTACAGATGCAAAGAGAGGAATTTTCCAGAATATTTTTTCCCTTACTGGCCCTGGGTTTTTTCTCTATTTTTGCATTTCCCAGGAGGTTACAGTGGGAGGGTGAAGGAAGTGTTTAGTCATGATGCTTTGGCCATCATGGTGTGTGGAGCAGGCTTTCTGGACCAGCCAGTCTTTTCCTGCCCATTAATTTTGTATGTTTGTATGTCATTGACCATTTGTTTCAACTGTGGCTCAGTGGGTGGCACTCTCGCCTCTGAATCGGAAGGTTGTGGGTTCAAGTCCCACTCCAGCGACTTGAGTGCATAAATCTAGGCTGACACTCCAGGGCAGTGCAAAGGGAGTGCGGCACTGTCGGAGGTGCCATCTTTTGGATGAGATGTTAAACAGTCTGCTCTTTCAAGTGGATGTAAAAGATCCCACGGCACTATTTCGAAGGAGAGCAGGGGAATCATCCCCGGTGTCCTGGCCAATATATATCACTCAATCAACATAACAAACACAGATTACCTGGTCATTATCAAATTGCTGTTTTTGGGAGCTTGCAGGGTGCAAATTGGCTGACGCGTTTCCCACATTACAACAGTGACTACAATTGAAAAGTACTTCATTGGCTGTAAAAAGCTTTGAGTCGTCCGGTGCCCGTGAAAGGCACTATATAAATGCAAGTCTTTCACTTTTATTTTTTGAGTTTTTAGCTGAGTTGAATCATCCATCTTCATGAAAGCCATTTTGAAATCGGAGAAGACTGAACACCAATGCAAAGCCCACTACAATGCTAGAGTATCCCACTTCCCTGATATATGTGGAGGCTCTGTCTGTCTATCAAATGGAACATGACCTTGAGATTGGGTGGCAGATTGTCAAAGAACATAAGAACATAAGAATTAGGAACAGGAGTAGGCCATCTAGCCCCTCGAGACTGCTCCGCCATTCAAAAAGATCATAGCTGATCTGGCCGTGGACTCAGCTCCACTTACCCGCCCGCTCCCCGTAACCCTTAATTCCCTTATTGGTTAAAAATCTATCTATCTGTGATTTGAATACATTCAATGAGCTAGCCTCAACTGCTTCCTTGGGCAGAGAATTCCACAGATTCACAACCCTCTGGGAGAAGAAATTCCTTCTCAACTCGGTTTTAAATTGGCTCCCCCGTATTTTGAGGCTGTGCCCCCTAGTTCTAGTCTCCCCGACCAGTGGCAACAACCTCTCTGCCTCTAACTTGTCTATCCCTTTCATTATTTTAAATGTTTCTATAAGATCACCCCTCATCCTTCTGAACTCCAACGAGTAAAGACCCAGTCTACTCAATCTATCATCATAAGGTAACCCCCTCATCTCAGGAATCAGCCTAGTGAATCGTCTCTGTACCCCCTCCAAGGCTAGTATATCCTTCCTTAAGTAAGGTGACCAAAACTGCATGCAGTACTCCAGGTGTGGCCTCACCAATACCCTGTACAGTTGCAGCAGGACCTCCCTGCTTTTGTACTCCATCCCTCTCGCAATGAAGGCCAACATTCCATTCGCCTTCCTGATTATCTGCTGCACATGCAAACTAACTTTTTGGGATTCATGCACAAGGACACCCAGGTCCCTCTGCACCGCAGCATGTTGTAATTTCTCCCCATTCAAATAATATTCCCTTTTACTGTTTTTTTTCCAGGGTGGATAACCTCACATTTTCCGACATTGTATTCCATCTGCCAAACCTTAGCCCATTCGCTTAACCAATCTAAATCTCTTTGCAGCCTCTCTGTGTCCTCTACACAACCCGCTTTCCCACTAATCTTTGTGTCATCTGCAAATTTTGTTACACTACACTCTGTCCCCTCTTCCAGGTCATCTGTGTATATTGTAAACCGATCCCTGTGGCACACCACTAACCACCGATTTCCAACCCAAAAAGGACCCATTTATCCCGACTCTCTGCTTTCTGTTAGCCAGCCAATTCTCGATCCATGCTAATACATTTCCTCTGACTCCGCGTACCTTTATCTTCTGCAGTAACCTTTTGTGTGGCACCTTATCGAATGCCTTTTGGAAATCTAAATATACCACATCCATCGGTACACCTCTATCCACCATGCTCGTTATATCCTCAAAGAATTCCAGTAAATTAGTTAAACATGATTTCCCCTTCATGAATCCATGTTGCGTCTGCTTGATTGCACTATTCCTATCTAGATGTCCCACTATTTCCTCCTTAATGATAGCTTCAAGCATTTTCCCCACTACAGATGTTAAACTAACCGGCCTATAGTTACCTGCCTTTTGTCTGCCCCCTTTTTTAAACAGAGGCGTTTCATTAGCTGCTTTCCAATCCGCTGGTACCTCCCCAGAGTCCAGAGAATTTTGGTAGATTATAACAAATGCATCTGATATAACTTCCACCATCTCTTTTAATACCCTGGGATGCATTTCATCAGGACCAGGGGACTTGTCTACCTTGAGTCCCATTAGCCTGTCCAGCACTACCCCACTAGTGATAGTGATTATCTCAAGGTCCTCCCTTCCCATATTCCCGTGACCAGCAATTTGTGGCATGGTTTTTGTGTCTTCCACTGTGAAGACCGAAGCAAAATAATTGTTTAAGGTCTCAGCCATTTCCACATTTCCCATTATTAAATCCCCCTTCTCATCTTCTAAGGGACCAACATTTACTTTAGTCACTCTTTTCCGTTTTATATATCGGTAAAATTTTTTACTGTCTGTTTTTATGTTTTGCGCAAGTTTACTTTCGTAATCTATCTTTCCTTTCTTTATTGCTTTCTTAGTCATTCTTTGCTGTCGTTTCAAATTTTCCCAATCTTCTAGTTTCCCACTAACCTTGGCCACCTTATACGCATTGGTTTTTAATTTGATACTCTCCTTTATTTCCTGCCAAACAGAAAAAGGAAACTCGCATCTATCGCATTAGCGGTGCATAAGCGGCATTTTAAGCTGAGCACATGTTCCTCAATCGTTTTTAGTGCAATGAAGGTGTGAGTGCTGAAGATAGTGAGGAAATTCAGGACCAGTACTGTGCACACTTGTGGGCACCACACTATAGCAGGGATATCTAGCCATTGGAGGTAGTTGAAGAGACTGGGCTTGTTTCTGTGAAGAACAAAGTCTCAGGGAGATATTATTCTGAAACAGGTAAATTGTCTGTCTGGCTCAAACAAGTTAGTTTTATTATAGAGAAATTACTGTATCCTTGCTCAGGTGAATCAACCAGGGAGATAAATAACAAATCAAACACCAATAACTGTAAAGTATTTCGCATTGGTCGAAAAAAGGTGGAATGCATTGCACGCAATGAATGGGATTGAATCAACAGAGTGAGATTTAGAAAGGGACCTGGGAGTGATCGTAAATTCGTCACTTTCAAAATTCAGGACAATGCGACATGCAATTACAAAAGCAACTTAAAACATCAGCTGATCCTCTGCTACTTTGAGTATCAAGACCACAGTCAATAACACAGCTGGTGATGTACTACAAGTCTGTAGCTAGGCATATTGGTCTCAAATTTATCGTGGGCGGGATCGGTCTATGCATGGGTCCTGGCCGAGCAACAAGCTCGCATGTTGAGACCCAGAGAGATTTTAACTCCTGGGCTTGTTTTAATAACCAGGCTCCAACTCCCACCCAAACGCAGCCAAAATCACTGTCTGGCTGGAGGGTGGGAATCGGGAATTTGGGTAGGAGCAGACTGCAGCCAGGGACTCATGGGAACAGTCCCCAACAGTCAGGTAAGTGGATCGTTGGGTGGGGGGGGGCTCCAGACACGGTTGGGAAAGGGGGAAGCCTGGGGCAAGGGAGATCCAAGGGGATTCCTTGTGGGGCTCAGATGAGCACTCTTTCTCCTCCTGGTCCACAAGGAAACTTTACATTTTTTTAAACTTAGTTTACTGAGGATTTGAGAATGAGTAAAGACGTCTTACTGCAATTATATAGGGCCCTGATGAGACCGCACCTGGAGTATTGTGTACAGTTTTGGTCTCCTTACCCAAGGAAGGATATACTTGCCATTGAGGGAGTGCAACAAAGGTTCACCAGACTGATTCCTGGGATGGGGGGGTTGTCCTATGAGGAGAGATTGAGTAGACTAGGCGTGTATTCTTTAGAGTTTATGTAAAGTCCTGTCCCCTCAGTACAGATTCACACGAGGCATGTAGTGAAGTCAAGGTCACTCTGGACCTGCACCTTTTATTTCACAGCTCTGGAATGCTGCACTTGCCTGAGACCTGCCCTTATATACCTGTCTCTTGCAAGTGCACCCCTGGTGGTAAGGTATGCTGGTGGTTACAGGTCATATCTTATTACAGTCATGTATAGCATGTTAGGATACAGTTATATATAATAATGTAAGATACATGACAGCACCCTCCCCCAAGGTCTTATTGTCTTTATCGGTTCAGTCTCTCAGGTGGTCTACGCTCTCGCGTGGAGCGTCTGAGTTGTGGTTCAGTTGTTTGCCTTGGTGTCTGTTTTTCTTTGGGTGTGGTTGCTGGTATCTTGCCTGGGCTGTCTGTTTCGATTGGTGTGATTGTTGTTGACTCGCCTGGGCTGTCTGTTGGGATTGCCCTTTCCTCAGGTTGTTCCCTCTGTCTGTCCACCAGGTGTGGTACGAGTTCCACATTGTAGTCTGCCTCTGGTTCCCCAGTGTTGTTGGTAAATCTGCTTTTGACTTGGTCTACATGCCTCCGGCAGGTTTTGCCATTGTCCATTTGTACTACCAGTAGCCTGTTTCCTTCCTTGCCCGTTACTGTCCCGGCAAGCCATTTCGGACCCCTGCCATAGTTTAGTACAAACACTTTGTCCCCATCTCATTCCATCTTCCCCTTGAATTTCTGTCATGGTACTCAGTCAGCTTACGGCGCTTTTCCTCAACGATTTCGTGCATGTCTGGGAGGATTAATGAGAGCCTTGTTTTTAAAGTCCTTTTCATCAACAGTTGCGCGGGGGGGATCCCAGTCAGTGAGTGCAGACGAGATCTGTACCATTCCGTACCCGCGCTCCGCCCGCGAAAGTGACCTGGAGGCATAAACTATGGGTTGTAATTTGCCCGCACTATTGACATGTTGCAAAACGCACCCAACCCCATACGTTGACGCATCGCATGTGAGAACTAGCTTTTTACCTGGGTCAAAGAAAGTCAAAACACTGTTGGAACACAGAAGGTTGTGTGCCTTATTAAAGGCGAGTTCCTGGGCGTCCCCCCAAAACCAATCGCACCCCTTTCTGAGTAGCACGTGGAGAGGCTCCAGCAGCGTGCTTAAGTTCTGCATAAAGTTCCCAAAGTAATTGAGTAGCCCGAGAAAGGCGCGCAGTTCTGAGACATTCCGGGGCCTGGGTGCCAGGCGAATTGCTTCTGTTTTGGACTCTATTGGATGGATTCCATCAGCGGCAATCCTTCAGCCCAAAAAATCAACCTCCAGGTGCGAGAAACAGGCACTGATGATCTCATTGAAACATACAAAAATCTGACAGAGCTTGACAGGGTAGATGCAGGGAGGATGTTTCCCCTGGCTGGGGATTCTAGAACCAGGGGTCACAGTCTCAGAATAAGAGGTCGGCCATTTAGGACTGAGATGAGGAGAAACTTCTTCACTCAGAGGGTGGTGAATCTTTGGAATTCTCTACCCCAGAGGGCTGTGGATGCTCAGTCTTTGAGTATATTCAAGACGGAGATCGATAGATTTTTGGATATTAAGGGAATCAAGGGATATGGGGACAGTGCAGGAAAGTGGAGTTGAGGTAGAAGATCAGCCATGATCATATTGAATGACGGAGCAGGCTCGAGGGACTGAATGGCCGACTCCTGCTCCTAATTCTTGTGTTTTTATGTTCCTTTTCTCGGCCTTCAGTCCAGCTCTTGGCACAATTGACCTAACAAGGAAGCCCACCCTGCTACCCCACTCAAGCGTCTGGTTAAAAAAGCAGAGCGGGCCCCGGTGATGTAATCAGAGCCCAATTTTCATAGTTAAAGAGAAGCCAGCTAGTTTGGGGCAGCTGCCTGCAATTTAAAATTGTAGTCGGCCAGAGCGGGGAAGGAGAGAGTATATTCTCAGCTCCATTGTAACTGCCTCCCACCCTACCCATCCTCCCAACCCCCCACCCCTAGCCTGGTTTCCATCAGGCAGGGTGAGTTAAAATCGGGGCCATCATGTCAGGCACCAGTTGATAAGGTTATGGAGTGATTATCTGCAGCAACACTTTTGGATCCTTCTGCGCATGCCACTGGTCGGCCCTGCCCCTTATGTGCATGCAAGCGGTTGGCCCCGCCCCTTATGTGCATGCAAGCGGTTGGCCCCGCCCCTTATGTGCATGCAAGCAGTTGGCCCCGCCCCTTATGTGCATGCAAGCGGTTGGCCCCGCCCCTTATGTGCATGCAAGCAGTTGGCCCCGCCCCTTATGCGCGCGGTTGGCCCCGCCCCTTATGCGCATGGTTGGCCCCGCCCCTTATGCGAAAGCACGATGTCACCGAGGTCCGGCCGCGCAGATGTGGCTGCAGCGTGGCCACGCTTTTCTCAGCTCTGTGGGAGAAGGCCCCTCACTGGATCTGTGGCGAGAACAGAGGATCGTAGGGAAATCGGAGAGAGAGGTCAGAGATAGGGGGAGAGAGAGGGAGCGACGGAGGGAGGAGAGAGAGCGGGGCTCGGAGAGAGGAGAGGCAGAGAGAGAGCGGAGGGATAAGGAGAGAGAGAAAAAGGGGGGGTCGGAGGGAAGCGAGAAAGGGGGGTCGGACATAGAGAGAGAGAGGGGTCAGAGAGAGGGGATCAGAGAGAGGGATTGGAGAGAGTGGAGACAGCGGGGTCAGAGAGAGGGGGAAGAGAGCGAGCAATCGGAGAGAGGGGAGAGAGACAGGGGTCAGAGAGAGGGGAGATAGAGATAGGGGTCGTAGAGAGGGGAGAGAGACAGGGGGCCGGACAGAGAGAAGGGTCGAGAAAGTGGAGAGAGAGAGAGGGGAGAGATAGGAGTTGGAGAGAGAGGGGGGAGAGACGGGGCCGGAGGGAGAAAGAGAGAGAAGGGTCGGAGAGAGGGGAGAGAGAGAGAGGGGAGAGAAAGATCAGAAACTCAGTGGGGGTGTTCGTGAGTAAAGAGTACAGAGAGCACAGTGAGGATGGCAGAACCACATGATCCAGGTCTAAAGGGAGGGGCGTTGAGAGAGCGTGATCCAAATTTTAAGATTGAACAAAATCCAAAAGTCACAACTCTTACTATTAATTTCATACCCAATAAACCAGTTAACAATCCGTGACCCACACACAATGCGATGGGGTGGGGGCAGGGAGAAGTTCAGGAACTTGCTGGGGGGGAGAAGGTCATGAATCCGTGGGGAAGGAACTTGAGCAGGAGGAGAGGGTCAGGAACCCGTTGGGGGCGGCAGTGGGGGAAGAAGGTCGGGAACTTGGGCTGGGGGAGGTGATTAGGTCAGGAACTCTGGGCTGGGGGAGGGAGGGGAGTATGTCAGCAACTTGGGATGGTGGATTAGGTCAGGAACATGGCTGGGAGGAGGATTAGGTCAGGAGCTTGCACTGGGGGGATTAGGTGACCCACACATGAGATTGGTATTGGGGGTAATGTACTGACGTGGATAGAGAACTGGTT
Organism: Pristiophorus japonicus; assembly: GCF_044704955.1. Taxonomy (NCBI): domain Eukaryota; kingdom Metazoa; phylum Chordata; class Chondrichthyes; family Pristiophoridae; genus Pristiophorus; species Pristiophorus japonicus. The sequence goes on from NC_091985.1 coordinate 157,414,351, forward strand.
CGCAGACAGGAAGCAGAGAGTCGGGATAAACGGATCCTTTTCAGAATGGCAGGCAGTGACTAGTGGAGTGTCGCTGGGCTCAGTGCTGGGACCCCAGCTCTTTACAATATACATCAATGATTTGGATGAAGGAATTGAGTGTAATATCTCCAAGTTTGCAGATGACACTAAACTGGATGGCGATGTGAGCTGTGAGGGGGACTCTAATAGGCTGCAGGGTGACTTAGACAGGTTAGGTGAGTGGGCAGATGCATGGCAGATACAGGACAATGTGGATAAATGTGAGGTTATCCACTTTGGGGGCAAAAACGCGAAGACAGAATATTATCTGAATGGTGGCAGATTAGGAAAAGGGGAGGTGCAACGAGACCTGGGTGTCATGGTTCATCAGTCATTGAAAGTTGGCATGCAGGTACAGCAGGCGGTAAAGAAGGCAAATGGTATGTTGGCCTTCATAGCTAGGGGATTTGAGTATAGGAGCAGGGAAGTCTTGCTGCAGTTGTACAGGGCCTTGGTGAGGCCTCACCTGGAATATTGTGTTCAATTTTGGTCTCCTAATCTGAGGAAATACGTTCTTGCTATTGAGGGAGTGCAGCGAAGGTTCACCAGACTGATTCCCGGGATGGCCGGACTGACATATGAGGAGAGACTGGATCAACTGGGCTTTTATACATTGGAGTTTAGAAGGATGAGAGGGGATCTCATAGAAACATACAAGATTCTGACGGGATGGGACAGGTTAGATGCAGGTAGATTGTTCCCGATGTTGGGGAAGTCCAGAACCAGGGGACACAGTCTTAGGATAAGGGGTAGGCCATTTAGGACTGAGATGAGGAGAAACTTCTTCACTCAGAGAGTTATTAACCTGTGGAATTCCCTGCTGCATAGAGTTGTTGATGCCAGTTCATTGGATATATTCAAGAGGGAGTTAGATACAGCCCTTTCAGCTAAAGGGATCAAGGGGTATGGAGAGAAAGCAGGAAAGGGGTACTGAGGGAATGATCAGCCATGATCTTATTGAATGGTGGTGCAGGCTCAAAGGGCCGAATGACCTACCCCTGCACCAATTTTATATGTTTCTATGTCAGGAACTTGGGTGGAGGGGTGGTAGGTCAACAACTTAGGCTGGAGGGTGGGGGTCAGGGAATTAGGTCATGAACTTGGGCGAAGGGAGTGGGTCAGGCACTTGTTTGGATAGTGGGAGAAGGTCTTAACCTGTGAGAGTGAGCTCTATTCTGTCAGAATTACACTTTGCAAAGTCACTGATTACGTATTCCAAAGAAACGGATGGGTGTGTCTTATCCTCCAAGGGGACCAATCAGCAATCAGTCATGTGATCAATGGTACCCAATCTGGGCTTTTAGCTGTTACAAATAAATACATCCATAAGATTAGGCACATATCATCCTGTTGGTATTTCTATTAACTAGTGTTCTATATTTCTTCCCTTAATCAGACAGAGCTTGATGTACCTTCCTATGAAAATGTCTACTACCTATTTTGGATGCTGGAACAGCTTTTGCAGTGCGAGAATCCAACAGAGAGTGGAGTCACCGCTGTGAATTGTGTGGAATTGGAGAAACTTCAGCAGAGATTAGATGAGACAGTCCTTCATCTTTCCGATGATTTCCCCTTGTTTACAGTGTACCTGTGGAGACTAGGAGCTTTGTTCAATGTAATTTTGCAACAGAAGCACAGCTAAAGCACAGGTCCATATTTTAACAAAATGCTTCATATCTTTCAAACCATTAATGTGCTCATAAGTCTCTCTGCATTCTCCATTTTCTAATATTTGTGACTCATAATATTCTTTAAATATGCACTGATGTCCAAAACAAAATCAGGAGGAATGTCCGTGTGTTCAAAAGAACAATAAAGAATTTTGCATAACCTTACCACAAACCAGCAGTGAACAGCACTTCTAAATCTGAAAAATTGAGCTGTTAATGTTTTGATGAGTAATGTTACCTGCTGATATAAACTCATTTCATTTCCATGCCAATGAATTTAAGAGTTGTGTACAGACCAACGGAGCGGAGCAGGCTCGAGGGGCTAGATGGCCTACTCCTGTTCCTAATTCTTATGACCACCAAACAGTAGTAGTAAGGTTGGGGGATGGCATCAAACAGGAAATTAAGGATGCGTGCAATGAAGGTACAGCAGTTATCATGGGAGGCTTTAATCTACACATAGATTGGGCTAACCAAGCTGGTAGCAATGCGGTGGAGGAGGATATCCTGGAGTGTATTAGGGATGACTTTCTTGACCAATATGTCGAGGAACCAACTAGAGAGCTGGCCATCCTAGACTGGGTGATGTGTAATGAGAAGGGACTAATTAGCAATCTTGTTATGCAAGGCCCCCTGGGGAAGGGTGACCATAATATGGTAGAATTCTTTATTAAGATGGAGAGTGACACAGTTAATTCGAAGACTAGGATCCTGAACATAAGGAAAGGTAACTTCGATGGTATGAGACGTGAATTGGCTAGGATAGACTGGAAAATGATACTTAAAGGGTTGACAGGGGATAGGCAATGGCAAACATTTATAGATCAACTGGATGAACTTCAACAATAGTACATCCCTGTCTGGAGTAAAAATAAAACGGGGAAGGTAGCTCAACCGTGGCTAACAAGGGAAATTAGGGATAGTGTTAAATCCAAGGAAGAGGCATATAAATTGGCCAGAAAAAGCAGCAAACCTGAGGACTGGGACAAATTTAGAATTGAGCAGAGGAGGACAAAGGGTTTAATTAGGAGGGGGGAAATAAAGTATGAGAGGAAGCTTGCAGGGAACATAAAAACTGACTGCAAAAGCTTCTATAGATATGTGAAGAGAAAAAGATTAGTGAAGACCAACGTAGGTCCTTTGCAGACAGAATCAGGTGAATTTATAATGGGGAACAAAGAAATGGCAGACCAATTGAACAAATACTTTGGATCTGTCTTCACTAAGGAAGACACAAATAACCTTCCGGAAATACTAGGGGTTCGAGGGCCTAGCGAAAAGGAGGAACTGAAGGAAATCCTTATTAGTCAGGAAATTGTGTTGGGGAAATTGATGGGATTGAAGGCCAATAAATCCCCAGACCCTGATAGGCTGCATCCCAGAGTACTTAAGGAAGTGGCCCTAGAAATAGTGGATGCATTGGTGATCATTTTCCAACATTCTATGGACTCTGGATCAGTTCCTATGGACTGGAGGGTAGCTAATGTAACACCACTGTTTAAAAAAGGAAGGAGAGAGAAAAGGAGGGAGAGAGGGAGGGAGGGAATTATAGACCAGTTAGCCTGACATCGGTGATGGGGAAAATGTTGGAATCAATTATTAAAGATGATATAGTAGCGCATTTGGAAAGCAGTGACAGGATCGGTCCAAGTCAGCATGGATTTATAAAAGGGAAATCATGCTTGACAAATCTCCTAGAATTTTTTGAGGATGTAACTAGTAGAGTGGACAAGGGAGAACCAGTGGATGTGGTGTATTTGGTCTTTCAAAAGGCTTTTGACAAGGTCCCACACAAGAGATTAGTGTGCAAAATTAAAGGGCTGGACTTTCCACTTCACATCGCCCATCTATTGCCCAAAACGGACCTCTATCACCCATTTTGAGCAAAAAGTGGAAACTAGGCCCAAAACATCGCCGGAAAAATAGGCCCCCAAGTTTCCACTTTGATCGCCGAGATGATCGCCCAAATGATCGCCCACACAAGGCCCATCCCAAGTTTCGGCACCTAGCATGCACTTCGCTGGGCCGATGCAAGGCCCAAAAGAGTGCTCAAAAATAGTTGCTTTTTCAGGGCCTCAGAGAGGGAAATGGGCACTACGGACACCATTTTTAGCCTCTGAGGAAGGGTGGAGAATGAATTCTGATTTATTTAGAGAGTAAAATTGAAGCAAATTGTATTCAGAAATTTGGGATAGAGAATATATATAGGTATTATAAACTTATTTATGCTAAATAGATCTCATATATTGGAATTATTTAGTAAATAGCTTTTACATTGTGAAGTTATTTAATGATATTGTTGGTGCCTATCAAACTGACTGGTATATAGCTTGGAGACTACAGAAAGGGCATTGTTACAGTGATTAGAGAGTATAGAGTGCAGAGATTATTAAAATCAGTGAAAGTAATTATTGATATTGATAGTGATTATGGTGCCCATGCTTTCCCTGCCTTTAATTGCAACTGCTCACACACTGGTTACTGAAAGGATCAATCGAAGAGCTCACTACTTCCGAGTCAAGAGGAACTGTGCCCTCCGTACTCGCTTGTGTGCTTGAGGTCTCGCTGCGAGCGGAAACTACATCTTGGGGTGCAGCACCGTGTCCAGCCAGCAACGCATGCCGTAGAGCATTTGTTGCGGCTGTCTGCTCCCTGATCGCCTCCAACACCTCCCGAGCACTCTGTGACTGCTCAGAAGACCAGCTGGAGAAGCGCGAGCAGAGCTCGCTCCAGGTTGTGGAGAACTGGCTCCAATTGTTTGAGAAACCCGCGAACTCCTGGATAAGGTCGCGACCGATCGTGACTGTCTCCCTGCACAGGGAAAGTAAGCTCTCCGTCTGGTCTTCCGTGGCAGGCGAGTGCATATCACGCTGACCGGACCGCTGTGGGGTCGGCGTGTGCAATGTCACACACCTTGGCATCACCACCTGCACACCGCTTAGTCCCGGTGCCTCATCTGTCTCAAAAGACATCGCTGCAGGTTGTTCCCCCACCACAAAAACAATCTCCTGTTCTTCCTCCTCCTCCTCCTCCTCCTGCTCTTGCACAGCCGCAGCTGGAGTCTGCACTGGCTCCTCCTCTGGCCCGTCCTCCTGGGAGTGTCCCGACTGGTCAGTGGACGTGTCCGTTGACTCCATCAGTACTTGTTGACCTTTGAAAGACAAACGGAAGTAATAAACAAAGTTTAACAATGCAAATCAATTCATCTCAATTAAGAACTCAAAACATTACCATTAGCCCATATGCACAAGCGATCACCAGGCCTAACATGATCTCATTTGAAGATCAATACTACATCTCAGTAGTATAACTCAATTAAATATCAAATTAAAGTATCATTGCATAGGATTATCCACGTAACAAATATTTACTATTGATTCACACATTGCACAATTCACAGTTCTCATTACTCACGTGACTCTAGGGTGGGTTTGGCCACACCATGGGTTGTGACCGAACAGCTTTCTGGCCCCACCAAGGCCACTGCAAGCTCCTCGTAGGCGGTGAGCGACTGCAGCATGGCACAGCCCCGGCCCGTCCAGTGTTGCTCGCGTTGGTTGATGGAAATCTTCTTCTGTAATAGGTAAGATAACATTGCAAGGCATAAGCAGATGGATTTGGCAATAAGCATTTAGGATTGACAGATTTATAAGTTCAATTTCAAGTTTGCAATACATTGCATAGGAAGATATTTCATACTGTAACATTATTTATGTTGCGGTGCATAAATGTAATAATTTAATCCTAATTTAGTTACTTAGTCATGCTTAAAGATTACGATATAACATTGCAGATTCTAATTGGATTTTCCATACAACATTAAACAATAAATATGGATGATTTCTAATTGAAATTTTCAACTTACTCTTGCAGCCGCCAGTAGACTGTTCCATCTTTTCCGGCACTGGTCCGATGTCCAGGCTTCATCACATTGGCAATCTCTGCCCAAATCCTCCGATATGCACAGGGTGGAGTTTTCCCATGCCCACCTCGTGTCAGATCCTCCCACCTCGCGCTTACACAATTCACCATTTGCCTCTTCGCTGAAGGGTTTGGCCCTTCTCTTTCCTGCACCTCCCTCCATTCTTTAAATTTATCTGTATTTTCAATAGCACTAGATAACCTGCTTCCTTTCTCCTCTCTCTCTCTCTCTCCCAGACCCACACAGAGCTTCTGAGCATGTGTGAAGACCCTTGACCTCTCAAAACGCGGGAAGGAGCATCAACCTGAAAAGAAAATCAACCTGCATATGCACAGTAATGCGTTGCTAGGGAAGCTTTTTTTTTCATTCACTTCCGTTTTCTTTGGGCGATCGTGATATTGGCAAGAAATGACATCGCCCATTTGACATCGCTGGGCTAAGGCCGAGTGGAAAATCGCAAAAAAAAAATGGGCCTTGAGCCGGCGATCAGCTGGAACAAGGCCCATTTTTTCCGGCCTTAGCCACAAAGTGGAAAGTCTAGCCCAAAGAATAAGAGGTAAGCCATTTAGGACCGAGATGAGGAGAAACTTCTTCACACAGAGAATGGTTAACCTGTGGAATTCTCTATCGCAGAAAGTTGTTGAGGCCAGCTTGTTAGATATATTCAAAAGGGAGTTAGATATGGCTGTTACGGCCAAAGGGATCAAGGGGTATGGAGAGAAAGCAGGAAAGGGGTACTGAGGTTGAATGATCAGCCATGATCTTATTGAATGGCGGTGCAGGCTCGAAGGGCCAAATGGCCTGCTTCTGCACCTAATTTCTATGTTTCTATATGTTAATAGAAAAGTGGGTTCATATAAGTCATAGGAAATGAACTTTATTCACAGTACTACAAATGAATTTGCACAACTGTGGATAAAAAGCAAAACCTATATTTTGTCCCACTAGATAATGAACATTTGCTCGGAAGCACAGGATCACAAGGAAAATAATGATTTTAGAGGAACTTTAAAGGAGCAGTGTCTTAATGAACGTGTCAATGGCAAAATATTTCTCATTTGTTCAGACATGTGTTTCTTATGTAACACAATAACTGAAATGTATACACTTTTTGTGGTCAGCCTGACATCAATAGAATCCCACCACTGTGTTTAAGATTGCATTAACAATGCAATTTTAGTAATGGTGCAAACCTTTTGTCACTTCACATTAATGCTGAACTTGCACCGTAAATCCAGAGTCAGGGGCCAGTCTGATGCCGCAGTGAAGTAGACTGAGACTGCTTCGATGCTTGAGTCTCATACTGCTTCGGTTTGACAGTGTCAGATTTAAATCCAGGGCAGTGTCAAACGTGTGGAGAGAACAAACTAGTTAACGTCACAGGTGGAGACCCTTTATCAGGACCCAAGCAGCACAGATCACTATGAAATGTCTCGCTGACCACAGAATGGACGCACACCAAACCCCAACACATGGTGCTTTAACTTGCAGATCTTCATCATCAGCTGCTTGCCTCTCTGCAACCTTATCACAGTACGCACGCTGGGAGCATGAGCAGGTTTTCATATCTCAGGCCTGAGGTAGCATCTCCCAGCAGCACTTGCATGTGGCATCATAATGACGGAAATAAACAAATATTTTTTTCCTGTAGACACACCTTAAGAACAGTCAGCTAACCACACAATGTCCATCACCAAGAGTGGCTCGGTAGTACCACTGCTGACCGAACTGGCCGAGTCGTGAAGGACATGACTGCGTGACTGGGCCTGTGGCAGGTGGTGAGAGAACCAACACGAGGGAAAAAAAATGACTTGATCTCGTCCTCACCAACCTACCTGTTACAGATGCATCTCTCCATGACAGCATTGGTAGCAATGATCACCACACAGGCATTGTGGAGACGAAGTCCTGTCTTCACACTGAGGACACCCTCCATCGTGTTGTGTGGCACTACCACTGTGCTAAATGGGATAGTTTCAGAACAGATCCAGCAGCTCAAAACTGGTCATCCATGAGGCACTGTGGGCCATCAGCTGCAGCAGAATTATATTCCACCACAATCTGTCACCTCATGGCCCGGTATTTCCCTCACTTTACCGTTACCATCAAGCCAGGGGACCAACCCTGGTTCAATGAGGAGTGCAGATGAGCATGCCAGGAGCAGCACCAGGCGTACCTAAAAATGGAAGTGCCAACCTGGTGAAGCTGCAACACAGGACTACATGCATGCTAAAAAGCAGAAGCAGCACATTATAAACAGGGCTAAGTGATCCCACAACCAACAGATCAGATCAAAGCTCTGTATTCCTGCCACATCCAGTAATTAATGGTGGTGGAGAATTAAAATAACTGGAGGAGGAGGCTCCATGAACATCCCCATCCTCAATGATGGGATCGCCCAGCACGTGAGTGCAAAAGACAAGGCTGAAGCATTTCCAACCATCTTCAGCCAGAAGTGCCGAGTGGATGATCCATCTCAGCCTGCTCCTGAGGACCCCACCATCACAGAAGCCAGTCTTCAACCAATTCAATTCACTCCATGTGATATCAAGAAACGGCTGAATGCACTGGATACAGCAAAGGCTCTGGGCTTGAAGACTTGTGCTAGCCGTACCTCTAGCCAAGCTATTCCAGTACAGCTACAACACTGGCAGCTACCCAACAATGTGGAAAACTGCCCAGGTATGTCCTGTCCACAAAGAGCAGGACAAATCCAATCGGTCAATTACTGTCCTATCAGCCTACTCTTAATCATCAGCAAAGAGAGCGAAGAGATCATCAGCAGTATTGTCAATAACTTGCTCACCGATGCTCAGTTTGGGTTCCGCAAGGACCACTCGGCTCCAGACCTCATTACAACCTTGGTCCATACAGGGACAAAAGAGCTGAATTCCGGAGGTAAGATGAGAGTGACTGCCCTTGACATCAAGGCAGCATTTAACTGAGTGTGCCATCAAGGAGCCCTAGTAAAACTGAAGTCAATGGGAATTTGGGGCAAACCCTCCACTGGAGTCATATCTAGCACAAAGGAACATGGTTGTGGTTGTTGGAGGCGAATCATCTTAGAACATAAGAATTAAGAGCAGGAGTAGGCCTTTGGTCCTTCAAGCCTGCTCCGCCATTCAATAAGATCAAGGCTGATCTTCTAGCCCAACTCCACTATCCTGCACTATCCCCATATCTCTTGATTCCCTTAATATTCAAAAATCTTCACTTCTGTCTTGGATATACTCAATGACTGAACCTCCACAGCCCTCTGGGGTAGAGAATTCCAAAGATTCACCACCCTCTAAGTGAAGAAATTTCTCCTCATCTCAGTCCTAAATGGCTGACCCCTTATTCTGAGGCTGTGACCCCTGGTTCCAGACTTCCCAGCCAGAGGAAACATCCTTCCTGCATCTGTCAAGCCTTGTAAGAACGTTGTATGTTTCAATGAGATCACCTCTCATTCTTCTAAACTCTGGAGAATATAGGCTTAGGCTACTCAATCTCTCCTCATAGGACAATCCCCCCATCCCAGGAATCAGTCTGTTGAACCTTTGTTGCACTCCTTCTATGGAAGTCAGTTTGTCACTGTAGTGCATGTCGGCACCTTTAGTAATGACTGCACGAGGCAGGGTATGGTACTTAAACTGTGCAGACTTACAGTCTTTTATTGGCAGCTCCTGAGTGATGATAACAAGATGTGTGTTCCTTTTTATACTGGGTTACCTGCCGTGTGCAGGCAACCCCTGGGTCTCCAGCAACAGCACCCTCTAGTGTACCGGTAAGGTGTGTACAGTACAAGGGTACATTCAATGTTGCATAACAGTGTTACAGACATCACACAGTGAACAGGCATGCCTACACAACAATACTCTCCCCTGAGCATTTTTCATATCCTAGTTGTCATGACCAGGAGAGGTGATCAGTGGTGGGCTATGGGGGGTTGTGGTGAGGGTTGTGTGGTTGCCAGGTGTGACCCCTGTGCTTGAGGCTGGCCTCGTACGTTTCCCCTCCCTCACACACAAACCAAGTGGGTGTCACTGTTGTGGGATCCCTCGGGGAGGTAGCCACGGCAGCAGTGGGTGGTGTGTATACACTGTGATGTGGGTAGTTGTGGGGTAGTGGGCAGGGCCACAAGACTGGGTGGGCTCCTTGTCCACCAATGGGGATGAAGGTCAGCTCATCCCAGGGTTTGCCAGGGAAGCTGGATGGTATTGGCCTCATGCTCCTGGTGTTGGCCCTGGTGGCCAGGGACTGTAGGGCTGGTCTGGTGCAGGTTGCCATTGGTGGTGGTTGGGCTGCCCATTGACCACTGTCCCTATAGTGGGTCTGCTCCCACTGCCTGTGTGTGTGTCCTGCAAGGGGCATCACATTCATTCCAAAGGTCCAGGCTACATGGTCAGGTAGCCTGCTGGACCTGGGGGTCTCCAACAGGGGGATTCCATTGGCATTCGCATGGTCCCTGTAGGACCCAATGTCCTTTGGCAGTGTCCTACCGGTATACATGACACCTTGGCTCTGATCACACATAGTCGAACCTGCATTATACATTCTAGCACTTGCATCACTTTTGGGTGTCCTGGTTTCAACAGACATGGTTACATTAGGCATTTCATAATCTCTAGCATTATTGTTAAGCATAATAAACTTGTTCTTAACCTTACTGACACCAGCAATAATCTCATTAGTCACATTAGTTAAACCAGCATCACAATTCATGGTTACATTGCATACATTTTCATACATGTACCCTTTAATTGCATCTTTAGCTTTAAAGTCCGTGTACTCAAATAGTTGGAACTTCCCCTTTAAATTTTTTTGGTTACCGGTCTCCTTTAAGGGAACCTTCAAATCCGATTGGCTGCTCGATGTCACATGATGCTCCTCCATGCTGACTTGTGGCATGGAGGAGGCCATTTTGAATGCCGGTCTGCTGCTTGTGGTGCTGCAGCCATTTTGTGGTGCTCTTTTCTTCCACATGCTTGTGGTGCTGCAGCCATTTTGTGGTCTTGTTGCAGGCAGGCTGTGGTGCTCTTTTCTTCCATATGCTTGTGGTGCTGCAGCCATTTTGTGGTCTTGCTGCAGGCAGGCTGTGGTGCTCTTTTCTTCCATAGCACCACTTCGCCTGATGTGGACCCGGTTCATCCAATTCCTGCCCAACAGCGTGGGACCATCGCCAGCTACAATCCACAGGGGGAGTTTGTGCAACATACCGCCCTGGGAGACCTGGACGTCCATACTGCCAATGATTTGGATTTTACCTTTGGTATAGGTGAGCAGCTTTGCCTGAACAGGAGACAGTTTTGTCGAGTGGCAGGATTCCTCCAAATTTTTTCAAAGGTCTTTTGGCTCATCACAGACTGGCTCGCCCCTGTGTCGATCTCCATGGAGACTGGGACCCCGTCGATGTCCACTTCCATTATCCACGGAGAACTTCCGGTGGAGCAGATAAAGATTCCATACTCTTCCCCCAGGGTTTGAGCAGCTTCACCTTCATCTGTGTCGGAGCCCAGGTGATTAGCCAACTCATCAGAGACACAGTGAGTACAGCCTTTTGTGCACATTCTCTGAAGATGCCCTTTTTCTTTGCAGCCTTTGCATGCATAGTCTTTGTAGCAGCACTGGTGGGCCCTGTGGTTTCCTCCACAGTGCCAGCACGGGGCCATCCAGTTTGCCCCATATGGCGGACTCAGGATTGCGGGACTCAGGGCAGTATTTCTGCCTTTAGAAGTGTCCATGCGGTGCACTGCGCTCGCCGGTTTAGAGTCCTGGGTCAGTATTCACCTGGAGTCGCTGGCCGAAACCATGTAGGCCTGGCTCACTTGAATTGCTTTCTGCAGGGTGACCGTAGTGTCAGCCGAGAGCAATTTGTGTAGGAGGCCTTCGTGGCCGATTCCGATGACAAATATGTCCCTTAGTGCTTCATTAAGGTGGTCGCCAAACTCACATGGTGCAGCTAGTCTTCTTAAGTGTGCAGCATACTTGGCAATTTCTTGGCCCTCAGGTTGCCGGTAAGTGTAGAACCAGTGCCTGGCTGTGAGGATGCTTTCTTTCAGTTTTAGTTGTTCCTGTATGATTGTTACAAGTTCCTCATAGCTCTTGGTGGTTGTCCCTGATGAGACCGTAGATGGTGGGCCCACAACTGCTAAGCAGGATGGCCCTGCGTTTGTTCGGTAGTATGGCCGGTGTGTCCCCGTCAAGGTCGTTGGCTATAAAGAAGTGTTCCAATCTTTCCACAAAAGCATCCCAATCTTCCCCCTCTGTAAATTGCTGAAAGTTGCTGAGGTTAGACATGTTGAGCATTTAGTTCATGATCTCGTATTCCCGTCGCCAGTTGTATTGTATGTAGGCACCTTTAGTAATGACTCCACGAGGCAGGGTATAGTACTTAAACTGTGCAGACCTGCGGTCCTTTATTAGCAGCTCCTGAGTGACAACAGCAAACTGTGTGTTCCTTTTTATACTGGGTTACCTGCTGTGTGCAGGCAACCACTGGGTCTCCAGCAACAACACCCTCTAGTGTACCGGTAAGGTGTGTACAGTACAAGGGTACATTCAATGTTGCATAAAAGTGTTACAGACATCACACAGTAAACAGGCATGCGTACACAACAATCACCATTCTCCGCCTGATCCACAACGACATGCACGCCATGATCCTGACCAACGGATCCACCACAGACCCAATCCACGTTAGGACCAGGGTCAAGCAGGGCTGCGTCATTGCACCAATGCTCTTCTCGATCTTCCTTGCTGCAATGCTCCACCTCACTATCAACAAGCTCCCCACTGGAGTGGAACTAAACTATAGAACCAGTGGGAACCTGTTCAATCTTCGTCACCTCCAGGCTAGATCCAATGTCGTCCCATCCTCTCTCATCGAACTACAGTACGCGGACGACACTTGCGTCTGTGCACATTCAGAGGCCGAACTCCAAGCCATCGTCAACACCTTCACCGAGGCGTACGAAAGCAAGGGCCTTACGCTAAACATCTGTAAGACAAAGGTCCTCCACCAACCTGACCCAGCCACAGAGCACTGCCCCCTGGTCATCACAATCTACGGTTCGGCCTTGGGCAATATGGACCATTTTTCATCCCTTGGGAGTCTACTATCAGCAAGAGCAGGCATCGATGACGAGGTCCAACACCACCTCCAGTGTGCCAGCGCAGCATTCGGTCGCCTGAGGAAGAGAGTGTTTGAAGACCAGGACCTCAAATCTGGCACCAAGCTTATGGTCCATAGGGCAGTAGTGATACCTGCCCTTCTATATGGCTCAGAGACACGGGCTATATATAGCAGACACCTTAAAGTGCTGAAGAAGTACCACCAGCGCTGCCTCCGCAAGATCCTGCAAATCCACTGGGAGGATAGACGCACTAACATCCATTTCTCGCTCAGGCCAACTTCCCCAGCATCGAAGCACTGACCACATTTGACCAAAGGTTGAGTAGGTTCGGCCTCTACTCATTGGAATTCAGAAGACTGAGAGGTGATCTTATCGAAACGTATAAGATTATGAGGGGGCTTGACAAGGTGGATGCAGAGAGAATGTTTCCACTGATGGGGAAGACTCGAACTAGGGGGTATAATCTTAGAATAAGGGACCGCCCATTTAAAACTGAGATGAAAAGGAATTTCTTCTCTCAGCGGATTGTAAATCTGTGGAATTCGCTGCCTCAGAGAGCTGTGGAAGCCGGGACATTGAATAAATTTAAGAGAGAGATAGACAGATTCTTAACCGATAAGGGATTAAGGGGTTATGGGGAGCGGGCAGGGAACTGGACCTGAGTCCATGATCGGGTCAGCCATGATCTTATTAAATTGCGGAGCTGGCTCGAGGGGCCACATGGCCTACTCCTGCTCCTATTTCTTATGTTCTTATGTTCTTATCTGTTGGGCGGGTCATATCGTCCACATGCCCGACACGAAACTTCCAAAGCACATGTTCTACTCGGAACTCCTACACGGCAAGCGAGCCCCAGGGGCACAGAGGAAACACTTCAAGGACACCCTCAAAGCCTCCAACACCTGGGAGTCCCTGGCCCATGACCGCCCAAAGTGGAGGAAGAGCATCCAGGAGGGCGCTGAGCACCTTGACTCTCATCGCCGAGAGCATGCAGAAAACAAGCACAGGCAGCAGAAGGAACGTGCGGCAAACCAGTCCCACCCACCCTTTTCTTCAACGACTATCTGTCTCACCTGTTATAGAGACTGTAATTACTGCATTGGGCCGTACAGCCACCTGAGAGCTCACTTTTAGAGTGGAAGCAAGTCTTCCTCGATTTCGAGGGACTGCCAATTATGATGATGGCAAGTATATCCTTCCTGAGGTAAGGAGACCAAAATTGAGCTTCAGGACATTGCTGCAGGAGTTCCTCAGGGCAGTATTCTAGGTCCAACCAGCTTCAGCTGCTTCATCAATGACCTTCCCTTCATCATAAGGTCAGAAGTGTCAGTGCCATTCGCAACCCTTCAGATAACGAAGCAGTCCATGCCCGCATGCAGCAAGACCTGGACAACATTCAGGCTTGGGCTGATAAGTGGCAAATAACCTCCGTGCCACACAAATGCAAGGCAATGACCATCTCCAACAAGAAAGAGTCCAGCATCCTTCCTTGACATTCAGTGGGACTATCATCACCGAATCCCCCACCATCAATATCCTGAGGATCATTGACCAGAAACTGGACCAGCCACATAAATACTGTGGTTAAAAGTGCAGGTCAGAGGCTGGGTATTCTGCGGCGAGTGTCTCACCTCCTGACTTCCCAAAGCCTTTCCACCATCTACAAGGCACAAGTCAGAAGTGTGATGGAATGCTCCCCACTTGCCTGGATGAGTACAGCTCCAACAACACGCAAGAAGCTTTGCACCATCAAAAACAAAGCAGCCCGATTGATTGGCACCCCATCCATCACCTTAAAATTGACTTCCTCCATCACCGGCGCACCATGGGTGCGGTGTGTACCATCTACAAGATGCACAGCAGCAACTTGCCAAGACTTCTTCGGCAGCACCTCCCAAACCTGCGACCTCCACCACCTAGAAGAACAAGGGCAGCAGACACATGGAACACCACCATCTCCAAGATCCCCTCCAAGTCACACATCATCCTGACTTGGAAATATATCGCTGTTCCTTCTTGTCACTGGGTCAAAATGCTGCAACTCCCTTCCGCACAGGAGCAGAGGGGTATTTTCACCTCACGAACGGCAGTGGTTCAAGAAGGCAGCTCAGCAAGTCCTTCTCTAGGACAATTAGGGATGGGCAATAAATTCTGGCTTTGCCAGCGATGCGAACATCCCATGAATAAATAAAAATAAATATGTCTTGGATAAAGAGTCAGACTAGATGCTGCAAGCTCAAAGTAAATGTGACCATAGCCCTTTATTACAGATCTCTGAGTGCCTCTCCAGCCTGTGAGGCCTCCTTATATACAGGTGCTCCCAAGGGATTGTAGGATCCCTTGGAACTCCAGGGGATAAGTCCTCTGGTGGTTAGACATGGTATTTACTGGTTTACATACATAACAACACTCCCCCCACCCCCCCAAAGTCAATAGTGTAACTATTTACAATGTGAGTCGATCTGGGGCCTTCCTTTCCCTGGTTGATCGTCTCGGTGCAAATGCTGGTGTTGGTGAGTCGTTTGTTGGGCCTTCGCTGGGCTGCTGCACAGCTGGCCTTGCTGGACTGTTGGGGTGGTGAGCCTTGCTGGGCTGCTGGGGATGATGGGTTCTGCTTCATGGTCAACCGCTGGGTCGGTTGCCACTTGTGTGTGTGTTGGACGGTCGAAAAAGTTGGAGTCTATTGTGGGTTGTTCTGGATAGTCAGTAAATCTGAGTTTGGTTTGGTCCAAGTGTTTTCTGCAGGTGAGTCCATTTGCGAGTTTGACCACAAACACCCTACTCCCCTCTTTGGCCAAAACAGTGCCAGCAATCCACTTGGGACCTTGTCCATAGTTCAACACAAATACAGGATCATTTACTTCAATTTCGTGTGACACATTTGCGCGATCATGATATGTATTCTGTTGAAGCCGCCTGCAATCTACCTGTTCGTGTAGATCAGGGTGGACTAACGAGAGCCTTGTCTTAAGTCCCCTTTTCATGAGCAGTTCAGCGGGAGGGACCCCAGTGAGCGAGTGGGGTCTTGTGCGGTAACTGAGCAGGACTCGGGATAAGCGAGTCTGCAGTGAGCCTTCAGTTACCCTTTTCAAGCTCTGCTTGATTGTTTGAACTCCTTATTCTGCCTGACCGTTGGACGCTGGCTTAAACGGGGCAGACGTGACATGTTTGACCCCATTGCGGATCATGAATTCTTTGAATTCGGCACTGGTAAAGCATGGCCCATTGTCACTTACAAGGACATCAGGCAGGCCGTGCGTGGCAAACATGGCCTGCAGGCTTTCAATGGTGGCAGCGGACGTGCGTGCCGACATTACCACACATTCAATCCATTTGGAGTACGCATCTACAACCATTAAAAACATTTTTCCCAAGAATGGGCCTACATAGTCGACATGAACCCTAAACCACGGTTTGGAGGGTGTAAGGGGTTTTCAGGGAGTGTTGTTGTGCCTTGGGTGTCTCTCTCTGGGCTTCTGCCCTCACAGCTTATGCCTGGCCTGTGAGGTACCCTGAGTGCTGCAAGAGCACCCCTGGAGAGACTGTGTCCACAGCTTATGAAGGGGGGTTTTGAGACTCGTGCGTCCCCACAACTTATGCCTAGCCTGTGAGGCACCTGTGAGTGTCAAACACTCCTAACCCCTTCTTCCCTAGCCTGTGACACACAGTTGAGCATTTTCGAGGCGCTCCTAGCTTCCCTTACACTGTTCTGACATAAGACTCACGATCAGGAGATGTAATACAATAGAACTGAGATAAGGTGATTCCAGGAGGAACTTTGGGCTTCCAATTTATTTGACAAGGTGTATCTCAACAAACAGCAATACACCAATAAAACAATCCCCCTAAATCCCACTAAACGGACACAACGAGAATCTTTACACAAGTTTAGCAGTACAATGCCCAACCTCCCACCTTTCCTGGCCTAACTGAGTTGGGAGTTCCGGGGACCAGAGGTTATACTCACAACTGTGCCTTTCTGCAGTCTGGTGGTTTGTTTCTTCTATCTTCGGTGTCTTCGGACACTGGTTTTCCTTCAGTGTCGAGCAGCTTGCTGGTTGTTGGATCACGAGAGTCAGCGGCAGTTGGCGAGAGGTGGGAGCAGTGTCGGAGCGGCCGATAAAGGCCCAGCGGGAGCTCGAGAGTCAGCGGCAGTTGGTGAGAGGTGGGAGCAGTGTCAGAGCGGCCTATAAAGGCCCAGCGGGAGCTCGAGAGTCAGCGGCAGTTGGCGAGAGGTGGGAGCAGTGTCGGAGCGGCCTATAAAGGCCCAGCGGGAGCTCGAGAGTCAGCGGCAGTTGGCGAGAGGTGGGAGCAGTGTCGGAGCGGGCTATAAAGGCCCAGCGGGGGCTCGAGAGTCAGCGGCAGTTGGCGAGAGGTGGGAGCAGCGTTGGAGCGGCCTATAAAGGCCCAGCGGGAGCTCGAGAGTCAGCGGCAGTTGGCGAGAGGTGGGAGCAGCGTCGGAGCGGCCTATAAAGGCCCAGCAGGAGCTCGAGGGTCAGTGGCAGTTGGCGAGAGGTGGGAGCAGCGTCGGAGCGGCCTATAAAGGCCCAGCGGGTGTTCCACAGGCAGCGGCAGTTGGCGAGAGGTGGGAGCAGCGTCGGAGCGGCCTATAAAGGCGTACTTGTGCAGCTACAGCGGGAGAGAAAGCAAAATAGAAGTAGAAAGGAATCAAAAGGTGACGTCACAGCCAATGGGGTAAGTGATTGGCTGGTGATTGGTGAGTAGCTTTTCTTTTTCTTTTTTATATCAGTAAGTGAACTGTAACATTGCTGTTACCAATTTAAGGGTATCTAAGGGTTAAGGCATGGCAGGAGAGCTCGGTCACGTGATATGCTCCTCCTGTACCATGTGGGAACTCAGGGACACTTCCGGTGTCCCTGACGACTACATCTGCGGGAAGTGTATCCGCCTCGAGCTCCTGACGGTCCGCGTTGCGGAATTGGACCTGAGGGTGGATTCACTCTGGAGTATACACGATGCTGAGAATGACGTGAGTATCACGTGTAGTGAGTTGGTCTTACCGCAGGAGAAGGGTCCACAGCCAGCTAGGGAATGGAAGACCAGCAGGAAGAGCAGTGCAAAGAAGGTAGTGCAGGGGTCCCCTGTGGTCATCCCCCTGCAAAACAGATACACTGCTTTGAGTACTGTTGGGGGAGATGACTCATCAGGGGAGGGCAGCAGCAGCCAAGTTCATGGCACCGTGGCTGGCTCTGCTGCACAGGAGAGCAGGAAAAAGAGTGGGAGCGCGATAGTGATAGGGGATTCAATGGTGAGGGGAATAGATAGGCGTTTCTGCGGCCGCAACCGGACTCCAGGATGGTATGTTGCCTCCCTGGTGCAAGGGTCAAGGATGACTCGGAGCTGGTGCAGGACATTCTGAAATGGGAGGGAGAACAGCCAGTTGTCATGGTGCACATTGGTACCAACGACATAGGTAAAAAAAGGGATGAGGTCCTACGAAAAGAATTTAAGGAGCTAGGAGCTAAATTAAAAAGTAGGACCTCAAAAGTAGTAATCTCGGGATTGCTACCAGTGCCACGTGCTAGTCAGAGTAGGAATCGCAGGATAGCGCAGATGAATAGGTGGCTTGAGCAGTGGTGCAGCAGGGAGGGATTCAAATTCCTGGGGCATTGGAACCGGTTCTGGGGGAGGTGGGACCAGTACAAACCGGACGGTCTGCACCTGGGCAGGACCGGAACCAATGTCCTAGGGGGAGTGTTTGCTAGTGTTGTTGGGGAGGAGTTAAACTAATATGGCAGGGGGCTGGGAACCAATGCAGGGAGACAGAGGGAGACAAAAAGGAGGCAAACACAAAAGACAGAAAGGAGATGAGGAGGGGTGGGGGGCAGAGAAACCCGGGGCAAAGAACAAGAGGGGCCACTGTACAGGAAAATTCTAAAAGGACAAAGGGTGTTAAAAAAACAAGCCCGAAGGCTTTGTGTCTTAATGCAAGGAGTATCCGCAATAAGGTGGATGAATTAACTGTGCAAATAGATGTTAACAAATATGATGTGATTGGGGTTGCGGAGACGTGGCTCCAGGATGATCAGGGCTGGGAGCTCAACATCCAGGGGTATTCAACATTCAGGAAGGATAGAATAAAAGGAAAAGGAGGTGGGGTAGCATTGCTGGTTAAAGAGGAGATTAATGCAATAGTTAGGAAAGACATTAGCTTGGATGATGTGGAATCTATATGGGTAGAGCTGCAGAACACCAAAGGGCAAAAAACGTTAGTGGGAGTTGTGTACAGACCTCCAAACAGTAGTAGTGATGTTGGGGAGGGCATCAAACAGGAAATTAGGGGTGCATGCAATAAAGGTGCAGCAGTTATCTTGGGTGACTTTAATATGCACATAGATTGGGCTAGCCAAACTGGAAGCAATACGGTGGAGGAGGATTTCCTGGAGTGCATAAGGGATGGTTTTCTAGACCAATATGTCGAGGAACCAACGAGGGGGGAGGCCATCTTAGACTGGGTGTTGTGTAATGAGAGAGGACTAATTAGCAATCTAATTGTGCGAGGCCCCTTGGGGAAGAGTGACCATAATATGGTGGAATTCTGCATTAGGATGGAGAATGAAACAGTTAATTCAGAGACCATGGTCCAGAACTTAAAGAAGGGTAACTTTGAAGGTATGAGGCGTGAATTGGCTAGGATAGATTGGCGAATGATACTTAAGGGGTTGACTGTGGATGGGCAATGGCAGACATTTAGAGACCGCATGGATGAACTACAACAATTGTACATTCCTGTCTGGCGTAAAAATAAAAAAGGGAAGGTGGCTCAACCGTGGCTATCTAGGGAAATCAGGGATAGTATTAAAGCCAAGGAAGTGGCATACAAATTAGCCAGAAATAGCAGCGAACCTGGGGACTGGGAGAAATTTCGAACTCAGCAGAGGAGGACAGAGGGTTTGATTAGGACAGGGAAAATGGAGTACGAGAAGAAGCTTGCAGGGAACATTAAGGCGGATTGCAAAAGTTTCTATAGGTATGTAAAGAGAAAAAGGTTAGTAAAGCCAAACGTAGGTCCCCTGCAGTCAGAATCAGGGGAAGTCATAACGGGGAACAAAGAAATGGCAGACCAATTGAACAGGTACTTTGGTTCAGTATTCACTAAGGAGGACACAAACAACCTTCCGGATATAAAAGGGGTCAGAGGGTCTAGTAAGGAGGAGGAACTGAGGGAAATCTTTATTAGTCGGGAAATTGTGTTGGGGAAATTGATGGGATTGAAGGCCGATAAATCCCCAGGGCCTGATGGACTGCATCCCAGAGTACTTAAGGAGGTGGCCTTGGAAATAGCGGATGCATTGACAGTCATTTTCCAAGATTCCATTGACTCTGGATCAGTTCCTATCGAGTGGAGGGTAGCCAATGTAACCCCACTTTTTAAAAAATGAGGGAGAGAGAAAACAGGGAATTATAGACCGGTCAGCCTGACCTCAGTAGTGGGTGAAATGATGGAATCAATTATTAAGGATGTCATAGCAGCGCATTTGGAAAATGGTGACATGATAGGTCCAAGTCAGCATGGATTTGTGAAAGGGAAATCATGCTTGACAAATCTTCTGGAATTTTTTGAGGATGTTTCCATTAAAGTGGACAAAGGAGAACCAGTTGATGTGGTCTATTTGGACTTTCAGAAGGCTTTCGACAAGGTCCCACACAAGAGATTAATGTGCAAAGTTAAAGCACATAGGATTGGGGGTAGTGTGCTGACGTGGATTGAGAACTGGTTGTCAGACAGGAAGCAAAGAGTAGGAGTAAATGGGTACTTTTCAGAATGGCATGCAGTGACTAGTGGGGTACCGCAAGGTTCTGTGCTGGGGCCCCAGCTGTTTACATTGTACATTAATGATTTAGACGAGGGGATTAAATGTAGTATCTCCAAATTTGCGGATGACACTAAGTTGGGTGGCAGTGTGAGCTGCGAGGAGGATGCTATAAGGCTGCAGAGTGACTTGGATAGGTTAGGTGAGTGGGCAAATGTATGGCAGATGAAGTATAATGTGGATAAATGTGAGGTTATCCACTTTGGTGGTAAAAACAGAGAGACAGACTATTATCTGAATGGTGACAGATTAGGAAAAGTGAAGGTGCAACGAGACCTGGGTGTCATGGTACATCAGTCATTGAAGGTTGGCATGCAGGTACAGCAGGCGGTTAAGAAAGCAAATGGCATGTTGGCCTTCATAGCGAGGGGATTTGAGTACAGGAGCAGGGAGGTGTTGCTACAGTTGTACAGGGCTTTGGTGAGGCCACACCTGGAGTATTGTGTACAGTTTTGGTCTCCTAACTTGAGGAAGGACATTCTTGCTATTGAGGGAGTGCAGCGAAGATTCACCAGACTGATTCCCGGGGTGGTGGGACTGACCTATCAAGAAAGACTGGATCAACTGGGCTTGTATTCACTGGAGTTCAGAAGAATGAGAGGGGATCTCATAGAAACGTTTAAAATTCTGACGAGTTTAGACAGGTTAGATGCAGGAAGAATGTTCCCAATGTTGGGGAAGTCCAGAACCAGGGGTCACAGTCTAAGGATAAGGGGTATGCCATTTAGGACCGAGATGAGGAGAAACTTCTTCACCCAGAGAGTGGTGAACCTGTGGAATTCTCTACCACAGAAAGTTGTTGAGGCCAATTCACTAAATATATTCAAAAGGGAGTTCGATGAAGTCCTTACTACTCGGGGGATCAAGGGGTATGGCGAGAAAGCAGGAAGCGGGTACTGAAGTTTCATGTTCAGCCATGAACTCATTGAATGGCGGTGCAGGCTAGAAGGGCTGAATGGCCTGCTCCTGCACCTAGTTTCTATGTTTCTATGAGAGCAGGGAACCACACACACTGCGTCAGAAACCCCTTTTTATAGCCAGATTATTCAGTCCGCCTCTCCTGCTGAAATCGATTCTTCCCATTGGTGGGCTTTGTGATTTTGAAAAATGCAGCAGTTTTAGATTATTGCGGGTTTTTTCCACTGATGTTAACCTACTCAAGGTTTGAATGCGTGTTGATTGCGTTGGCCTCCTGTAGCCATTGTGTAGGCCCTGGGTTGTTTTGGGTTCCCTGGTTTCTAAAGGTCTGCATAATTTTCCTTCAATTCAGTTTTTCTAACCTACTCAAGGTTTGAGTAGGTGTTAATTGGGTTGGCCTCCTGTCGCCATTGTGTAGGTCCTTGGTTTGTTTTGGGTTCCCTAGTTTTCTGAAGATCTGCATAATTTCCTTCCATAGTGTAAACATGGGGAAGACAATAGTCCGATAATGGCTGTGAGTCAGTCCCACAGTTTTCGAGCAAGTGCTCTCCCATTGGCTTGAAAGCCCCATGCTTCGGGCTGACTCTGTCTCACCATTGGCCCTCCGGTGTCCTCCCCCGTCCAATCACTGCTCTGCCAAGGTCAAACCGTATCGGTTTCAATTCACAGCACAGACTGATCCCACAGCCCTTTTCCTTCTGGGTAAAATGAGGGGTTTTTCGTCCTCCCCTACATAATCCCCCATCTGACGCAGTCAGACACCACTCGAGTGTGTCAAAGTTCAGGGTGGTGAGAAAACCCTAGGTCTCCCAAATTGCCCAACGTTCCCCAGTTTAACTCTAAACTGATCCCGTCGATATATATCGTAATTCCTTTTAACGCGGTACAAAACACAGAATCCAACAGGTTACAATATACGACAGCAATATACATATATGTACTTAAGGTTACAGCAGCAATTGTACATTGAGTCTCATTTCAGTCTTAACCGTAAAACAAAGAAACCTGCCCTGCAAACTCCCCAGGGGCCATGTATGAAAACGCAGTCATCCCTGGGAATAACAAAACCGCCAAAGTGTCGCGGTCAAGCTTTGTTTACACGCCTTGAGTGTTTAGCAACGGCTCTCCTGTCTGTGTAGTAGCCTGAGGAACTGCTTTCCTTTTCTTTTTCTCCTGAGCTTACAGCTTGTAAATAGCAGATATGCTACAATCAGTAGTTGGCCGATTACTAAGGCATGCAATCCCACCCGGATCCATGCAGGTATGTCTGCCCGTATTCCCAAATCCCACCTTGCTGGGGGTTTAATCTGGGCAATCTCCCCTGCTAGAATTTCAGTTTTCTGCTCCATGGTGTAAAAATGTTTTTGAGACAAATCCACTGCCTGGAGGAGGGCTGTAAATTTCTCAGGTAGTGGGGCAATGGGATAGCCAAAATGGGCGACATATTGTTGTAGGTGGCTGAGGTTGTTTTGTACCGTGAGGTGAATCGTGGAAGGTTCAGGGATGGGTGTGATTCTGGTGTGTGCCACTTGAACCTCTGCCCTGGGTTTAAAGCAAAAGCTGCTGTACGGTATTGGACACCACCTTTCCGGTCCGTATTCATACCATTGGGCACTTGTGGTGACACAATATGTCCCACCACCTACATATGCTACCTGTGGAGGCATGTGGTTAGGGGCCATTACCTCCATTGTGCAATTGATAGGCTCTGCCCCAGCAGTGCTGAACCCGCATTGTGGCCTTGCAAAAGCGTTCAAGTGCTGGGGGCACAGGATTACCTGTGCTCCCCTGCTCCGACAACCCGAGAGGTCTGTACCTGTCACAGTGTGCTCCCACATTGTGACATAAGGTGGGACCTCTTGGAATCGAACATGCACCCCTCCACGAATGACTCCCACATTCTCCACTCGGTACAGGGGTGCTGGTCATGGGGACGCCCCCATCACGGGCATCCTGACCACCACACCCATGATGGTATGATTTGACTTTCCACAGTCCACCGGTACCGGGTAGGCTTCCGACGCTACACGAAGTTGGCAAGGACTCAAAACACTATCATAAGGGTGCAGTGCTGCTAAGTGCTGGTTGCTGATCCAGGAGGGGACCTGTCCCTGTCTCAGATCCTCGCGGTTACTCCGTCCCTCTCCCAGCAACCAGGCCCCATAAAGCACGCACACCTCATTTTGGGCGGCTTGATCGGAGGCATTTCTATCCTCCCGAATCAAGGCGTTTACAGCCCTGGCCTGTGCCTCTAATTGAGAGATAATCTCCTTTAAGTGAACTGTCATTGCCACCTCTTCATGGAGCGCGGATCCCACTACGGTATTCTCGTCCCCCAGGATTTTGCGCTGCTGATTCTTTAACCCATTTATCTGGAGGGCCAGCTGCATGTTATCCAAACTGTTTATGGCGGACGCCCCGGTGTTAAACCCCGTAAAAATGTCATTTAAAGTGCCACGCCTCTGCCTGCCCAGTTCGGCCCTATCCCACTGTTTATACAAGTCTGCCACTCTCACTCTGGATGTGGCCACAGTGATCTCCGGGCAGGGGATGGAGGCCTCTCCGTAGGTAAAGTCCTTATGGTTGGAGTACTTGGTGGAGTTCGATCCCAACCATCCAGGCCATCTCCCCTCGTGGGAGGTGGTGACCCGGCCATCCGCCGCCAGAGTCCCTTCTCCTGTGGTCACTGTCGGCGCTGTGCCCCCGGAGCATCCGAAAACCAGGGAGTCCTCGGTGTCCCCTCGGTGCCTGGTGCAGATCCTTAGCGATACCAGCATCACTAACGTCCTGTAGGGAGGTGTTGACATCTGAAAGGCAAGAAGAACATGGCCTTGCCTTGAGAGACCTCTCCAGGCTCGGCCCGCGTAACATGTTCCGAACATAAAATGCTGTATCCAACCGTCACTGCCTTACCTAAACACATATGCACACAACACAAAGTAACAAAACAGGAAGGGAAAATATATACACCGCCACCAGTCCCCGGGTGGCCAGGCTACATCCTGTCACTGTACAGGCGTCGTTGACCACTCGGCTGACAGTACCCTGGGGACCAGGTTGCCCTCCGCTGAAGGGCTCGTATAGTCACCCTTAATGAGTCTTGTGTTGCCTTCCAAGGCCCTCCCGAGCCCCGGATAATCGGTGGGAGACCCTTGCGAGCGCAACAGAGCACCCTCCCTGTTGTCTTTCGCCTTCTCAGTCTGGGGCGGGGAGCTAAGTAAACAGGGGACCACGGCACCCTGGGTTGTGGCACTCTGTCACTCCTCCTTACTGTCGGTGCAGAGTTCCACGTTGTGGGCTGCAATGCTATCTCCTCCACCTCTTGGGCTAGCCCCAGCTGATCCACCATGGGAGGTTCAGCTTCCCTTTGGACCTTGCTAATGGTAGAGCCTTTCTCCCTACTTCTGTTAGTGGGCTGGGGACCTCTACCCAGTGGTGGGATAGCCTTACAGGAGCAGTGAACCAGCCCTGGCTGTAGAGCTTCGGGGCCCGCTGCCTCCTCCGGAGCCTCCAAATCTACCGGAGCCTGTTCTTCCCCCAGTGTCTGATTTCCTTCCCTTGCTCGTCCCCTCTGTTTTTTACCTCTTTTGGGGTCAAACAATTTACACTGATTAATATGATACCACTTCACCCGGCGAGGCAATCGAACCGCATAGACCATAGGGCTAGCCTTGTCGACTATGCTGTATGGTCCCATATACAGTGGTTCAAATACCCCGACCCGGGCGAAGCTTCTCATCATCAACTGGTCGCCCACCTCCCAATCATGGTGACTGCGGGGTTCCAGCAGCAGCCGATTGGCACGGTGCTGTTTACCCATGTTGTTGGCCGCCTGCCAGTGAATCTGTTGAAGCTGTTCAAACAGATTCCTGACGAAGCGGTCCCAGTTCACCTCTCGAAGCTGCCCTTCAGTGAGAACCGGCGCCAACACATGCACTGGGGTTCTCATGATCCGGCCCGTCATCAGCTCATGGGGTGAGTACCCTGTGCTCTTTGACTTACTGGCCCGGATTCCCATGAAAACCAACGGTAAGACATCCACCCACTTGTTCGGTGAGTCTCCCGTCTCCTTGCGCAGCCTTTCCTTTAGGGTCCGGTTCAGGCGTTCTACGGGGCCTGAGGACTGAGGGTTGTAGGCGACATGCCATTTGGCTCTTATCCCCAGCACCTTTAGGGTGGCCTGCATCACCTGGCCGGTGAAGTGGCTTCCCCGGTCGGACTCCACGATTTGAGGTAGACCCCACCGAGAGAACACCTCCCTCACCAGGATTTTTGCAGTCCCCACCGCGGTAGCTGTTCGGCAAGGGAAGGCTTCCACCCACTTGGAAAACACATCCACCAGGACGAGGCAGTATTTATAACCTCCCTGGGCGGCCGGTAGGGGTCCGATGTAGTCGATCTGGATCAACTGCCATGGTCCCTCTACCCGCCTGACGTGTCCCATAGACACCTTCCTTTTCTGAGGGTCTGGGTTGTTTGCAGCGCAAACCAGACAGCCCGCACAGAAGTCGCGGACGTCTTCCCGGAGGCCTGGCCACCACCCTGCTTTTTCTACCTGTTGCCAGGTAGATTCTGGCCCAGGGTGTCCGGCACCTGGACCCTCATGGGCCAGCTGAAGGAATTCCCTCCGGAGTTGTGGCGGCACTACCCATTTGTCCCCTTTAAACAACATGCCTTCCCGCACACCAATATCTGCAGCACTGTATGGGCCCTCCGCCTTTTCCCCCTTTTTTTGATAGCAGCCAAGGCAGCCTTCAGGATCGGGTCCTGCATCTGGACTACTTTAAGGTCCGGGGCCGCAGCCGCCCCTACGCTCCCTTGTGTCGCTGGCTTGCTTCTTGTTGCTGCTATCCTGCCTGCCTCGTAAGGGTCCCATGGGCAACCTGCACGAGCCCTTCCCTTGCCAGCAGGTCTGCCTGCTGGTTACCTTCCCCCCGTGGCTCAGTTTTGGAGTGGGCCTTTACCTTATGGATATATACATCCCCGGTTTCTCCCACTGCAGCCACGATCTTTTCTAGCAGGGGTTTGATCAAAAGGGGCTTCCCATCCGCAGAGGTGTACCCCCGGCGTGACCAAATCGCCAGATACTCTGTACATGAATTGCAAGTGAACATGCTGTCCGAGCAAATCGTGTATGGGGTAGGGAATTCCTCGGGGTGTGTGACCACATACATCACCGCCGAGAGTTCCGCCTGCTGGGCGCTCAGGGTGCATGGGAGTTTAAGAGCCCAGGCAATCCCTGCCTTGGGATCCCAAACTCCGCAGCCCGTGAGTCTTGTACCTGCGGACACTGAACTGGAGCCATCAACGTAGATCTCGCGGCCTGTGGGGTGTATCCCTGCCCGAAATCCAAAGTTGATGTCCCATACCCCCTCCACAGAGCATCTATGCGGCTGCCCTGGATAGATTAAATTTGCTGCGAGCCTGGGCTCGCAGAGGCCCTTGACCTTTAAAGTCATTTGGGAGAGGAGGAGGGTCCAGCGAGTGATTCTAGCACTGCTCACTGTCCCGTCCTTAATCCTCCCGTCCAACAGCATCTGCGTCGGGGTATGATGGGTGAGGAGTGTAATGGGGGATATTCCGGTAAAGATCTGAGCTCTCTTTACTGCCCAGTGGGTGGCAAGCAAGTGCCTCTCACAATTGGAGTATCCCTTTTCTACCTCCGTGAGGACCCTAGAGGAGTGCACCACTGGTCTCAGCTGACCGTTTCGCTCCTGGAGCAACACTGCACTTAAAGCTGTCGCCACAGGCTGTCACCTCCAGGAAGAATTCCTCCCCCCCATCAATTGCCCCTAGGGCTGGTGCGACCTGCAGGTCTCTCTTAAGACGGACAAATGCTGCCTCACAGCCCTCGTCCCATTCCCACTCGACCCCCTTATGTAGGAGTCTGAGCAGAGGGGCGGCAGTGGCTGCATAGTCCTCGATGAAGTCCCTACAGTAGCCAGTGATTCCCAGAAAAGACCTTACCCCCGACACATCCCTAGGGACAGGGAGTTCCTGCACTGCCTTTCTTCTAGCCTCATCAATGGCCCTTTCTCCTGCCCTTATCGTCAGGCCCAGGAATTTTACCTCTCCTAGACCTATCTGGGCTTTCTTGGGGTTAACTTTAAAACCCCCTTCCTTCAGTAAGACCAGCAGTTCGGCCAGCAGTGGACCGTGTTCCTCACTGCTTTCTGTGAACAACAACAGGTCGTCCACATACTGGACCAGCTGGTGTGGTTGGCTGAAGCCTTTTAAGCAGTTCGTCATGCAATGGTGAAAGATGCTGGGACTATTATGAAAGCCCTGTGGGAGGCAGCTCCATGTATACTGCTGTTCCTGGAAGGTGAAGGCAAACTTGTACTGGTCTTCCCTCCGTACAGGGATAGACCAGAACCCGTTGGATATGTCCAACACTGTGAACGTGGTTGCGGATGCAGGGATTTCCCCTATCAGATCCGCAACCACCGCTACTGTGGGAGCACAAGCTGGGATGTTTTTATTGAGCACCCTATAATCCACCATAGCTCTCCAAGAATTGTCCGGTTTCCTAACCGGCCAAAGCGGGGAGTTGACATGGGTGGCTATGGGTCTCAAAACACCCTGCTCGACAAGCGAGCTTAAAGCTGTCTCCAAGTCTGCTTCTGCCTCTCGGGGAAAGCCATACTGCTTTTGCGGGCGGGACATGGGATCCCCATCTATTCTAAGCTCCCCTCCTGTGACTCTCCCACAATCGTGTTTATGGGTGGCAAATGCTGCAAGATTTGCTTGCACACAGGCCCGGTACTCGGCCGGGGTGTTACCGACCAGAACCTCCAGGTCGTAACCCACTTTTGGCTTCATTGTACACAGAGTCCCTTTTCCCTGTTTCTTATCAATAACCATGACTTCTCCCTCTGCTCCCGTGCCCATTGTGCCCCATAGACAGTGATTCCTCAAGTCTACTAGGATCTGGCGAGCGATGATGAAATCAGCCCCCAAGATCCCTTTTCCCACCTGCTCCCAGTTCATCAGGTCGCACTTCCATTGTGTTTGGAGTGCTCCTAAACGAACTGCGAGTGGGACTGAGAAAAACCCAGCCTTCTCATTTCCTGTGAACCCAACTAGTTGATACGGCACCCCGTTTGATAGAGGTGAGGTTGCGGGGTCCTCTGAATGGATTATCGTGCTGGAAGCACCAGTGTCCAAAAGGTAAGTACCTGTTAGTGTTAGTGTTTTATCAGAAGAATCACTCAACACTCAGAGTCGGTTCCAACGCCAATGCGGCCTTTATTAACGCCAGCGGGGAGGAAGCCTCAGGACTGGATCCAGGCACTTCACTCCGCAGAACAAAGGGTTTCATGGATTTTTATATGTTTTACAACAGTTTACTACAGTTACATACTATCCAATCATATTGATTATAAATTCAATTAGACCAATAGATAAAGTTAGTTTCTAAACATAAAGTGGCTCATGTGTTGCCAAGAGATGTATTGCTAAGGGGTGTGTTGCTAGGAATGACTCATGTGTCTTGCAACATGGTCCAGGCCCCCTTATCTTACTGTCCTTGGATGCTGTGTTTGGGTAGCCTCCTTATCTCAATCCTGCTACAGAGTCGTATTGTCCTTACTTTCAACAGAACATTTAGTCCTGAGGCCTGACTGATTTAGAGACACCTACAAAGTTTGCTTCCAGTCCTGTGTGTGGGAAACAACAAGTATCAGTCTCCAAGAATGCAGTCTAATTTCAGCTAACAGAAATCCCTTGAGGCTTCACTGGTAGCCATTTTATGGTACAAGTTACATATTTAGTTCTAACCTTATCCTACAGGTGCCGTTGCCCTAGGGTGCCTAATACCTACAACAATTCCCTCCTTTCGGTAAGAGGACTAGTCCTAGTCCCCCCTTTAACCGACCGCCCTACTTTTGTTAGATTTTGTGCACGGCCCGGTACTCCCTGCCTCAATGTGCTGGCCAGTCACGCGGTTTCAGGAGTCCCGGTTGCTTAGATCAAATTGACAAAGGTCAAATCCTCCTTCTCCTTTATTAGATAGGCTTGTTTAGTATTTGGGGACCGGTCATGGGTCCCTCTTCGATGTGCATTATGCCCCATGTTATTGCTAAGATCAATTGTATCCCGACCAGTATGTGTGAAATTATTCGAATCCAAGGATGGATGTTCACATTTATTCCCCAGTCCCAGACCTTTCTCCACCAACTCTGACTTTGTAATTCGATATCGATATCTTCTTCCAGTACTTTAATTTTAGTTTGCAATTGGTGGTAGAGCTTTACGGATTGACCCACTCTGAGCCTCAACTCTCGTAATAGGGACCTGATCTGGCTTGTCATAATCCTGCAAATGATCATGGAGCTGATCGGTTACTTCAATAACTTCAGACTTCCGGCGCCTAACCTGGGTGATATGCGCTTGCCCGATCGTGACAGGTCGTAGTGGCGTAAAGCAAAAGTTTGGCTGTGGTATAGGGCACTGCAGGTCATTGTACTGGTATGAACGCTCTGTGGTAGAGACGCAATATTTTCCCTTTCCTCCGTAGCCTGCCCTCGCGAAGTGTCTGTGTGTGGGCACTATTTCTAGTACGCACCCGTCGGTTCGGTTAAACCCGCACTCGTCTAGCTCACCTCGGCCTACCGGGTGAGGGCATACTGTGATCCCCCCCCTTTGCTTGCAATCTGTTAGGGAAATCCTGATAAGTATGTTGTTTCAACGAACGGCGGAGGTGGTGGTCAGATAGTAACGTATGGAGACATTTTCCCGTATTACTCCGATATTCTCGAGTTGGTACAGGGGGAACAGTCCTGAGTCCGGCGTGGCTATGGGGATCATCAGGACTATCCCTATCCCAGTATTCCTTCCCATCTGGCAGTCTGGAATTGCTGGGTATACTCGGGTCAGTCCCTTCAGAGTACAATTATCCAGTGTCCCCCTTTGGTTAGCCAACTGAGCCAAATGTGAACTGTCTATCCAATCGGGTACTTTCCCGCGTTGGATCTGGTCGAGATTGTGGCAGATCTGTCCCACCATCCACAGACCATAAGCGTGACAGAGTTGCCCCTGTCTTTGCTTTCCCGTATCAATGACATGATTGATGGTTTTGGCGTGAGCTTCCAGGACTGAGATGCCATCCAACTGGATTTCGGCACCCTCCTTTCCTAGGTTGGCTTGGTCTTCCTGGTTTTGCTCCACCCTCTCCAATAACCCCTTCATCACCCCTCTAAGCTGTTCCACCCTCTCATTTAACCCTTGTATATCTATCGAGTTTACTGCGGAGGTCCCTGTATTGAAAACGGTGGCAATATCATTAACTATTTCCCTCTTGACCCTGGGGGCTGACCCCTGTCCCCAGAATCTACTGGCACCCATTGCATCGGCAGCCTGCTGCATTACAACTTTACTTAATACATTGTACATCTTCCTTGACTGTTCTGTACAGTATTCCGGCATCTGGAAGCCTGAAATATTGATCAGGACAGGCACAATTTCATGTTTAACATTATCATACAATAATTCCCCTTCGTTGGACATTACAATTCCATTTTCTGGTCCCTTAGTAGTTATGGGACAAGGCAGTTCCTCGGGCAATGTAGTGGTTCTTATGGGGCGCGGTGTCGGAGGGGATGAGAAGCATACATACAATGATATTGCAGCCGCCCCCACCTCCTCGTAGTACCCACACAGCCCCACTCCCTTTTTGCGGATGACTGATTGTAACCATGCATTAAAATAAATCCTGTCCTTGCTCCAGTCCTTGGCTGCTGGGATGCACATTCCATCCGTTAAATTAAACAAGACTCCATAGTTCATGTAGTTGTTTATTGCCTGAGTGCGCTGCAATCCGTTGGTATCATCCAGTGTTTGCATGGGTCTTGAGGTTCCCAGTATACATGAGTCCCCAGAGTCGGAGTCACCACTCTTGGTGAGTGTTTTATCTGAAAATTTTAAACAGATAGCCTGGTTGTCACCAGGTGGTAGGTTCTGGTCGCTGTCAGTCTGTGGAATCGGGGGTAAGGATTAGGTTAACCATATTCTTTATAGTCGGACCATCTCTATCACTTCATGTCCCTGTCTGGGCTGCCGTCGGTTTTGCATTTGAGCCTGCTGTGCTCGAGTCTGCACGATGACCCATCTAAATATTATCCAAACTCCAATCAACACCAATGCCACCATTATTCCTCCAAACATCGTTGTCTGCTTTACCGTTAGGTTGGATTTGTGGACTACACCTACCCACTGTGGGGTACATTGGCTCTATTGCCATAGGTGATGGTGCTATGGCTGCGCACTGCACTATCCGTCTAGTCCCATTTTTTTTTAAATCTCTTCCAGCCTGTTTATCTTAGCTTTTAACTCTTCAATTTGTTTTGTTTGAGTATCTATTTCTTTATTGTATCAGGCAAGTATTATTACATAAGCTAGTTCTGTTTTTATTTTTGTTTCCTCTGTTAGGTGAGTCTTTTTTTCTATTAAGAAATCCAAATTAATAATGTTCAGTATAAAACGGCTGTCAATGGAAAGGGTTAACTCCTTTCCAGGTTTGTAAGAAGACCTGATGTCATTACGTGACTTCACGTAATCATCTGAAAAAAAAGTCTTTGTACCTTCAAAACTTGCTTAGAAATTAGGAATCCGTTAAACAGCATAAATCATTAGTAAAGTGGTAGTAAACTCCACTGTTTTCTTAACTTCTAATTCAAGTACTTACCAAAGAATTTTTTTTTTTAAATTGATTTAAAACGAGACCACACATACAATAGCAATTTTGTTTACTGAAATTCAATTTTGTTTTTTTTTAAATTTCTCTCTCAGCACAAAATCTAAACATCCGTGCCAGTTCCATTTCCTATAAGAATTTAAAAATTCAGTAAGATTCTCTAATTCCCAGTTTTTTTCTTTCTGTGCTGAGTTCGCATAGCTTAGATTTTCTCCTCGTTATCTTCAAAACCCTCCTGCTTGTTTAGACTGTTCGGGACTTTTCTTGATAAACACTGTCCATTTTGGAAATCGTTTCAAACTGCATTGAAACTTTCTCATAATTTAAAATCATGCGTTTACTTTCAAAGTGGCGTCTTTATCTTTTTCTTTTCTCCATAACTGGAATGGAGTCCAGCTTTGAGGGTTTGAGGACTGCTTTTCGTTATCTCAAAATGCTCCAGTTTCAAAGTCGTTATTAAAGCTTGCTGTTTTTAACATTTTTCAAAAGTCCCTTTTACACCTTCGCAGATAGCTCGCCACTCACCCAGGAGTTTGACCTGATCAGATTTAATTTAATAATTTTTTTTTTTTGAATCCACCTCAGTATTTTCTGTGCCTTCTCTGAATATCTCAAAATCCCAATTCAAACTTTGTCATTTCAATCTTTATTTGAAACTTTTTTTTGCTAGAAGCTTTTTTTTTTAAAAGCATTCTTTATCTCATTCCAAGACTAAATTTATCATCCGAATCAATCCACACTTGCGTTTCTAACTTAAATGTCTTAAAACTGCCCACATACAGGACAACACTACAAAGGGTTAAAAAAAACTTTCACTCTGTTTCTAAAATAAACAGACACTTGCATTCATCTTCCAACCAGGCTTTCGGAAACATGAAAACATAAAAAAATTCATTCCGCAGTCAAAAAATCACACAGGCACTTCTCATTTAAAACAGACGTTCACAAAAGTCTCTCTTCTTTCCTATTAATTGTTTTGGCCGGCTCTATTTTTGGATCCATGACCTTTCAGGGAATTCGTAGTTTTATTTAATACATTTTTCACATAACTTTTGTAGTTGACTACCAGCATTGGTTTTTCCGTTCCTTCTCCCACCATTCCCGTTAGGCTGCTTGCAGGTCCTGAGGATCCCACCCTGCTCTAATCATTTTCTCGATTAGTTTCTTTTGCTTGTAAGGGACCCTTCTGATCCCCACTCGAGTTTACTACTTTATTGGCCATTCCTGGGTAGGACTAGAACCGTTAGAAATCTCCTCTCAGAGGTTTGCCTTTTACATCGCACAACTTGTAGTAGACCGTCTCTGGGCTGCTGTCAGGTCACAAGTCTGCTGTTACACAAACTTATACAATTCTTAAAACGCGTTTAAGCAATTCCCGCAGTGCTCTACGTATCCTT
Source organism: Pristiophorus japonicus (assembly GCF_044704955.1). Taxonomy (NCBI): domain Eukaryota; kingdom Metazoa; phylum Chordata; class Chondrichthyes; family Pristiophoridae; genus Pristiophorus; species Pristiophorus japonicus. The sequence goes on from NC_091985.1 coordinate 157,447,961, forward strand.
AACGACTACCTACCACTGCTTTGTCTGTTGGTCCGACCCTGTTCACAGGTTTAGTTTCCGTTGGTCGCTGTGCACCGCCTGGTCTCCGGGGTATATTTTCAAATCACACTACTGGGTCCGGAAGATGTCTCTCGGTATCACGATCCCACGGTCTAAGTGTGATCCCTACGCCTACTTGGTTCCTGGCCGTCACGTGGGACAAAAGTCCTCTTAATTCAGGCTCAGGCTAGGCGTTTGAGATATTAGACCGTCTCCTTGTGTCGATCAACCGGCTTCCACCTTCCGCACCCTTTATACTTAAAAATAGTTTTTTATACTCACCCAGGTTTTTTCAAGGGCGTCCAGCGACTCCGGGAATTCCTGCCGACTACGCCACTGTTAGTGTTAGTGTTTTATCAGAAGAATCACTCAACACTCAGAGTCGGTTCCAACGCCAATGCGGCCTTTATTAACGCCAGCGGGGAGGAAGCCTCAGGACTGGATCCAGGCACTTCACTCCGCAGAATAAAGGGTTTCATGGATTTTTATATGTTTTACAACAGTTTACTACAGTTACATACTATCCAATCATATTGATTATAAATTCAATTAGACCAATAGATAAAGTTAGTTTCTAAACATAAAGTGGCTCATGTGTTGCCAAGAGATGTGTTGCTAAGGGGTGTGTTGCTAGGAATGACTCATGTGTCATGTAACATGGTCCAGGCCCCCTTATCTTACTGTCCTTGGATGCTGTGTTTGGGTAGCCTCCTTATCTCAATCCTGCTACAGAGTCGTATTGTCCTTACTTTCAACAGAACATTTAGTCCTGAGGCCTGGCTGATTTAGAGACACCTGCAGAGTTTGCTTCTAGTCCTGTGAGTGGGAAACAACAAATATCAGTCTCCAAGAATGCGGTCTAATTTCAGCTAACAGAAATCCCTTGAGGCTTCACTGGTAGCCATTTTATGGTACAATTTACATATTTAATTCTAACCTTATCCTACAGGTGTAGTTCTAACCTTATCCTACAGGTGCCGTTGCCCTAGGGTGCCTAATACCTACAACAGTACCCAATACACCCTCAACCTCCATCTTGACCCAGGGTTGTCCCCAGGGGTCGTATTCTAGTGGGCACAGGTATGCAGGCTGGGTCTGGGCTAGTCACGGCCTCTGTACCGGCAGGGTTGCTGGTGCTTCCCTGCCTGTTGCCGTGGCTACCTTCCCAGTCCCCTCCAGTGCTGTCCTCACTGCAGCTACTATCTCGTCAAGGGATGGTGAGGAGCTCCCTCCACCTCCCGCACTCTGGGCGGCTCCTGAAGGACTTCTCCACCCATATCTCTTTACTGGGCTCCTGCAATCCCTTTTAAAATGCCCAGCTTTCCCGCGCCCGTAGCACATTCCCTCCTTATCAATCGAGCGACCACCCTCTTGGTGCCATTCCCTTTTGGGAATCGAGTTGGGTTTTACTTCATTTACCCGACCTTTGGAGGTTTTTTCCTCCTCCCCTCCTTCATTCCGTTGGACCAGTGCCAGTTGCCTGACCACTGCTTCCTCGGTGAGGCTGGGGTCCCGGGAATCGAACCACAGTTCTGCCCTGGCCTTGAGCCGGGGAAGCAGTTTGCCACCAGCATCCTCAGCCAGCGGCCAGTCTGTACAGCGGAAAGTTTCGCCCGGTCGAGGAGCTCCCCACAGGTTGCGTGGTATACTACCCACAACCTGTCCGCAAACGCCTGCGGAGGTTCCCCTGCGAGCTGCCTTGTCCTTTCGACCCGTTCGAAAGGACTGCCGTCATCTAAGCCCATAGCCTCAAGGACGGCCCTCTGGACCTCAGCAAATGTATGCTGTCCCCTCCAGCATTCTGCCGGTAGGGTCTGGTACAATTTGCTGTCCAGAGAGAAGAGCAGCAGCTTGGCTGTCATTAATTTCCCCTGCCTGCATCACCTCCATGAAATGGATCGATGGATCCCCACTGCGAGTGAGTTTGGCCAAATGGGCCACCATGGCCCTGAGTGATTGAACTCCATGGGGAATAATAAAGTCGCTCTCCAGCGCTCCCCGACCTTGGCCATCTGCCTGTGGAGGACCGTACTTGCGCTGCCTGACTGGGTACATCCGCCCTTGTTCAGGATCTTTCTGCGCTGGTCCCTCTACCTCCGGCTGTCCCACCATACCCGGTGCAGCAGACAGTGCCTGGTCACCTGATCCAGCCTTTAACTGACCCTCGGCTGGAGCCTCACATCCCTGCTGCCGAGCGGGACACATTGGTCCTGCCCCCAGCCCTGGGTATGCTACTACCTGCGTGCCCCGCTCCTCCTGGTACCCCACCGGACAAACCACCGGTGCCTCAGGAGGTGGTCGGGCGTCTCTTGCCTTTGGATTCTCCTCTACCCTCCAAAACTTTCCTTTGTCCCCTGTGGACCCTCCAGGTCCTATCAGGCCGACCATCCCCTTTGCCTGGGATAGAGCGTGGGTGAGAGTTTTAACCCTTTCCTGGCAGGGACCGTGATCTGCAAACTCACTGCTACTGGCCACTTTATAGGCTGCCTGTACATCTTTTCATTTATTCTATAGTTCCCAAATTTTCTGGGTGTACCGAGAGTTCTGTTCCCGGAGGGACTTCTCACTACCCTTGGCCTCAGTGACCTGACACTGAAGATAATCCCGGCTATTTCGGAAGGTCTCCTCCAACTGCCGGTTCCTTTGCTGCTCCTTAGCTAATTCGGCCAGCAGGTTGTCCCCAACCGCAGCCCGGATAGCAGAGAGCTCCTCTGATTTCTGAAGACTCTGTTCCAAGTCCTTCACCCGCTGGTCGAGCTTTCGGACTTGGCGGGTGAAGCAGATAAACCAGATGGCCTTTTCCACCCTGCGGTTGTGGTCCTTCCCTGCTGTCCACTGAGCAGCAGCATCCACTGGGCGCTCTGCCCGTGTGAGGGCTTGCACCCAAGGTTTGGTGAGGTTCACCTTGCCAAAAATGTATGAGGAAATTCTCTCCTCCATTTTAGTTTCCTCTCTTATCACCTCATCTGTTATATTAACATCTCCTGTTTACTTATATCCTGCCATGGTCACCATGTTCTGTAAGGGGTTCTCGGGGAGTGTTGTTGTGCCTTGGGTGTCTCTCTCTGGGCTTCTGCCCTCACAGCTTATGCCTGGCCTGTGAGGTACCCTGAGTGCTGCAAGAGCACCCCTGGAGAGACTGTGTCCACAGCTTATGAAGGGGGGTTTTGAGACTCGTGCGTCCCCACAGCTTATGCCTAGCCTGTGAGGCACCTGTGAGTGTCAAACACTCCTAACCCCTTCTTCCCTAGCCTGTGACACACAGTTGAGCGTTTTCGAGGCGCTCCTCGCTTCCCTTACACTGTTCTGACATAAGACTCACGATCAGGAGATGTAATACAATAGAACTGAGACAAGGTGATTCCAAGAGGAACTTTAGGCTTCCAATTTATTTGACAAGGTGTAACTCAACAAACAGCAATACACCAACAAAACAATCCCCCTAAATCCCACTAAACGGACACAACGAAAATCTTTACACAAGTTTAGCAGTTCAATGCCCAACCTCCCACCTTTCCTGGTCTAACTGAGTTGGGAGTTCCGGGGACCAGAGGTTATACTCACTACTGTGCCTTTCTGCAGTCTGGTGGTTTGTTTCTTCTATCTTCGGTGTCTTCGGACACTGGTTTTCCTTCCGTGTCGAGAGGCTTGCTGGTTGTTGGATCACGAGGGTAGGGAACCACACACACTACGTCAGAAACCCCTTTTTATAGCCAGATTATCCAGTCCGCCTCTCCTGCTGAAATCGATCCTTCCCATTGGTGGGCTTTGTGATTTTGAAAAATACAGCAGTTTTAGATGATTGCGGGTTTTTTCCACTGATGTTAACCTACTCAAGGTTTGAATGGGTGTTGATTGCGTTGGCCTCCTGTAGCCATTGTGTAGGCCCTTGGGTTGTTTTGGGTTCCCTAGTTTTCTGAAGATCTGCATAATTTCCTTCCATAGTGTAAACATAGGGAAGACAATAGTCCGATAATGGCTGTGAGTCAGCCCCACAGTTTTCGAGCAAGTGCTCTCCCATTGGCTTGAAAGCCCCATGCTTCGGGCTGACTCTGTCTCACCATTGGCCCTCCGGTGTCCTCCCCCGTCCAATCACTGCTCTGCCAAGGTCAAACCGTATCGGTTTCAATTCACGGCACAGACTGATCCCACAGCCCTTTTCCTTCTGGGTAAAATGAGGGGGTTTTCGCCCTCCCCTACAAGGGCCAAGACCATAAACTTAGTGGCGCCTCCCTGGGTGCATTGCTTAACTGGGAACATGTATTACATTTGTACACACAGGACTCTCTAAGTCTGCATCGATACTGGGCCACCACACGTGGAATCTGGCTATTGCTTTCATCATTACACTGGTTGAGTGGGTACTGTGGAGATCACTAATGAGAGTGTCCTACTACCCGATTTCCCCATAGGAGGCAGTCTGCCTGTATAGACATTTCAGCTTTGCGCCGCTGGTACGGCTTTATTTCTTCCTGCATCTCTAACGGGACACTAGACCAACTCCCGTGGAGTACAGTTTTTTTACGAAGGACAGTAAGGGGTTCGGCTCGTCCAGGTTCTAATCTGTCGGGCGGTAACAGGTGATTGCTCACTCTCGAATGCTTCCATTACCATAACTAAATCTGCAGGCTGTGCCATCTCCACCCCGGTGGTGGGCAATGGTAGACTACTGAGAGCATCGGCACAGTTTTCTGTGCCTGGCCTGTGGCGGATGGCGTAGTTGAATGCGGACAACGTGAGCGCCCATCTCTGGATGCAGGCCAATGCATTCGTATTTATCTCCTCATTTTCAGAAAAGAGGGATATAAGCGGCTTATGGTCGATTTACAATTCAAATTTGAGCCTGAACAGATATTGATGCATTTTTGTTACCCCATAAACACACGCTGACATTTCTTTTTCGATCATACTGTAGGCCCTCTCGGCCTTAGGCAGACTTCTGGATGCATAAGCAACCGGCTGCAATTTCCCAAGTTCATTAGCTTATTGCAATACACAGCCGACCCCATACGACGACGCATCACATGCTAGTACCAAACGTTTACATGGATCGTACAACACAAGCAATTTGTTTGAACATAACAGCTTTCTAGCTTTCTCAAAGGCATTTTCTTGGCTTTTATCCCATACCCATTCATCTCCTTTATGCAGTAAAGAGTGCAGGGGTTCTAACAATGTGCTAAGACCCGGTAAGAAGTTTCCAAAATAGTTCAGGAGTCCTAGAAATGACCGCAACTCCGTAACGTTCTATGGTCTCGGTGCATTCTTGATTGCCTCCGTCTTCAAATCGGTGGGCCTGATGCCGTCCGCCACGATTCTTCTCCCCAGGAACTCAGGTGCCAGGAAACTGAGCCCCACACGATTAAGCCGACTAAGAACCTCCTCCTGGTCCTGCGGGTGCTCGATGGTGACCCGACCTGTAACCAAGATGTCGTCCTGGAAGACCATGGTGTGCAGGACCGACTTCAGCAAGCTATCCATGTTCCTCTGGAATATTGCAGCGGCCGATCGAATTCCAAATGGGCGTCTGTTGTAAACGAAAAGACTTTTGTGCGAGTTGATGCAGGTGAGGCCTTTCAAAGATTCCTCCAGCTCCTGCGTCATGAAGCCCGAGGTCAAGTCCAGCTTCATGAATGTTTTCCCTCCCGCCAGCGTCGCAAATAGGTTGTCTGCCTTTGGTAGCGGGTATTGATCCTGCAGCGAGAAACGATTGATAGTTACTTTGTAATCACCACAGATTCTGACAGTGCCATCTCCCTTGAGGACTGAAACGATCAAACTGACCCTCTCATTGAATTCGATCGGCAAAATAATGCCCTCTCGTTGCAGCCTGTCCAGCTCGATCTCCACCCTCTCTCATCATGTAAGGTACCGCTCTTGCCTTGTGATGGATGGGTCGCGCCCCCGGAATCAAATGGATCTGCACTTTTGTTCCTTGGAACTTCCCGATGCCTGGTTCGAACAGCGAGGGGAACTTGCTTCGGACCTGGGCACATGAGGTGTCGTCGACGGACGTAGGCGCTCGGTTGTCGTCCCAGTTCCAGCGTATCTTTCCCAGCCAGCTCCTGCCGAACAGCGTGGGGCCAGGCCATCGCCCGATACCACCCAGAGTGGTAACTCGTGCATCGCTCCATTGTCGGAGACTTTTACGGTAGCACTGCCAATTATTGGAATCAGTTCCTTTGTGTACGTTCTGAGTTTGGTACCAATGGGAGTCAGGACTGGCCTTGAAGCCTTGTTGCACCACAATTTATCAAAAGTCTTTTTACTCATTATGGACTGGCTTGTGCCTGTGTCCAGCCCCATGGACATAGAAACATAGAAACATAGAAAAATAGGTGCAGGAGTGGGCCATTCGGCCCTTCGAGCCTGCACCGTCTTTCAATAAGATCATGGCTGATCATTCCCTCAGTACCCCTTTCCTGCTTTCTCTCCATACTCCTTGATCCTCTTAACCGTAAGAGCCTATCTAACTCCCTCTTGAATATATCCAGTAACTGGCATCAACAACTCTCTGCGGCAGGAAATTCCACAGGTTAACAACTCTCTGAGTGAAGAAGTTTCTCCTCATCTCAGTCCTAAATGGCCTACCCCTTATCCTAAGACTGTGTCCCCTGGTTCTGGACTGCCCCAACATCGGGAACATTCTTCCCGCATCTAACCTGTCCAGTCCCGCCAGAATCTTATATGTTTCTATGAGATCCCCTCTTATCCTTCCAAACTCCAGTGAATAAAGGCCCAGTTGATTCAGTCTCTCCTCAATAGCAAGAATGTCCTTCCTCAGACTAGGAGACCAAAATTGAACACAATATTCCAGGTGAGGCCTCACCAAGACCCTATACAACTGCTGTAAGACCTCCCTGCTCCTATACTCAAATCCCCTAGCTATGAAGGCCAACATACCATTTGCCTTCTTCACCGCCTGATGTACCTGCGTGCCCACTTTCAGTGACTGATGAACCATGACACCTAGGTCTCGTTGCACCTCCCCTTTTCCTAGTCTTCCGCCATTCAGATAATATTCTGCCTTCGTGTTTTTGCCCCCAAAATGGATAACCTCACATTTATCCACATTATACTGCATCTGTCATGCATTTGCCCTAAACTGTCCCAGTCACCCTGCAGCCTCTTAGCGTCCTCCTCACAGCTCACACCGCCATCCAGTTTAGTGTCATCTGCAAACTTGGAGATATTACACTCTATTCCTTCATCCAAATCGTTAATGTATATTGTAAAGAGCTGGGGTCCCAGCACTGAGCCCTGCGGCACTCCACTAGTCACTGCTTGCCATTCTGAAAAGGAACCGTTTATCCCAACTCTTTTCTTCCTGTCTGCCAACCAGTTCCCTATCCACGTCAGTACATTACCCCCAATACCATGTGCTTTGACTTTGCACAACAATCTCTTGTGCGGGACCTTGTCAAAAGCCTTCTGAAAGTCCAAATACACCACATCCACTGGTTCTCCCTTGTCCACTCTGCTAGTTACATCCTCAAAAAATTCCAGATGATTCGTCAAAGCATGATTTCCCTTTCATAAATCCATGCTGACTTGATCCGATCCTGTCACCGCTTTCCAAATGCGCTGCTATTTCATCCTTAATAATTGATTCCAACATTATCCCCACTACTGATGTCAAGCTAACTGGTCAATAATTACCTGTTTTCTCTCTCCCTCCTTTTTTAAAAAGTAGTGTTACATTAGCTACCCTCCAGTCCATGGGAACTGATCCAGAGTCGATAGACTGTTGGAAAATGATCACCAATGCATCCATTATTTCTAGGGCCACTTCCTTGAGCACTCTGGGATGCAGACTATCAGGCCCCGGAGATTTATCGGCCTTCAATCCCATCAATTTCCTGAACACAATTTCCCGCCGAATAAGGATATCCTTCAGTTCCTCCTTCTCACGAGACTAACTGTCCCCTAGTACCTTCAGAAGGTTATTTGTATGTTCCTTCGTGAAGACAGAACCAAAGTATTTGTTCAATTGGTCTGCCATTTCTTTGTTCCCCATTATAATTTCACCTGAATCCGACTGCAAGGGACCTACATTTGTCTTTACTAATCTTTTTTTCTTCACATATTTATAGAAGCTTCTGCAGTCAGTTTTTATATTCCCTGCAAGCTTCCGCTTGTACTCTATTTTCCCCCTCTTAATTAAACCCTTAGTCCTCGGACACCGGGAGGACATTTAATTCAACCTTCAGCGTTATCGGGGGACACTTTGTGGTAAATGTGTGTACCCCATATACCTCTGCCTCCTCAGTCTGAGGCTCTGGTTCGTTATGATCCACTGTGGATCTGTCCTCCTCTGCTACATGGTGGTTTGCAGGATTAGCAGGGTTTGCAGCTTGCCTGCACGTGCGTTGGAGGTGTCCCATTGTTCCACAGCCCTTGCAAACTTATCCTTTAAAGCGGCATGAATGGAATCGATGATCACCCCCGCAGCGTCAACAAGGTGTTAATGGCCTTGTATTCACCACCCTTGTTGGTGGACTCTGAGTCATCTGCGGACTTGCAGCTACAGACGTGTAAGTCCTGCCCTGTACATTTCGATTCAAATACAACGTTACTTTGTTCACAGTACTTGCAGCAGCACTAGTGTGCTGAGAAATTTGTTTGGTATTTTCACTGGTGGTGATGAATGCCTGGGCTATCGCTATGGCTTTACTCAAGGTTGGGGTCTCTACAGTCAAAAGTTTGCGAAGTATTACTTCATGGTAAATGCCAAGTACAAAGCAGTCCCTGAGCATATGCTCCAAGTGTCCTTCAAATTCGCAATGTCCTGCAAGGCGCCTTAGCTCTGCAACGTAGTTTGCCACTTCCAGACCTTCAGACCTCTTGTACGTGTAGAACCGATACCTCGCCATCAGAACGCTTTCCTTCAGGTTTAGATGCTCCCGGACCAGTGTGCACAACTCATCATATGACTTGTCTGTGGGTTTTGCTGGAGCAAGCAGGTTTTTCATGAGGCCATACGTTGATGCAAACGGTGAGGAGAATCGCTCTTTGTTTGGCTGTGTTTGCTTCTCCTTCCAACTCGTTGGCCACGAAGTATTAGTCAAATCGCTCCACGAAGGTTTCCCAATCATCTCCCTCCGAAAATTTCTCCAGGATGCCCACAGTTCTCTGCATTGTTGCATTGGGGTTCGTTATCTGTATCTCTATCTGTATCTGTATCAGTTGTTATGTCTTGGATAAAGAGTCAGACTAGATGCTGCAAGCTCAAAGTAAGTGTGACCATAGTCCTTTAGCCTCTCAAGCCAGTGAGGCCTCCTTATATACAGGTGCTCCCAAGGGATTGTGGGATCCCTTAGAACTCCAGGGGATAAGCCCTCTGCTGGTTAGACATGGTAATTACAGATTTACATTCATAACACTGCCCATCACACCTGTGCCAACGTTCTGAAAAAACAATCCACTTAATCTCAGTCCCCAAACCTTTTTAAATGTTTTCGTTGTTAAATATTTATCCGCTATGATTCTTAAAATCTGTTTTGGATTCTACTTCCATCACTGATTCTGGTTGGGCATCTTCTGCCCCAAGGAAGTGTTACAAAAAGCTCTCATAACCTCTCCTTCTGGTGATAATCTTAAATGTAAGCATTCTAGTTACCAGCTCACCTTAGGCGATATTTCCCAATTTACATTGGTGAAACCCTTGTTAACTTTAAAGGCCTCTGTCACATCTCCTTCTAATGCTCAGAGGATGAAGCATGGAAGCAACTGCCAGTATTGGCCAGGGTGAATAAACGTAGATCGTTCTGAGCTGTGTATGCACAAACAAACCCAGCAGGAGGTGCACAGCTCACTGTTCCAGACGTTTCGTAGAAAATGGATTGTCGCCCGGACAGGCATCCATGCTGACTATAGCTGATGGCCCAGCATTCACCTCAGGTACTGTCCATCTCATTGACATGGTGCTGTTGCCTCTTACACTGCGTGCATTGTAGGTACTCGCCCAGCCTCACGCACAGTCTAATTAACCTCTCTCAAAATACTTATTTCAATGCGAAGCCTGGTCAGATTTGTTTAAAATTCGACAGTGCATATTACATCTGGTATTAGAATAACAAACCAGATGCTTTTTAAACTAAGAAGGCACTCTTTGTGCCATTTTTATCACCACAGTGCAGTATAACAGTGTGGGCTGGATTTTCGGTTGGAGGCTAATTAGGGCGCTAATGGCAGTGGGGCGGTAATATTTGCACTGGGAAATGGTTTGCGTCGGCATCCACAAAATTCAGCAGCTGGTCCCTGAGTATGGAGTGGAGTGCTAAGGAAAGAGTTCCACACCTCTCTTAGGGCACTTGACTGGGTGAACAACTGAAAATCCATTGCTAAAGAGCCGGCTACAGAGTGCCCCAAGAGAGGCCTCACTGCCCAAAAAAATCGAGACACAAAACACAGAAAACATTCCCAATATATTACTGACCCCAAATAAAGATAAATTGCAAATTGAAAACAAAAAAAACCCAATCACACTTATCTCATGCAATCATTCCTTCCCACACCGCCGCCGGAACAGCTCGGACCACCCGCTTTCCCTGGCCATGTCACTACGGGGCGCTATGGGTGCTGCTCGAACCAAATTTCCTGCCGCTGTCAAAACCGGGGGTGTTGCACACCGGTGCGACGCTCCCGGGCAGTACCGCTAAGCGCCACCGCAAAATCGGCACCGGATGTCCTGGCGGAGCACTGGAAGCTAGCCGCCCGGGTGGTAACCATTTCCAGAGCCATTACCGCCCCTAGGGGCGCTAACAGAGGCGGAATCAAAATGAAATTCCAGCCCTTGTTCAACCTTCTTTTCTGAATTCTACCACTTCCTTATTCAATTAAAATCATTCCAGATCTGTTAAGAAGTCATGCTACATTGCATTACTTGAAACGTTATGGGCGAGGTCTGCACGGGAGAAGAGCGAGAGCAGGAGCGGCGAAAAAAGGAGCGCGGAGTGCAGGCCCGAGGCCGGAGGCAGCGGACCTGGGCAAGACCTGAGCAGGAGCAGAGCGGGATTGGCGATAAAAGAAGCATAGAATGCAGGCTGAGGTGGGAGCAACTCAATAGAGGCAGAATTCGAAAGAGAGACGTCAGAAAAAGTGACGTCGGCACAAGGGAAGGAGCTGATTGGTGAGTAGCTGGTGAGTGTCTTTTGTTAAGATTTAAGTTTATTTCTGCTGGATTAGTTCTTAGTCTATTAAATAGAGGCATAACAGGGCAGCTCAGTCCCGTGGAGTGCACATCCTGTGGCATGTGGGAAGTCCTGGACGCTTTGTGTAGCCTGGATGACCACGTGTGCAGGAGGTGTCTCCAGCTGCAGCAACTCTAACTCTGTGTTTCGGAGCTTGAGCGGCAGCTGGAGTCACTGCGGTGCATCCGCGAGACTGAAAATTCCGTGAATAGCATGTTTCTAGAGGCAGTCACCCCGCAGCTTAAAAGCGTGCAGTCTGAGCGGGAATGGGAGACCACCAGACAGAAGAGGAGGACTAGGTAGATTATGCAGGAGTCCCTTGAGTGCATCTCGCTCTCCAACCAGTATTCTGTTCTGAGTACTGGTGAGGGTGATGGTGCCTCTGGGGAGTGCAGTCAGAGCCAAGTCCATGGCATCACAGCTTGTCCAGTTGCACGGGGGGGGGGGGGGAGGGGAGGAAGAAGAGTGGAAGAGCATTGGTGGTAGGGGGATTCGATAGGGGAGCAGACAGGCATTTCTGTGGCCGCAGACGTGACTCCACGATGGTATGTTGCCTCCCTGGTGCTAGGGTCAAGGATGTCACTGAGCAGCTGCATGACATTCTGGGGGGGGAGAGGCTGAACAGCGAGAGGTCATGGTCCATATTGGTATCAATGACATAGGTAGAAAGAGGGATGAGGTCTTACAGGCAGAGTTTAGAGAGCTAGCAGAGAGATTAAAATGCAAGACCTCAAAGATTGAGAGTACAGAAATAGAATAGAGAAGATGAATGCGTGGCTGGAGAGATGGTGCAGGCAGCAGGGCTTTAGATTCCTGAGGCATTGGGACCATTTCTGGTGGAGGTGGGACCTGTACATGCACCTCAATAGAGCCGGGACCAGTATCCTCGATGGGGGGGTTTCTTAGTGCTGTTGGGGAGGATTTAAACTAGTTTGGCAGGGGGATGGGAACCTGAAAATAAATTCAGTAGGGAGAGAAGCAAAGCTGGAATTGCACAGCAGAAAAGTAGAAGTAGAAAGTGATTTTGGAAGACAGAGCTAGGGTTAGAAAATAGACAATAAATGGAAGACACTTTAATGTAGGGAGTATAGGGCATAAGGCAGATGAGCTGAGAGCACCGATTGACACTTGTGAGTATGATATTATAGCTATCACTGAGACATGGCTGAAAGAAGGGCAGGTATGACTACATGTGCGTGAAGTGTATCCTGCTGCAGATCCTGACAGATCGCATTGCGGCACTGGAGCTGTGGGTAGATTCATTCTGGAGCATGCACGATGCTGAAGATGCCGTGAATAGCATGTTTAGTGAGTTGATCATACCGCAGATAAAGGTTACACAGACAGATAGGCAATGGATGATCAACAGGAAGAGCAGTAGAAGGAAGGTAGTGCAGAGGTCCCCTGCGGTCATCCCCCTCCAAAACAGATACACCATTTTGGATACTGTTGGGGGGGATATCTTATCAGGGCAGGACAGCAGCCAAGTTCATGGCACTGTGGGTGGCTCTGCTGCACAGAAGGGCAGGAAAAAGAGTGGGAGAGCTATAGTGGTATGGGATTCTATTGTAAGGGGAATAGATAGTCGTTTCTGCGGCCGCAATTGAGACTCCAGGATGGTATGTTGCCTCCCTGGTGCAAGGGTCAAGGATGTCTCGGAGCAGTTGCAGGACATTTTGGAGTGGGAGGGTGAACAGCCAGTTGCTGTGGTGCATATAGGTACCAGCAATATAGGTAAAAAATGGGATGAGGTCCTACAAGCTGAATTTAGGGAGCTTGGAGTTAAATTAAAAAGTAGGACCTCAAAGGTAGTAATCTCAGAATTGCTACCAGTGCCACGTGCTAGTCAGGGTAGGAATCGCAGGATAGCTGAGATGAATACATGGCTTGAGGAGTGGTGCAGAAGGGAGGGATTCAAATTCATGGGACATTGGAACTGGTTCTGGGGGAGATGGGACCAGTACAAACCAGATGGACTGCACCTGGGCAGGACAGGAACCAATGCCCTAGGGGGTGTGTTTGCTAGTGCTGTTGGGGAGGGGTTAAACTAATATGGCAGGGGGATGGGAACCTATGCAGGGAGACAGAGGGAAGTAGAATGGGGGCATAAGCAAAAGATAGAAAGAAGAAAAGTAAAAGTGGAGTGCAGAGAAACCCAAGGTAAAAATCAAAAAGGGCCACATTGCAGCAAAATTCTAAAAGGGCAAAGTATGTTAAAAAGACAAGCCTGACGGCTCTGTGCCTCAATGCGAGGAGTATTCGTAATAAGATGGGCGAATTAACTGCAGCAATTAATGAATATGATATAATTGGCATCACGGAGACATGGCTTCAGGGTGACCAAGGCTGGGAACTCAACATCAAGGGGAAGTCAACAGTCAGGAAGGATAGATAGAAAGGAAAAGGAGGTGGGGTAACGTTGCTGGTTAAAGAGGAAACTAACGCAATAGTAAGAAAGGACATTAGCTTGGATGATGTGGAATCTGTATGGGTGGAGCTCCGGAATACCAAAGGGCATAAAACGCTCATGGGAGTTGTGTACAGACCACCAAACAGTAGTAATGAGGATGGGGACAGCATCAAACAAGAAATTAGGGATGCTTGCAATAAAGGTACAGCAGTTACCATGGGTGACTTTAATCTACATATAGATTGGGCTAACCAAACTGGTAGCAATACGGTGGAGGAGGATTTCCTGGAATGTATTAGGGATGGTTTTCTGGACCAATATGGCGAGGAACCAACTAGAGAGCTGGCCATCCTAGACTGGGTGATGTGTAATTAGCAATCTTGTTGTGCGAGGCCCCTTCGGGAAAAGTGACCATAATATGGTAGAATTCTTTATTAAGATGAATTTAAGGAAAGGTAACTTCGATGGTATGAGACGTGAATTGGCTAGAATAGACTGGCAAATGATACTTAAAGGGTTGACGGTGGATAGGCAATGGCAAACATTTAAAGATCACATGGATGAACTTCAACAATTGTACATTCCTGTCTGGAGTAAAAATAAAATGGGGAAGGTGGCTCAACCATGGCTGACAAGGGAAATTAAGGATAGTGTTAAATCCAAGGAAAAGCAGCAAACCTGAGGACTGGGAGAATGTAGAATTCAGCAGAGGAGGACAAAGGGTTTAATTAGGAGGGGGAAAATAGAGTATGAGAGGAGGCTTGCTGGGAAGATAAAAACTGACTGCAAAAGCTTCTACAGATATGTGAAGAGAAAAAGATTAGTGAAGACAAACATAGGTCCCTTGCAGTCAGATTCAGCTGAATTTATAATGGGGGAAAAAGAAATGGCAGACCAGTTGAACAAATACTTTGGTTCTGTCTTCACGAAGGAAGACACAAATAACCTTCCGGAAGTACTAGGGGACCAAGGGTCTAGCAAGAAGGTGGAACTGAAGGATATCTTTATTAGGCGGGAAATTGTGTTAGGGAAATTGATGGGATTGAAGGCCGATAAATCCCCAGGGCCTGATAGTCTGCAGCCCAGAGTACTTAGGGAAGTGGCCCTAGAAATAATGGATGCATTGGTGATCATTTTCCAACAGTCTATCGACTCTGGATCAGTTCCTATGGACGGGAGGGTAGCTAATGCAACACCACTTTTTAAAAAAGGAGGGAGAGAGAAAATGGGTAATTATAGACCAGTTAGCCTGACGTCAGTAGTGAGGAAAATGTTGGAATCAATTATTAAAGATGAAATAGCAGCGTATTTGGAAAGCAGTGACAGGATTGATACAAGTCAGCATGGATTTATGAAAGGGAAATCATGCTTGACAATTCTTCTGGTATTTGTTGAGGATTTAACTAGTAGAGTGGACAAGGGAGAACCAGTGGATGTGGTGTATTTGGACTTTCAAAAGGCTTTTGACAAGGTTCCACACAAGAGATTGGTGTGAAAAATTAAAGCACATGGTATTGGGGGTAATGTACTGATGTGGATAGAGAACTGGTTGGCAGACAGGAAGCAGCGAGTCGGGATAAACGGGTCTTTTTCAGAATGGCAGGCAGTGACTAGTGGGGTGTTGCAGGGCTCAGTGCTGGGACCCCAGCTATTTACAATATACATGAATGATTTGGATGAAGGAATTGAGTGTAATATCTCCAAGTTTGCAGATGACACTAAACTGGGTGGCGGTGTAAGCTGTGAGGAGGACACTAAGAGTCTGCAGAGCGACTTGGACAGGTTTGGTGAATGGGCAAATGCATGGCAGATGCAGTATAATGTGGATAAATGTGAGGTTATCCACTTTGGGGGCAAAAGCCCGAAGGCAGAATATTATCTGAATGGCGGCAGATTAGGAAAAGGGGAGGTGCAACGAGACCTGGGTGTCATGGTACATCAGTCATTGAAGATTGGCATGCAGGTACAGCAGGCAGTGAAGAAGGCAAATTGTATGTTGGCCTTCATAACTAGGGGATTTGAGTATAGGAGCAGGGAGGTCTTACAGCAGTTGTATAGGGTCTTGGTGAGGCCTCACCTGGAATATTGTGTTCAATTTTGGTCTCCTAATCTGAGGAAGGACGTTCTTGCTATTGAGGGAGTGCAGCTAGAGTTCACTAGACTGATTCTCGGGATGGCTGGACTGACATATGAGGAGAGACTGGATCAACTGGGCCTTTATTCACTGGAGTTTAGAAGGATGAGGGGGGATCTCATAGAAACATATAAAATTCTGACGGGACTGGACAAGTTAGATTCAGGAAGAATGTTCCCGATGTTGAGGAAGTCCAGAATCAGGGGACACAGTCTAAGGATAAGGGGTAAGTCATTTAGAACTGAGATGAGGAGAAACTTCTTCACTCAGAGAGTTGTTAACCTGTGGAATTCCCTACCGCATTGAGTTGTTGATGCCATTTCATTGGATATATTCAAGAGGGAGTTAGATGTGACCCTTACGGCTATAGGGATCAAGGGGTATGTAGAGAAAGCAGGAAAGGGGTACTGAGGTGCATGATCAACCATGATCTTATTGAATGATGGTGCAGGCTCGAAGGGCCGATTGGCCTACTCCTGCACCTATTTTCTATGTTTCTATGTCTATGTTTCAACATTCCTGGTGGGGTAAAAAAAAGCAGTGGGGGGGTCTCAGTATTAATTAAAGAAACAATTACAACTGTGAGAAGGGATGATATGTTAGGAGAGGTCATCAAACGAGGCCATATGGGTTGAATTGAAAAATAAAAAAGGGGCGATCACACTACTGGAAGTGTACTATAGACCCTCAAACTGTCAGAGGGAGATAGAAGAACAAATATATGGGCAAATTGCTGCGAAGTGCTAAAACTATCGAGGTGAAAAAGTGGAGGATTTCAACTACCCTAATATTAACTGGGAAAAAAGTAGTGTGAATGTTACAGAGGGTGCGGAATTCCTAAAATGCATTCAGGAGAACTTTTTTATAGAGTATGTAACAAGCCCAACAAGGGAGGCGGTGGTTTTGGACTTGGTTTTAGGGAATGAAGAGGGGCAGGGGAAAGGGGTATCAGTGGTGATAGTGATCATAAGAGAAGTAACGGCAGGGATAGTAGATGCATTGGTTGTAATTTACCAAAATTCCCTGGATTCTGGAGAGGTCCCAGCAGATTGGAAAACTGCAAATGTAACTATTTAAAAAAGGGGGCAGACAAAAAGCAGGAAACTATAGACCAGTTAGCCTAACATCTGTCGTTGGGAAAATGCTGGAGTCCATTATTAAGGAAGCAATAGCAGGAATTGAAAAATTCGGTCAGGCAGAGTCAGCATGGATTTATGAAGGGAAAGTCATGTTTGACAAATTTGCTGGAATTCTTTGAGGATGTAACGAACAGGGTGGATAAAGGGGAACCAGTGGATGTGGTGTATTTGGACTTCCAGAAGGCATTTGACAAGGTGCCACATAAAAGGCTACTGCACAAGATAAAAGTTCACAGGGTTGGGGGTAATATATTAGCATGGATAGAGGATTGGGTAAATAACAGAAAATAGAGAGTCGGGATAAATGGTTCATTCTCTGGTTGGCAATCAGTAAGTAGTGGGGTGCTACAGGGATCAGTGCTGGGACCCCAACTATTTACAATCTATATTAATGACTTGGATGAAGGGACCGAGTGTAACGTAGCCAAGTTTTCTGACGATACAAAGATGGGAGGAAAAGCAATATGTGAGGAGGACACAAAAATCTGCAAAAGGACATAGGCTAAGTGAGTGGGCAAAAATTTGGCAGATGGAGTATAATGTTGGAAAGTGTGAGGTCATGCACTTTGGCAAAAAAATCAAAGAGCAAATTATTATTTAAATGGAGAAAGATTGCAAAGTGCTGCAGTACAGCAGGACCTGGGGGTACTTGTGCATGAAACACAAAAGGATAGTATGCAGCTACAGCAAATGATCAGGAAGGCCAATGGAATCTTGGCCTTTATTGCAAAGGAGATGGAGTATAAAAGCAGGCAAGTCTTGCTACAGTTATACAGGGTATTGGTGAAGCCACATCTGGAATACTGCGTGCAGTTTTGGTTTCCATATTTACGAAAGGATAGACTTGCTTTGGAGGCAATTCAGAGAAGGTTCATTAGGTTGATTCCGGAGATGAGGGGGTTAACTTATTGAAGAAAGGTTGAGTAGGTTGGGCCTCCACTCATTGGACTTCAGAAGAATGAGAGGTGATCTTATCGAAACATATAAGATTATGGGGGGGCTTGACAAGGTGGATGCAGAGAGGATGTTTCCACTGATAGGAGAGACTAGGACTCGAGGTCATAATCTTAGAATAAGGGGCCGCCCATTTAAAACTGAGATGAGAAGGAATTTCTTCTCTCAGGGGGTTGTAAATCTGTGGAATTCGCTGCCTCAGAGAACTGTGGAAGCTGCAACATTGAATAAATTTAAGACAGAAATAGACAGTTTCTTAAACGATAAGGGAATAAGGGGTTATGGGGAGCGGGCAGGGAAGTGGACCTGAGTCCATGATCGGATCGGCCATGATCGTATTATATGGCGGAGCAAGCTCGAGAGGCCGTATGGCCTACTCCTGCTCCTGTTTCCTATGTTCTTATAATTCAGTAAGATTTCGGATAGTTATAGAAAAGGACAAGGGTGGAATCGAAAAAAAAGTTCTCAATTGGGGTAAAGCCAATTTTGCTGAGCTTAGATAGGATTTGGCCAAAGTGAACTGGAAATGGCTACTTGATGGTAAATCAGTGACAGAGCAGTGGGAGGCAGTCAAGAAGGAGATCCTGAGGGTACAGATCAAGTATGTTCTCTTAAAGAAAAAGGGTGGGGCTACCAAATCTAGAGCCCCCTGGATGTCAAGGGACATACAGAGTAGGTTAAAGAAAAAAAGGGAAGCTTATGAAAGAGAACTCAATACTACAGGAACTGTAGAGGAGTATAAGAAATGCAGGAGTGCAATTAAAAAATATATCACGAAAGCAAAGAGAGAGCACGAAATAATGTTGGCAAGTAAAATCAGGGAAAACCCAAAGATGTTTATCAATACATTAAGAGCAAGAGGATAACTAGGGAAAGAGTGGAGCCTACTAGAGACCATAAAGGAAATCTGTGTGTAAGCAGAAGACATGGGTATGCTTCTTAATGAATAATTTGCATTTGTTTTCACAAAATCCAAAATTGTCTCAGAGGCAGGAAGCAAAGGGTAATGGTTGATGAGTGTTTTTGTGACTGGAAGGCTGTATCCAGTGGGGTTCCGCAGGGCTCAGTGCTGGTCCCTTGCTTTTTGTGGAATATATCAATGACTTGGACTTGAATGTTAGGAGTATGATTAAGAAGTTTGCAGATGGCACTAAAATAGGCTGCGTGGTAGATAATGAAGAAGAAAGCTGCAGACTGCAGGAAGATATCAATGTACTGGTCAGGTGGGCAGAACAGTGGCAAATGGAATTCAATCCGCAAAAGTGTGAGGTAATGCATTTGGGGAGATTTAACAAGGCAAGGGAATACACGTTAAATGGTATGACACTGAAAAGTGTAGAGGCACAAAGGGATCTTGGAGTCCAGGTCCACAGATCCCTGAAGGTAGCAGGCCAGGTAGATAAGATGGTTAAGAAGGCATATGGAATACTTGCCTTTATTAGTCGTGGCATGGAATATAAGAGCAAGTTTTGCTTGAACTGTATAAAACACCAGTTAGGCTGCAGCTGGAGTACTGTGTGCAGTTCTGGTCACCACATTACAGGAAAGATGTGATTGCACTGGAAATGGTGCAGAGATTTACAAGAATATTGCCTGGACTGGAGAGTTTTGGCTATGAGAAAAGATTGGAGATGCTGGGTCTGTTTTCTTTGGAACAGAGGAGGCTGAGGGGAGACCTGATTGAGGTGTATAAGATTATGAAGGGCCTGGATAGAGTGGATTGGAAGGACCTGTTTCCCTTGGCAGAAGGGTCAACAATCAGGGGCATAAATTTAAAGTAATTTGGGGGAGGTTTAGAGGAGCTATGAGGGGAAATTTCTTCATCCAGATGGTGGTAGAACTCACTGCCTGAAAAGGTGGTAGAGGCAGAAACCCTCACCACATTTAAAAGATACTTGGATGTGCACTTAAAGTGGCGTAACCTACAGGGCTAAGGACCCAGAGCTGGAACGTGGGATTAGGCTGGATAGCTCTTGGTCGGCCAGCATGGACACGATAGGGTGAAATGCCCTCCATCCGTGTTGTAAATTTATGTGATTCTATAATTCTAAATTCAGTACGTGTTTATATTGCAACCAGGTATGAAGGTCAGCCATTGTGTTTCATATAATGTAGGAAGCAGGTATAAAAGTGTTCTGATTCATTGTAATTTCTATGTTGTTTTTTCTGACTGACCAGCCAGACAAAACTAATTCCTAGAGGAATTCCTGAGAGAATGTGCCAAAGCATTGGAACTGGGGATAGGGCAGGAGGGTGGAGTTGAGGTAGAAGCTCAGCCTTTTAACAAAGCAAAGCAAAGTACAAGGTAGGGAAGGTATTTGTAAATATGGTAAATACTGCAGCTACTGTACAGCAGGACACTGAAGATCTTGAAACTCTGAGCTCTGTCAAACTGCAGCTGTAAGTTTAAGCACTGGTGTTCCAGCAATGCTGAGCTATACTACTGGCTCCAAATTCATTCCTGGCCAGGCAAAGCACAGCTCTGTGGATAGCACGCTATCACCAGCATCCAGATGCTAATGCAAAAAGACTGCCTGGGCACTTTCCAAAGTTCACTTCACAGTTAGAGTGCAGAGCTGAGGGAGAGTCCATCACCTCTACCAGGATTTAGTGTCCCCTCAGATCAGTCCTTTTAGCCTATGGTTATTCTGCAGTTTCTGTACACTGGTGCAGTGTGAAAACTGGGCCATTCAGAAAAACACTTTAATTTAAAAAGCCTGTGGGTGAAATAGGATGAAAGAAGGGCGTTTTTGTCTGCGTCTGTTCAAAGTGATGCGGGCAGCATTGGAGCACTGATCTCAGCGCTAAACGTGATGTTAATTGGCTTAGCATGCAACAGGGGGCCACTATCGGACACAGTCTCCTGGCCAAAAAGGCTACTTAAAGGGCAGGTGCTTTGTTGCAGAAGCACCTCATTGTCAGTCTGGATGAAGTCATGGCCCAACAGGCAAGAGAGAGGGTGAGGACGTTTTCTGATGCGGCACTGGAGGCCATGGTCCAGGAGGTCACAGATGATGTGAGTGTGATATATTCTTTACAACATCACAAACACACACTTACAAGCTGGCTCCATTACACAGGTACTTGTCAGGTGACCTTGTCACCTGATGCTTTTATTGTATTTACATGAGCAGTTGCATTATCACAGTAGTCCACGAGGTGGAGCTCCATGTTACACTTCTCTCTCCTTAATGAAGATGTAATCATAACAAATAATCATCATACATAACTTGCATGGTTATACACAACAAAAGATGTGGACTTATTTTGCCATATTTACAAATCAAACTTAACCACTGGTTTACTGTTTCAAAGAGGATACCTTTGCTCTCAAACAGAACCTTCCAAATATGGTGTCGAACTTCGACTCATTCTAGGCTGAGCCTGAGGAGAGTTTTTCTCCAAAGGCAACCCTTAATCTACATTTGGACTTTCTACAACTTCAGACTGTTTGTGTGCCTGACTCGGACTCAGACTTAAATTCTGACTTTCTCTTGGACTTGTTTCCAGTACATCTGATGTAAGATTTGCTGCTGGTACTCTACTTGTAACAAGACTATCTGACTCATCAGAAATAATCAAATCATTCCAACTTTCAACTCCTTCCACATCTGTTGGTAAAATATGATTAATGTGAACAAACTTAACCGTTCTGTGATCAAACATCTTGACCAAATATGTGCGAGGACCACATGTCTTCAATATTCTTCCTGGTAACCACTTTAACCATTTATGGTGATGGTTCTTCAATCTAACCTTCTGATTTAATTTCACACTTCTCTCTCTTGCTCTATGTCGATTATGATTCTCTTTCTGTCTTAATTGTTTCTCTTCTACTGACTGCCAAGTTTGGCTTCAACAACGAGAACCTGATTCATGACTATCGTTTTAGAAACAGCTCTGCTGGTGTTCTACCAGTAGTTGTTTGAAGAATATTACGATAAGTAATTAGAAAATTTGCCCATTTGTGATCCAACGACAACTGCCACTTATTTGGATTTGGATCCAACATTTGCTTGATGAGGGCACATTTTACAATTTGTACTCTGCGCTTTGCTGCACCATTTGAAGCAGGGTTGCACGGTGGAACCTTGGTACGTTTCACACTGTTTCTACTCGTGAACTGTGCAAATTCCCCTGAACAAAATTGCGGCCCATTATCAGACACAATTCTTCTGGGAGGTCATATAAAGAAAATAATCTTTGCAAATTATCTAGTGTTATACTTGTTATTTTCCACATCGGAAACACCTCTACCCACTTCAAATGGCTATCAATCACAATGAACAATTGTTGTTCTTGTAGCTCAGCAAAATAGATATGTAATCTTTGCCACTCCCTGGGAGGCCATTTCCATGGCTGTAATGGTACTGATGGTGGTTTCTTACTTATCGATTGACATGCAGTACATTGACTAATGATGTACTCTATATCTTTCTCTAGACCTGGCCACCATAAGTAACTGCATGCAAAATTCTTGGTCAAGCACATTCCCAGGTGCTGGTCATGAAGATCTCCTATCAATATGGATCTGAACTTATTTGGAATAACTACTTTTGCACCCCACATGATACAATCTTTATCGACTGATAATTAATTCCTATGGATGAAGAATGGATGAATATCTTTCTCTGATACTTGGTTTGGCCAGCCATTTGCTATGTAATCATACACCTTTGACATAACTGAGTCACGCTTGGTTGCTCTATCAATCTCTTCAGCTGTGATTGGCAGTTCATCAATGTATGAAAAATAGAACACTTCTTTCCTATTGGATGTAACTTGTGATAGGGATGGTAACCTGACTATAGCATCAGCATTACCATCTGACTTAGGTACAACAACAATGGGTGTAGCCCAATTACTTCGATCAATCTTAGAAATAATGTTCTCAATTTCTGGTCTTTTGAGTTCTTGCTTAACTTTCTCCTTGAGTGCGTATGGGACAGGACGTGGCTTGCAGTAAACTTGTCCAGCGTCCTTCTGTACTCTGACACTCGCCTTGAAACCTTGGATCGGACTGCCTGTTTTGGGGAACACCTTTGGATACTGTTTGATGACATCATCCTTCGATGCAGATCTCGTTTCAACACGAAAAATCTCATTCCAATCCAGCTTCAGTGATCCCAACCTATTAAGGCAGGTTTGTCTCCTGACACTACTAAGAGAGGCAAGCTCTGAAACTGATCCTTGTATTTCACCGGTAAGGTGATACGACTTATTTGATCTCATGAGAAGCCTCGCAGCTCTGTCTTCGACTTCTCCAGTGAAAAATCACTCAACTTGTTGAGATATAGCGATTCCGGTACTACGTCCATGGATGCACTAGTGTCAATTTCCATGGGTGTCCTGGTTCCTGCAATGTCTACTTGGATGACTATATTTCATAAATCGCTGTTAGATACCCTCGTGCTCCTGATGACGTATCTCCAGCACCTCCTCGTCCTGTTGCTTCTCTTCAAAACTATGTAGTCTCTGGCGATTTCTACTTGAAAGTCGGTTTACTCTTCAGTTGGCATGCCTTTGCAAGATGCAAAGAAACAGTCTGCCTTCACATATGGACAGCTTTGAGCAATGTGATGTCCCAGACACTGATAGCATGATTTCAAAGCGCTGTTACATTGGCCAACTGTTGATGCCTTGGGGCCCAACTGCCTTGTACTTTTAATTTGCAGGCGATTCACGTTGGTTGACGACTCGAAATGGCACTAAATTCTGGGGAGTATTGGTCGGTCATATCCATTGATATAGCTGTCTGGTAAGCTAAATCAAAAGTTAAGTTAGGGGTTGTCAACAACTTTCTTCTGATTACTTCATTTTTCATCCCACAAACAAAGCGGTCACGCAATGCTCGGTCCTGAACATTATAATGTACTCACTGATACTCTCGCTATTTAACTGATCTCGTTTTCCTAAACAATAACTTTAAGCAATTTCCAGGGGCTCAGGACTGTAGTGCTGTAGAACCTCTGTCAGTTGCTTGTCCTTTGCCTTGATGGGAACAAGCACATTTTTCAGAGTTTCTTACACCTCGAGGCCTGCTTCAGTCAGGAAAATAGCCCGCTTTCCTTCTAGCACCACATGTTCAGTTGGTTGTGATTTGGAGAGGGAGTTGAATGGAGTGGTGACGTCAAAAATGGCAGGTTGCGCGTCAAATCAGCCTTGCACACTCATTGACGTCACAATCTGCCTCATTGTCATTCCCCCAGTGAGCGCAGGCAACGGCAGCGCTGCTGACCTGTCCAAAGTGGGCCTTCCCTTCCTGCGCTTCGGAGCGCGCCCCCGTCCTCCAGGTTCGCATATGTGACTGGACAACCAATCAGGTACAGTATTCTCATTGTTAGCAATGAGAACTCCGTATCTCGAGTTCTTATTGCTATTAATGAGAAAAAAAAACACATTAAACACAACATAAAAAATACCTCACATAATTAAAATTCATTGAAACTAAAGCTAATTAAATGTTTTAGAAAAAATATATATTTTTGGGATTTTTATTTAATGTGTTCCAATAGTGTTTAAAATAAACTTACCTTTGTGGGCCGGGTTTTTAACATAAAAATGTATATTTAAATTTTATTTTTATATGTTTTAAAACTCTTGCGCTGGTAAAAGTAGGCTATATGCCTGCTTTTACCAGGCGCAAGAGTTTTAAGGACATTCGCTGGGCAAGAGTTGGGCAAATAGCCAGGGACAGGAGGCCTCCAATGTATTATTCCGTATGGATCCGGCAAAGCCGGAATTTTAGCCCAAATAATGTATGGGAGTGGAGTTTCACAATAACATTTCACCACAAGAAAAATGCATAATATTGGGGATAAAAATACGCGGGGCATGATCCCAGAAGTTGCATGAGAATGGTTCCCACTGGTGCACTCCAGCGTTGACACTGCAAAGTGTTTGTGGATTTAATCGGAGGCACTTGATTAGCTTAGGTCAGGCGGGCACAAGTATCCCTGGCATCCATCGGGCCCTATTCCCATGGAACCTCTGTTGTTCACCTGCCTTTTGGTTGGTGGCAAGACCCTTTTCAGCGTTCCTTTCGAGAACATGAGCAAAGGAGCTGGTGTGGTATTCAGGAAAAAAGCATCACATCTTTCAGGGATCCAGAATGCCTGCTTGGTCTCGACCCCACCGATAAGGGTCACATTTCCCCTTGCGGAGGAAAGTGCGCCTCAGTTGACTCAGTATACTGGCCGTCACTGTTATGTCACAGGAACTGGGAACTGCCACTTTAGGGAGCCGTTGCCCTGGCTCTGCCCTCTGGCCATCATTTGCCTTTTAAAGGGGAAACTCCAGGAAACAGCGGGTCTTCTTCATTTTCCTAGGGTTACACTGGTCTCCCACTGGATACTTGAGGGTTTTCAAGGCCTTTATGTTCTTAATAATGAACCAATAATTATAAACCTGGATTTCCTGCGACATGCATCTCTAATTACAAGCACATGTTGCACTCTCACCAAGATGTGTTTCTCACAGGGATAGCACTACCTTTTTCATGTCTTACAAATGTTCCCCATTTGAACTTGTGTATACAAGGGAAGGAGTCAGCTTGATCTTAGTCAAAAGTTGGAGTGAGTTCCAGCCAACAACCATGGGATTCTTTGTGTGGTTTTTGGATCCATACAGAATGTTGAGTTGCAACTCTTCTGTTGCTGGTGAGGCCGCAGATAGCTAACTAGAGTGCAAGAAATTATCAGGAAGGCTAATGGAATCTTGGTGTTTATTACAAAGGGGATGGAGTATAAAAGCAGGGAAGTCCCGTTACAGTTATACAGGCCACACCTGGAATACTGTGTGCAGTTTTGGTTTCCATATTTACGAAAGGATATACTTGCTTTGGAGGCAGTTCAGAGAAGGTTCACTAGGTTGATTCTGGAGATGAGGGGCTTGATTTATGAAGAAAGATTGAGTAGGTTGGGCCTCCACTCATTGGAATTCAGAAGAATGAGAGGTGATCTTACCAAAATGTATAAGCTTATGAGGGGGCTTGACAAGGTGGATGCAGAGAGGATGTTTCCACTGATGGGGGAGACTAGAACTAGAGGTCATAATCTTAGAATAAGGGGCCGCCCATTTAAAACTGAGATGAGGAGAAATTTCTTCTCTCAGAGGGTTGTAAATCTGTGGAATTTGATGCCTCAGAGAGCTGTGGAAGCTACGACATTGAATAAATTTAAGACAGAAATAGACAGTTTCTTAACTGATAAGGGGCTATGGGGAGCGGGCAGGGAAGTGGACCTGAGTCCATGATCGGATCGGCCATGATCGTATTAAATGGCGGAGCAGGCTCGAGAGGCGTATTGCCTACTGCTGTTCCTATTTCTTATGTTCTTATTAACAGAAAATGCTGGAAATACTCAGCAAGTCAGGCAGTATCTGTGGAGAGAGGAACAGAGTTAATGGGCCTGAAATCCCGGTGCTGGGCTTCCCGCGGGCACTCGCCAGACAACAGTAAAAAAGATCTGCACCTACCTTTTGGTGGTGCACCCTTCAGCGATCCCGGTCGGAGGCCTCCTCTCCCTGCGCAGCGGAGCGCGCTCACATCTGGCTGACGCGCAGGAAGAAGATGGAGTCATGTGGCACTGGACAGCCAATCAAGGTAAAGTGTTCTCATTCATAATAATGGCAACTCCGTAAATAGGAGTTCTAATTATTATGAGTGAGAACCTCCTCTCGCCGGCCAACACCAGAACACAAACAAAAAATAGGCAACAAAAAAAAATCACCTATTTAATATTAATCTAAATTAATGTTCGAAAATCGGCACAGTCCCGGCCTGCAAGACCATCAGCAGGCCGGGGCCATTAGAGGGAGTAGCGTGCGGTGGCATGCCACTGCAGGGAGCAGCGCGTGCTGCTGCAGGAGGGCGACGGCTGATTGCAGTGCGGGCAGGTACAGCAGGAGCGGCGAGATCGGGGCGAAGGAGCGGCAAGAGTTCGTAGAGGGATGTGATCGGGGCCCAGGAGAGGCAAAGGTTCGGGGCTCAGAAAAGGCGAGAGCCCAGGGGCAGCACGGGCCAGCCCACACTGCGATATGTGTGCGCACTAGGTCCGTGCAGCAGAGCTGGTTTCCAGTTGTCTTGGTCAGTCCTTGCCATTAGACCAAGACCTAGCTCTGTCAAGCCCGTGTGGTGGCTGGTGTGCAACGGCCACCACACGTTAAATAAAATCCACGCACAGGCATCTTCCACCCTTCAGGATGTAGTTCGGGATCCGGAATATAATTGAAACACCTGTGAACTCACCCGTTTTCAGCGTGGAAGCAAGTCATCCTCGTTTTGAGGGATTGCCTATGATGATGAAATTAAAGATAATAAATGTGTTACAAAAAATATATATTTTTCCGATTTTTAAAAAAGTTTTGTAATTAGGGTTAAAATAAACTTAGCTTAGTGGGCAGGGTTTTTAACAGAAAAATGTGGTTTTAAATTTCATTTTTATATGTTTTTTATATGTTTTAAAACTCTTATGCTGGTAAAAGTAGGCTATGCACCTGCTTGTACCAGGCGCAAGAGTTTTAAGGACATTCGCTGGGCAAGAGATGGGCAAATTTCACCCATGCGAATGACCTGGCTGCCAAGATGTGTGTGATCTGTCAAGCTAAAACTTGACAGATCAGAAAAGCTGGTTTTCGGCACTTGCGCATTGTGGCTTGTGCGATGCCTTCCCAGGTCCTTACGCACTCCGTATGGACCCGGGGAGGCCTGAATTTCAGGGCCAATAATGTTTCAGGTCAATAACCTTTCGTCTGAACTGGAAAAAGTTAGAGATGTAACAGGTTTTACGCAAGTGTAGGGCCAGGGAAAGGGGTTGGGGGAGGAAAGAACAAAATGGAAGGCAGGAGTGATTACATGACAAAAGGGATGATGGTGCAAGGCAAAAGGGGTAATGGGAGAAGTAAAGAAACAAGATGGGTTTAGAGGAGGTGTAAATGGCAATAGCAGAATCATTCCCAGCAGCTGCATTTGAAAGAAATGGGGGCAGTGCTTGTGGTCTGAAATTGTTGAACTCAATGTTGAGTCCAGAAGGCTGTAAAGTGCTTAATGGAAAGATGAGGTGCTGTTCCTCGAGCTTGCGTTGAGCTTCATTGGAACAGTGCAGGAGGCCAAGAACCAAGAGGTCAGAGTGGGAGTGGAGCGGGGAATTAAAGTGAGCTGAAGCTCATTTACACTTCCTCTAGACTCAATCTTTTGTTTCTTTATTATCTCTAACTTTTTCCAGTTCTGACGAAGGATCATCAACCTGGAAACATTAACTCTGTTTCTCTCTCTACAGATGCTGCCTGACCTGCTGAGTATTTCCAGCATTTTCTGCTTTTTTTTTCAAATTTTCAGCATCTGCAGTTTTTTGTTTTTGTGCTAGAAATTATTGATAAGTTGCTCCAATCAACTGCAGTCTGCCAAACAGGAGCATCATTGAATTGTTAGGACAATGTGCAAGAGTTTTGTTGGGAATTCATATTGTTCTTCCTGCTTTTCCTGCCATCTCCATTGAATAGCTAACTAGCTTCAAGACAGAAAGCAGAGAGTCGGGGTGAAGGGCAGCTATTTAGAGCGGCAGAAGGTGGGTAGTGGGATCAGTACTGGGACCACTACTGTTCATATTTTACATTAACAATTTAGACTTTGGAATCATAAACACAATTTCTAAATTTGCGTATGACTCCAAATTGGGAGCGATAATCAATGCTGAGGAGGACTGCAACAAATTAATAAACTTGAAGAATGAGCATAAAATTGGCAAATGAAATTGAACACATACAAATGTGCGGTATTACATTTTGATAAGAAAAATAGGGAGGTCACGTATTACTTGAAAAGTACAAATCTCAGTGGGGTAGAAGAGGAAAGGAGTCTTGGAATACAAATACATACATCACTGAAAAGTAGCAGCACAGGTTAACAAAGCCATAAAACACTCAAACCAAGCACTAGGGTTTATTTATAGAGGGATTGTGTTGAAAAGTAGAGAGGTTGTGCTAAACTTGTATCAAACTTTGGTTAGACCATACTTGGAGTACTGTGTACAATTCTGGTCGCCATATTATAAAACGGATATAGAGGCACTGCAGAGGATGTAAAACAATTTACAAGGATGATATTAGAAATACGAGGGTATACCTATCAGCAAAGGATGAACAGGGTGGGTCTCTTTTCTCTTGAAAAGAGAAGGCTGAGGGGTGACCTAACAGAGGTCTTTAAAATTATGCATGGTTTTGATAGAGTGGATACAGAGCAAAACTAGTGGCCATCAATATAAGATAATCACCAAGAAATCAAATAGGGAATTCAGGAGGAACTTCTTTACCCAAAGAGTGGTTTGAATGTGGAACTCGCTTCCACAGGAAGTGGTTGAAGTGAATGCATTTCAGGGAAGGCAAGATAAGCATATAAGGAAGAAGGGAATAGAGGGTTATGCTGATAGAGAAAGATGAGGAAAGACGGGAGGAAGCTCGAGTGGAGCATAAATGCCAGCATGGACTGGTTGGGCCGAATGGCCTGTTTCTGTGCCGTATATCCAAAGTAATCCCATGTAATCTGAAGCAGTAACATCATGTCCTCCAAGTCACACACCCTCCCGACTGAACATGTATCATTGCTCTCTCATCGCAGCTGGAATTTTCCACCAAATATCAGCAGTTCGAGAAGGCGCACCATCGCTTTTTGGGATGGGCAATAAGTATGGTCTTGCTAGTGTGGCCCGCATCCCATGAATTAATTTAATAAACCTGCTTGGCCCTAAATGCAAAGAACTAAAAGCTGGGTTACGGGACAACTTATTGGTAGTCTGCATGCAAACGCCAATGATAAGCAATGCTGGACCACTGGCCACACATAAACACTGAACAGAAAAGCAATAAAGCCTTTCAACACCCCAGTAATTTAAAGTGAGTCTCCCTTTAAATTGTGCCCATTATTAGCCTTATTCGAATAATGTGAAAAGATTATATATAATTTCACCATATGCTTGATGGGATTGCTTCAAACAGGATTATCCAGATGTACATTTATGCACTTGCAGTATTAAGTGTCCCCCATGATCACAGCCTTGTAAGAATCAAAGACCGATCACAGTATTAGTCATAGACCTGAAAGGAAAGTTGTATTACCTACTGTTATACCCAGAGGAAGACACACATTTATGTATCAATTAGCAGGAAAGGATTATCAAGATGAAATGTTGGCAGTTATTTCAGAAAATCATTCACACTAAAGTTGTGAGATTCAAGAAATTCATTTGAAAAACTCAAATGCCAACAGACTATGGAATGAACAATTAGGGCCATGGAACAGCTTGTTATTTCTCCACAGGGGAGCAAGTGGGAATTATGTATTCAGTACATTGACCTGCTTTATATCTGAATAGCACTAACCAGTCTATCAAAGGAGATTTTTTTTTAATTGCTTAGTGTGCTGAATATAATGAGCAGTTAGGTACTTTCAAAGAGTGATCATAATTTCAAAGGCTGTATTAACCGTTCATTAGTGTAACTTGCACTTAACCAAAAATTAGCTACGAAGAAGTTTCAAATCTAAATCTCAATAATAATAAACTTTCTGAAGGTGTTTTTAGTTTGAAGTATATTGGACAACTTAAATAACATCAGTCATTTGTAAAGTATCGAGGTGATGTACTAAGGAACACAGCATTGCCCGATAATTAATGGTGCAATCACTCATTGCATCAGCTAGATAAATGGATCTAAATGTCAAAGATTTCAGGGTCGAAATTCGGTACCACCGTTTTTGAGGCGGTGATACTGCCTGAGTGCTGATTTTACCGCCTCAAACTGCCAAATTCAATTTTGCCGCCCAAAGATGGGCACGCAGGTACAGCAGGCGGTTAAGAAGGCAAATGGTATGTTGGCCTTCATAGCTAGGGGATTTGAATATAGAAGCAGGGAGGTCTTACTGCAGTTGTACAGGGCCTTAGTGAGGCCTCACCTGGAATATTGTGTTCAGTTTTGGTCTCCTAGTCTGAGGAACGACGTTCTTGCTATTGAGGGAGTTCAGCGAAGGTTCACCAAACTGATTCCAGGGAGGGCTGGGCTGTCATATGAGGAGAGACTGGATCAACTGGGCCTTTATTCACTGGAGTTTAGAAGGATGAGAGGGGATCTCATCGAAACATATAAAATTCTGACAGGACGGGACAGGTTAGATGCGGGAAGAATGTTCCCGATGTTGGGGAAGTCCAGAACCAGGGGACATAGTCTTAGGATAAGGGGTAGGCCATTTAGGACTGAGATGAGGAGAAACTTCTTCACTCAGAGAATTGTTAACCTGTGGAATTCCCTGCCGCAGAGAGTTGTTGGTGCCAGTTCATTGGATATATTCAAGAGGGAGTTAGATATGGCTCTTACGGCTAAAGGGATCAAGGGGAATGGAGAGAAAGCAGGAAAGGGGTACTGAGGTGAATGATCAGCCATGATCTTATTGAATGGCGGTGCAGGCTCGAAGGACCGAATGGCCTACTCCTGCACCTATTTTCTATGTTTCCAAAATGAGAGAGCAGTGCTAAAAGTGGCGTTGCACACTCATCCTCGGGTGTCAATTGAGCGGCATCTCAGGAGGCCGACCGAATTTCCCCACGGTCGGCTGCTGGCATGCGAATTGAAAAAATGGGAAAAAGTTTTGGAAAATTTCTCTGACCCACACCCACACTTTCCCACTGGCACGATTAATACATAAATGCTGAAAAAATTAAAGATAAGAACTTACCTTGAGCCCTGGACGATACCGCCCCAGGATCCCCGATGTACCGACAGCTTTTCCGGGCTGTAAATGCCTGCTGGTAAGGCCACCGTAACTAACTAATTTCACAGCCGCGGCGCCAAAGGGGTGTTACACGCTCGATGACATCACCACATGGGTGGCGGCAGAGTGCACAGCAATACCTCTGGGCACCGCCCCTACCACCCAACTAAATCTCTCCGGAGGCCAGGAACCCGCTCCCCGCCGATGGTAAGTCCTTTGCCACCCATTAGCCGCCCTGCTCCGGCACTAACGGGTGGCGTTATCAACCGAAATTCGACCCCTTAACGTCTCTCTTGCGCGCACAAATACACAAATCGTAAGAACATTTGAGAACAGGCCATTCACCAACCAAAAATGTTCTAATCTTCTAACTCTCCACCTAACATCCTAGCATCCAACTAAGTGTTTAATGCCCCTAATGTCTATATCTCCATTAC
The DNA here is from genome assembly GCF_044704955.1 of Pristiophorus japonicus. Lineage (NCBI taxonomy): Eukaryota > Metazoa > Chordata > Chondrichthyes > Pristiophoridae > Pristiophorus > Pristiophorus japonicus. The sequence goes on from NC_091985.1 coordinate 157,480,025, forward strand.
CTGCTTGGCAGTTTATTCCAAGCATTTATCACTCAATGTGTAACACCTTCTGGTGTCAAATTTAAATTTGATTTTCACTGCTTCAGACTTTTAACTGAGGGTCCTACTATCCCACTTTATTTTAAAGGAATGGCCCAGAATTTGCGGTCGGAGGCTTCCCGCGGGCAGATACCTCCAACCTGAAACACGTCTACGAATTTACCTGGCGGTCCCGGAGGTACGGAGACTTGTGGTCCTGGGCCTCTATGCGAAGGCCTGCGTAGAGACCCACGTATCCCAGGGTCATACGCGCCCCTGGGATCGCATGGGCCTGCCTCTCCATGTAATGCTGGAAAATTTGAGAGTTTACCACCCCGGTCCCACCCCTGAGAGGAAGGTGAGCGCCCGACATTGCGTTCCACTTCCTCCCGGAGGCGGTAACCCCAATTTCGCAGCCGGGGTGGGACTTCCGTGCCGGGCACAGGATGTCCCGCCTCGCCTTGATTACCTCCCCCAAATGGGGCGTTACTGAATTTTGCCTCATTGTGTCTTCTACTGTGATGACAGATACAAAGGGGTACAAATTTCCCCCCCGCCTGCAACGGGGCGCTCCCACCCCGTTTTAATGTTTTTTTACCGAAGCTGCGGTCAGGTCGACTCTTTCGGGAAATTGCGCTCTTTGTTTTTTTTTTGTTTTCATCCAGAAGTCAGTCATAATGGGGGGGTGGGGCGGGGGGGGCGGTGATGACTACACCTGAGTGGCAAAACTACGGTGGTAACAGCAACTGAGGGGCGGAAGTTGGGAGCGGTGCGTATTCACCTTGCGTCACCACGGCTCTTCCCTTCACTTAAAGGGGAGGGCCGCCGCGCTTTTGAAACTTCGGTCCACTGGGCCATCAGGGAAGGTTTCGGCCGGGCCAGCGGCCTGGATCCCAAGAGGGGGGGGCCAGGCTGCCTGTTGGCGGCCCGACCCAACCCTGGGGGGCATAATTGTCGGGCCAACCTGGCAGTCGACCGACAAAAAAGAAATAGCGGCAGTGCGCCCCCTCCCCCCTTTAAGGGAAGCTGCACCGCCACTGCAAAAGGCCTCAGCCTCACTGGACCACCGGGGAAAAGACTGTTTTGGCACTGCCGGGCGGGCGGAAGATTTTCCGTGGGGAATGCCGCCGTCGGGTGGGTTAGATCAGCGGTGCACACGGTGATGACGCTCTTAATACCGATCGGCAGCAGAGGAGCGGTAAGGGGGAGGATCGGGGCACCACCGGGAAAACTCGGAAGGACAATTGGGCTCGCAGCTGCCATTCCACCATAAGTCGGCGGCCATTCCGCAGTGTGGCCGCCGATTTGTGGTGGTAACTGACCTTAAGGAAAGGGGCAATTTTGGCCCCAAAATATTTATTTAAGGTCGCTGCCATTTCATGGTTTCCCTAATATAAATTCTCCTGTCTCAGCCTCTAAGGGACTATGTTTGCTTTTGCTCCTCTCCTTTTTTATATACTTGTAGAAGCTTTTACAATCTGTTCTTATATTTTTTTGCTCATTTATTCTCATATTCCATTTTCTCCCTTTTTATCTGTTTTTTGGTCATCCTTTGCTGGTTTCTAAAGCTCTCCCAATCATCAGGCTTACTATGCTTCGCAACATTATAAGCCTCTTTTAATGTAATACTATCCTTAACTTCTATAGTTAGCCATGGATGGATCATTTTTCCCATAGATATTTTTATTTCTCAATAGGAATGTATATTTGTTCAGAATATTGGAATATTTCTTTAAATGTTTTCCACTGCTTATCTACTGCCATATCTGGTAACCTAGTTTCCCAATCTACCTTAGCCAACTCGCCCCTCATACCTTCATAATTGGATTTATTTAAGTTTATGGGCTAGATTTTACACTTTTGTGCAGATCGCCCAAAAATGGGCAGTATTTCCAGCGTGGGCGGTAAAAATGGGTTTTCAGATCGCCGGCTTGTTGCCCATTTTCAAAGCCCCTGGTCTCCATTTTAAAAATTGGGCAATTTTTGCGATATGAAATGGGCGTTAGCATTACATCTCTCTGATCTTCTGCCGTAAAATGTTGCCGCCCGTAGCAAAGGCATGGCAACGCTCGTTTTCCACGATTCAGGAGGTCAGAAGTCATCAGTACATGCGCAGAAGAGGAGACAGAGAGAGAGGAAGCAGAAAGGGACTGAAAGCATGTGTGGGTGTGGTGTGTGCTTGTTTGGCTGTTGTGGAAGGCACGAGGGAGATACACCAGCAGCAAAAATCCTACTAAGCACCAAGAACATAGTTGGCACCGAGTTTTTGTCCAACAAATAAAATATAACATGGAAGGGATGGAGGAGGCCCTGCAGTGTTAGCCAGGAACACTGATGGTAGAGGGCTCCCAGTGGTCCCAGAGCGCGGCACAGCACCCCAAGGTGCCGCACCCCCATTGCCAACGATGCATGAGAGCCAGGAGCAATATTTTGCTTCTGGCTCTGAGCAAGTTCTCACCTTGGGACTGTCCTCTCCTGTATTCATCCAAGCAGCGGTTCGGCCATCATCCCCACCAATGAAGCATCGCCTGAGGAGCTCCTCGGTCAGGCGGCTTGGAGAAGGGGTGGAGGTGGGGATGAGAAGCGGGGGCAGGGGAAGGTTTTTACAGAAATACTTATGATTTCAGACAAATGGTATGTTTAAATGTTTTTTATTTAACATAACCTTGTTGCGCATTGGCTCAGATAGCTGCACCGTTACACACTGGTGATTCCTTAACATCAAAAAGGGTATAATTACACTTAACTTCAATCAACTTAAACTTTAACTGTCACCATTGATGTATGACCAGCACACCCAGCAGTGTGCCAGCCTTGTAAATAACACCAACGTTCTTTCAGGCAAAGTGCTCATATTTGAGCTCCTGACCGTTAGAGTCTTGCAGCTATGATGCCACCACGGGCCCTTTCCTGCGGTCTAGAGGGGGGCTGGGGCATGGCTTCAGCGTCAGCCAGATTGTGTGGCCTGAGGTCAGCATCCACCCCCTCATCCTCCTCTTCCTCTCTCTCCTGAGGTGGACCATCACACCTTTCTGGCAATTCTTGTCCCCTCCTGATAGCCAAGTTGTGCACACCACCATGAATTGAGCTTTCTGCTCAGGGTGGTATTGGAGCTCACCTCCTGAGTGTTCCAGGCATCTAAAGTGCTGCTTAAGCACACCAATTGTTTTCTCGATGATATTGCAAGTGGCTCTGTGGCTCTCATATCGCTTCTTGGCTTTGGTGTGGGTGTCACGCAGGGGGGTCATCAGCCAGGTGGCGAGGCCATATCCTTTGTCACCAAGCATCCAGCATTGACCTTGTGGCTGATTGTTAAACAAGTCAGTTACAGTGCACTCACGCAGGATGTGAGCATCATGGATGATGCCCGGAAATTTAGCATTCACTGCCATAATAATTTGTTGGTGGTTGACAACGAGTTGCACATTCAGGGAGTGGAATCTCTTGCAGTATCTGAAAACCTCTGCATCCTGAAAAGGTGCCCGCATCGTGATGTGCGTACAGTCTATTGCTCCTTGCACCTTGGGGAAGTTAGCACTTCAGTAGAATCCTAGAGCCCTCTCAGTCTGAGCCTCCCTGGTCATAGGGAAACTGATAAAGTCCATCCTGCATGCGTACAGGGCTTCAGTGACCTGTTTAATGCAGCAATGTGTGGCATGCTGAGACATACCGCAAATGTCGCCAGCTGAGGCCTGAAAGGAACCCGATGCGTAGAACGACAGTGCTGCGGTGACTTTGACCTCTACGGACAGTGCGGTCCTGATGGTGCTGGCAGGCTGCAGATCTTTCCTAATGAGCTGACATAGCTCACTGATAACATCTTTGTAGAAGCACAGTCTCTGAAGGCAGGTGGTGTCGGACAAGTTGAGGTAAGACTGCTTCTCCCTGTACTTGCGGGGGGGTGTAACGTCTGGTCCTCTTCATTAGCCTGTCACGTCTTAGATTGGACACATGATGCTGTCAAGCGTACCTTCTGCCATCTCAAGTCTGCAGCATGTAAGTGGTCATCAAGAGGGGGTGAGAAAGGACAGGGCCCATTCCAATAGCAATCTGTTTTCCACCGATTGGTCACAAACAATGAATGTCCCCACTATGACACCTATTAAATTCCAATCGTCCACAGTATGATAAGATGTTTGTTCAGATATTCACATCACCTTCAAAGACCTCCAGAGTACATCCAAACTCCCCAGAGGTTGAAGCAGAGCAGCCTTTTAAATGAAGCGACATGTGATTTAGAACATGGCATCCATACCACTGTGAGTAGTTCCGTTTAGTTCCACTTTTTCCCGGCGGTTTTTTCGGTGAGCGATATTGTGGGCGAGATGTGTGCGAGGTGCTGAAAGTAAGGATGGGCGATCTCCTGGGGGTAGTTTCGGCAAATTTGATCTTTGCGACAAAAAACAGTGGCCGAGCGGAATTATTAAATCTAGGCGTTAATTACGTACCGAAAGTAACGCTGGCCGATATTATAGGCGTTGGGATCACCCATTCTGATGAATCCACCCCAAAAAAGTGGGCGGGCGGTATTATTTTTTCTTGCCGTTACGCACATGTGGAAAGTAACGCTCGGCGATAAGTGACCGAGAAATGGGTGTCAGTTTCCATTTTGTGGCTAAATGGGCGATATCTGGGCGTTACACGTCATTTCAGCATTAAAATGGACATTGCAACAATAATGGAAAATCTAGGCCTAAGACTCTAATTTTGTACTTAAGAATATCACTCTCAAACTTAACGTGAAATTCTATCATATTATGATCACACTTTCCCACATTACAACAGTGACTACACTCCAAAAGTACTTAATTGGCTGTAAAGCACTTTGGGACATCCGGTGGTCGTGAAAGGCGCTTTATAAAAGCAAGTCTTTTTCTTCCTGAGAGGATTCTTTACTATGAGATTACTAATTAACCCTGTCTCATTACACAAAACTAGATCTAAAATAGCCTGTTCCCTGGTCCGTTCCTTAACATATTGTTCTGGTAAATTGTTTTGAATGCATTCTATGAACTCATCCTCCAGACTACCCTTGCCAATTGATTTCCCCAATCTATATTAAAGTCCCCCATGATTACTGCATTATCTTTGTTACAAACTTCTATTATTTCTCAATGAATACTCTGTCCTACGGTATAACTACTGTTAGGGGACATATAAACTATTCCCACCACAGCTTCCTCATGGATGCACAGTTTTGAGCGCTAGATCTGTTCTGAACCTATCCCATTTAGCACGGTGGTAGTGCCACACAACATGATGAAGGGTGTCCTCAGTGTGAAGACAGGACTTCGTCTCCACAAGGACTGTGCGGTGGTCACTGCTACCAATGCTGTCATAGTCAAAAGCATTTGCGATAGGTGAGGACGAGGTCAAGTAGGTTTTTCCCTTGTGTTGGTTCTCTCACCACCTGCTGCAGGCCCAGTCTGGCAGCTGTGTCCTTAAGGACTCGGCCAGCTCAGTCAGTAGTGGTGATACTGGACCACTCTTGGTGACAAACATTGAAGTCCCCCACTGAGAGTAGCGCTTGCTACTCTCAGTGCTTCTTCCAAATGGTGATCAGCTGAAGGAGGGCAGTAGGTGGTAATCTGTAGGGGGTTTCCTTGCCCATGTTTGACCTGAAGCCATGAGATTTCATGGGGTCCGGTGTCAATCTTGAGGACTCCAAGGGCCACTCCCTCCCGACTGTACCACCATCTCTGGGGGGGTCTGTCCTGCCGGTGGGACAGGACATACCCAGGGATGGTGATGGAGGAGTCTTGGGACATTGGCTGAAAGGTAAGATTCTGTGAGTATGGCAATATCATGTTGTTGTTTGACTAGTCTGTGGGACAGCTCTGCCAATGGCATATCTCCAGATGTTTGTGAGGACTTTGCAGGGTCGACTGGGCTGGGTGTGCCATTGTCGCATCTGTAGCCGGTGCTCTGTCCGGTTTTATTCTCATTATTGTTTCTCTTAGCAGTTTGTTACATCTGAGTGGCTTGCTAGGCCATTTAAGAGTCAGTCAAATAAGGCCAGACAAGGCAGATTTCCTTCGCTAAAGGGCATTAGTGAACCAGATGGGTTTTTACAACAATCCGGTAGTTTTATGGTCACCATGACTGACACTAGCTTTTTATTCCAGATTTATTTAATGAACTGCATTTAAATTCCCCAGTTGCCATGGTGGGATTTGAACTCATGGCTCCGTCCCGTAAGTTAACCACTATGCTACTTAGGGGGGATGAGTGCTCCAGTGGGGGAATGGTCAGATCATATCAAAAATAACAGTGATCCCAACAAAACCCTAGGGGACACCACTTTATACTTGTCTCCAATCTGAAAAACAACCATTGACATTTCTACTTTCTGTCCCTGAGCCAATTTCATACCACACAACCACTGCCCCTTTCATCACATGGGCTTCAATTTTGCTAACAAGTCTATCATGTCGTACTTTATCAAACACCTTTTGAAAGTCCATATGCACAACATCAACTGTCTTACCCTCATCAATCTTCTCAGTTACTTCATCAAAGAACTCGATCAAGTTAGTCAAACGCGATTTGCCTTCAACAAATCTGTGTTGATTTTCATTTATTAAGCCATACTTTCCTAAGAGCCAATTAATTTTGTCCCTGATTATTCTCTCTAAAAGGTTCCCCACCACTGATGTTAGGCTGACTGGTCTGTAGTTACAGGGTTTATCCATCTCCCATTTTTCCATAGGGGGTGCAACATTTTCAGTCCTCTGGCACCACCCCCATAGCCAAAGATGCTTGGGAGATTGTGGCCAGAGCCGTCGCAATTTCCATCCTTACTTCCCTCAGCAACCTAGGATGCGTCCCATCCGGACCGGGTGATGTTTCTACTTAGAGCCTCGTCAACCCTTTATGTATCTCCTCTTTACCTAGTTATATCCTATCCAATATCTTTACTACCTCCTTTTTTACTGTGACATTGGCAGCATCCTCTTCTTTAGTGGAGACATATGTAAAGTACTCATTTAGTGCCTCAGCCATGCCCTCTGCCTCCACAAGGTCTTCTTTTCGGACACTAATCGGCCCCACGATTCTTTGTAGTTATATTGGGCCATAAATTGCGGCCTCTCTGGGTGCATACGATGTGTGCACAAACCTGAAGAGGCCTCCCAAATGCCGGTTCTCGGGCACGATGCGCATGCATCGAGAACCGGCTTTTCCGATCTGTCAAAATTTCTTTTGACAGATTCAACGCATCCCCGGAAGAAGGCAGGGCGCATGTCCTTCAAACTCTTATGCCTGGTAAAATCATATTTAAAAGTTTTTAAAGATGCCTAGTTGTGCCCTTGCGCCGAAAAAACCCCCCTAAATTTTAAAAGCCTCTTCAAAGGTAAACAAACGGGCGCACAATTACTGCAGACTCGCCATGGTAATGAAATGGATCTGGAGGCGTGGCCAGTTTTGTGGGCGGGCACGGCATCCAGCGCAAAAGATCGCGGAAACTTGATTTGCACTGGACATAATTTGCTCAGGAAATTCCTCAATATTTTGCGCTGCTTTGGCTGATTTAGGGAAAATTGCCTAAAGGAAGGTTCAGAATCTTAATTGCATAAAATCAAATGCATAATGTTCTCTTTCATTATGTAGTATTTACAGCACAGAAACAGGCCATTTTGCCGGTGTTTATGCTCCACACAAGCCTCCCACCCCTCTTCATCTCACCCCATCAGCATATCCTTCTATTCCTTTCTCCCTCCTGTGTTTATCCAGCTCCTTCTTTAAATACATCTATGCCACTCGCCTCAACTGCTCCCTGTGGTAGCGAGTTCCACATTCTAACCACTCTCTGGGTAAAGAAGTTTCCCCTGAATTCCTTATTGGTTTTACTCGTGACTATCTTATGGCCCCTAGTTTTGGAAGAGCTGAAATAAAAACAGAACACCATCTAGAGATGCACAGAGAGTCACTCGGCATTCAGAAACTTGAAACCATGGGGCAAAGTTGCACCGTTGACCGTCTGGGGGTGGTAACCTTCCTGGCCTGGGTCAGTTAACGCCTGGGTTGGAAGTCCCCCTCCCCCGGCGTGGAATTGCCCTTTGCGCCCCTCAAACGAGGCAGAGCGCTGTCCCTGGCGCACCACCTTGTTGGAATGGCGCTTCCGAAGTGTGAGCAAGTGCCACAACGCCCCTCCCCTTCATTTAAACAGGACGCAAAAAAGGGGCAATTTCGGCCCCCTTCTCTTTCAGATACTGGCTGGCGTGTTGCACAGATCCAACACTTCACATCAGATTTTCAGCTATCGGGGTCTCCTTCTCTGTCTCCAACAATGGAGATCAAAGTCTCAAATACATAAAACTGGTCTTGTGGGTGTACATTGTACTGAGACTGTACAGATACAGTCATCCACACACCGAGACTGTACAGATACATTAGCATTATATAGTGGTATAATTACATTTTCGATGCTTGATTACTAATCCATTTGCAAAGTGATCCACTGCCCCAGATCTCCTTCTTCCTCGTTCTATTGCCTGCAGGCCCAGAGTCTGAAAGACACTCAACCAAAGGTCTTTTCTGTGCTGGACCCTCCTGGGTCATCGTCTGCTGCTACCTGATATCTGTGGCCTTCTCCTGATATAAATTAGAAAAGGGGGATGATGAAGAAGATGTTCATTTCACCCAAAATGCCAAGTCCAGCAGCCACGTTTCTGTGTGGTCCATAAACACGCACCATGCAGGTAACTAATTCTGCCTGCATGCTTGGTGCTCTGCACTTATAGAATTTAAGTGCAACAGTGCACGTTTATTTGCACAGCAGCCAGAGAGTGAACTGGTGATACACGGCCATGCCTGTACATTTAGAAAGTAGGTGAAGAGTTAAAGGTGCCGAAATTCAGAGTCTCAGAGAAACATGTTAATGCCCTTTGCAGTGGCTAATCGTCAAAATCGAATGGCCGCCGCTTTGGGGTCAACTGGCCGACCCGATCCAAATTGAGGTGGGGGATTTTTCGGCCTAGACCCCATATCACCCGATGCTGATGGCCGCCACAAGCGAATCATCAATTAATTACAATAAAAACTTACCAACCTAGATTCAGCTCGATCCGTTGATCCCCAGCCATGCGATGCCCCCGAGAGGTCTTTCTTTCGGTGCACCTTCTCTGCACTGAGTGCGGCCCGGCAGCGTGGCAGCCCTTCAGGGGGAGGGCCCACTGCTGCGGCCGCCATCTATTAATTTTTGCCGGCCGACTTCCCGATCGGCCGGCAAGACAGTGTTCCTGGGCTCAGCCGGTCCGCCAATGGGCAGCCTGGCACCCCCGCTTGGGTGCCAGGCCGCTGGCCCGGCCGAATCCCTCCCTGGTGGCTCAGTGGCCAAAGATAAAAAATGACTCAATCGCTCCCCTTGAGGGGGGGCGGGGAGAGAGCATGGTGACGCACACGTGCTGTGATGTCACACTACTCCACCGCTGATTGGCAACGGTGGAGTCCCGTTCCGAACCATATTTAGCCCCTCAGCCTGGCTTTGAATCTATGGCCCGCCCCCATTACGACATATTTCCTCTGGGACTCTGAAAAAATGTCAAAGTCCTAAAAATGGCTCTTCCGACCGTGCGGTCAGTACAAAGAAAAAATCACAGGTGCGCCAGCTTTCTTGCACTGCTGAATTTCGGCCCCAAAGAGTGCTGTGTGTGTTTCCTGTTTGTCTGTTCTCTCCCTGCCCTCAGCCTTGGCACATCCAGTGATAGCAATCAGATGCTAAGACCTGTGGGAAGAAACGCAAGTTTTTTGGAGTTACCCCTCCAAATCACACACCATCCTGACTTGGAAATTTATCGCCGTTCCTTCATCGTCGCTGGGTCAAAATCCTGGAACTCCCTCCCTAACAGCACTGCTGGAGCACCATCACCACTCGGACTGCAGCGGTTCAAGAAGGCGGCTCACCACCACCTTCTCAAGGGCAATTAGGATGGGCAATAAATGCCGGCCTTGTCAGCGACGCCCACATCCCGAAAATGAATTAAATAAAAAGTTTTCTGAATTTAGGTCAGAATTTTAAAGAAAATTGTTTTTTGATAAGTGTAATGGCCCAGGAGTGACTCCACAAAGTGACTGCATGAGGAGGTGGAATGTCTCTATATCTGGGAGTAAGAGACTACAAACATGCACACGTGAGCTCCAGGCCTTTTGCATTAGGAATTGCTTTAGTTTCTGCCCTCTGATTAAACCGCTGTGGCTTCAGCTCTCCTCCCCCAGGTGAGTTCATCTTTATCCCAGACTTCAAAATTTCAGTGAGCCTGAGGCGAAACTCTCTTAATTGAGTTTGCAACACAACAAACCATGACAGCAGCACTTAGGAAGATTGTTTGATAGAATGCTGCTGACATTATACAGTGGCTGTCACCTCTCAGTCTGACTATCTGACTATCTATCCCTGCCTCAATATGACCAAAATATTGATCCAGAATTTCCTGCAGCAGTGATTTCGGCGACATTCACCGTTAATTTCACGGTCTAGTGCACTGTTTGCACCTTCGATAACGTCCTCCATATGTTCCTGTACTGCTAATTAGAACACAGCACAGCGAGCGACATATGGTAGTGTAGTGGTTATGTTATTTGATTAATAATCTAGAGACGTGGACTACTATTCCAGTGGATAGTGAGTTGAAATCCCATCACAGCAGTTTCAGAATTTAAATCAAATTTAATAATACAGGGAACGGTAGCATAGTGGCTATGTTACTGGACTAATAATTCAGAGGCCTAGACGAATAATCTGAAGACATGAGTTCAAATTCCACCATGGCAGCTGAGGAATTTAAATTCAGTTAACTAAATAAATCTGGAATTTAATAAAAAAGCTAGTATCAGTAAAGGTGACCATAAAACTATCGGATTGTTGTTTAAAAACCCATCTGGTTCACTAATGTCCTTTAGGGAAGGAAATCTGCTGTCCTTACCCGGTCTGGTCTATATGTGACTCCAGACCCACAGCGATGTGGTTGACTCTTAACAGCTCTCTGAAAAGGCCTAGCAAGCCACTCAAGGGAAATTGGCGATGGGCAGCAAATGTTGAACTTGCCGGCGATGCCCACATCCCAGGAACAAATTTTTAAAAAGTAAAAAATGAACGGTGAAGTTGTCAGATTTATAAAAAAAAACAACTGGTTCACTAATGTCCTTAGTGAAGGGAACCCGGTGTCCTTGTCTGGGCCTGTGTGTGATTCCAGGCCCACACCGATGTGGTTGACTCATCACTGCCTTCTAGAGTGGCCTGGCAGTCACACAGGACAACTAGGGAGTGGCCTGGCAGTCACACAGGACAACTAGGGATGGGAAATAAAAATGCCCTCCTTTCCAGCATTGCCCACATCCCGAGAATGAATGAATAACAAACGACACGGTGGTTAATTGGAAGCTGAGCAGCCAATGGCCAATGTTTGCTGCACCTCATTCAGTGAGGCTGCTAAATCTTCCTTGTGGTTTTGGTGTAACACTGTGACCAAACTGAAGTCCCCACTTCTCCCCTCTGCCCTCCAGAGTCATGCACAATTTAAAATGATTGTGTGTGAATTTGATGAAGCAGTGTGCAAGGGGGTAAAAAGTACACTTAAGTAAGAATCAGGTTAAACGGAATTAGGTTAAAGGGAATAGCTTTGCTCGTGCGTTTATCTTTAAAAACTGCAGACCAAGCTGAAAAGGTAGAGCAAGGTTAAGACTGTGGAACAACACATTCCAATAGACTGAGATCGGCTTCACATGCTATGGGAGATGGAGAGGTTGCGAAGCCACTCAGCAGCCAGTCTGATAAGGGTTAACGAATCAATGTAGCTCCGTAGATCAGTTGTAAGCCAACCGGTAGCCGTAAACTAGTGTTCACGAGGCCACCATGCCTTGAAAACTGTATAACTGTGTATGTAGAACCCTTGTTCTCTGAAGGTTCATTCCTAGGTGGCTAGGCCGGAATCTTGTTGCCGAGAGCGTGCAGAAATCAAGTGCAGGCAGCGGAAAGCGCGCGTGGCAAACCAGTCCCACCCATCCTTTCCCTCAACGACTATCTGCCCACCTGTGACAGAGACTGTGGCTCTCGTATTGGACTGTACAGTCACCTAAGAACTTATGTTAAGAGTGGAAGCAAGTCTTCCTCGACTCCGAGGGACTGTCTATGATGATGATGATTGTCTTGAATGCTTCCCCTGCATATGCTTGAATAAAGATCGAAAAAATGAATCCAAGGTTTCGTCTGAGTGATTCCGTGATTGTTATAAGAGCTGGTGTCGATTCCTTATTTCAGGGAATCCACCTTGAAGAAGGGAAGTCTTCTTTTTACCCCAACACAGTGGTTAAATAAAAGGCAATTAAACTGACAGAAGTTGTTCTAAACTGCATTATGCACATGACCGTGCTTCACAAGGTCCAGCTCAGAGCTGTCTGCCCTGCGTGCACCATTCAGATCCTGCAGTCTCAAAGTAATGACTGACCATTAACTAGACGGGTTACCATCGTGGCCTTGCATTAGCTAGCAGGGCTCGGGTCCCTGTAGCTCTATCCGCTTCAAAACAACCCGCAAGTTATTGTCCTCAAATATAATATTAGAATGTTGCTTTTCCTGGTCCTGCTGCTTTACGGATGCATGGTTCTGATTAGTCCAGTTCAATCCAATCCGGACTGCTTCTGGGAAATTTAATTCATTGTGTGGTCAAAAGCAGGGAAGTTATGTTAAACTTGTATGGCACCTTGGGTCGACCACACTACTGTGCACAGTTCTGGTCTCCATATTACAAACAGGATATAGAGACAGTGGAGAAGGTGCAAAAACAGGGATTTACAAGGATGATACCAGAACTGAGCAGTTATAATTATCATGAAAGACTGAACAGGTTGGGGCACTTTTCTTTCAAAAAGAGAAGTCTGATTGGTGACCTCATAGAGGTCTTTAACGTTATGAAGGTGTTCGATAGGATAGACATAAAGAAAATGTTCCCACCTATGGGGAGTCCAAAGCTTGGGGTCATAAATATAAGATAGTCATTAATAAATCCAATATGGAGTACAGGAGAAATGTAATCACTATGGTTAGAATGTGGAACTCGCTACCACAGGGAGTAGTTGAGGCGAATAGCATAGCTGCATTTAAGGGGAAGCTCAATAAATACATGAGGGAGAAAGGAATAGAAGGATATGCTGATAGGGTGAACTGTTGAGCTAAATGATCTGTTTGTATGCTGTAAATTCCATGTAATTCTATGTAAAAATTCAAGGGACTTCACATTCGAGAGGCCAAATGGCCTACTTCTGCACCTATTATGTACAATAACCATGAAGTCAAGAAAATGATAATCTAATATTTGGGAAAGTGCTGGAGAGAATTGTCTTTTTTTTCTTCATTTCCCGTGGAGGATTTTTGCCGCTTCCAGGTCACCAGGGCTTACTCCACCTGGCAGAGATTGAGCCAATAGACCTTCATTCAGGACGGTCGTGAGCACCATTAACTGTAACAAGGGGGGTGCTATGAAAACTAAGTGAGATATTGGGCCAGGATTTGATTGTAAGATATCGCTGTTTTTAACGTGTAAATCCTCCAGCAACTTGTGGCGAGCAAGAGATATCCCATAAGTAGTGAATCATCACAAGTTGCTGGACTTTTTGCACCACTCCACTGTAAGCCTGGCAGAAACAACAGCTCACCCTCAACCTCCTCATGAGTTTCAAGATTTTGCTGCATTTGCACATTAATTACCAATTAAATTTGCCGCAGAAAGTTAAGACTCAAACTTAGATAATTACTTTTTTAATGAAGAGATTTATGTTCCTGCAATGTCAATCAACCTCTCCGGCCCAGAAAGGGAACATTGGAAACTGTGGAGTCTCATTCCGACAGGTAGTAAATTGTTGTTAGAGATCTTTTAAATGGTAAATTAATTTTTTTTCTTACTTTTCCTTTCTGTCTATTTTTTTCTTTCTCTCAAACCAATTTTTCTTTCCCTCTCTTTGGCCATAATTTTGCTCAGTGGATGAGATGGGTGGCAGGTAGCTGCTAAATGTAAAATGATTGACAGCGGGTCGGGAATCTGCACACTGGACTTTCCAAAAGTCGGGTCTGCCAGCGCAGGCAGCGGCAATTAAAATCATTGGTGGTTTGTTTACAGCCACTTATCAATGGGTTTTTCCCAGCGTTTCAGATTTCACAGTTCGCCCACTGGATTCCCGCTGTGCCTCGACCTGGTCTGTGAAGCTGAGATGGGAGGTCAGTGGCCATTAAATCAGCTGATGAGTTGCCGGCTTCAAGTGTCAAGTCAAAGTTCCCAGCTGATTGAGAAATGTTCCCTTAGCCACTAGCTTCTCTAAACTGTATTTCCACTACAGATTCAGGATGCTGCATGTCTTTACACAAGTCTCCATCCAGTCTAACCTCATTACGTCTCCCACCATTGACAGAGCGCTTCTGTCATCTCGATGTCACTTTCCATCTATTCCATCATCATGTGTGTTGTGTATGAAGAAAGAGTCAGACTGAACACTGTGAGCTCAAAGTGTGACCTTAGTCTTTTATTGCAGGTCTCCAGAGTGCCTGTCCAACCTGTGAAGCCTCTTTAAATACCTGTGCTTCCAAGGGATTATGGGATCCAGTAGATGAGCCCTCTTGTGGCTGTACAGAGTAAATACAAGTTTACATATATAACAACACTACCCCACAAAGTCAATCGTGTAACTATTTACAATGTGAGTCGATCTGGGGCCCTTCTTGCCCTGGTTGATCGTCTCGGTGTGAAAGCTGGTGTTGTTGAATTATTTGTTGGGCCCTCACTGGGCTGCTGTGCAGCTGGCCTTGCTGGACTGCCTGGTGTGTTGGGCCCTTCAGGGCTGCTGTAGATAATGGGTTCTGCTTTGTGGTCAACCATGGTGCCGGTTGCCACTGGTGATATGTTGGGGGATCAAAAAAGGTAGGGTCCAAGGTGGGTTGCTCAGGGTAGTCGTGAATCTGAGTTTGATTTGGTCCAAGTGTTTCCGGTGAATGAGTCCATTTGAAAGTTTGATCCGAAACACCCTGCTCCCCTCTTTGGCCACGACAGTGCCAGGAAGCCACTTGGGGCCTTGTCCATAATTTAATACAAATATAGGATCATTGATTTCAATCTCACGTGACACATTTGCGCTATCATGGTATGCACTTTGTTGAGGCCGCCTGCTCTCTACCTGTTCATGTAGATCAGGATGAACTAACGAGAGCCTTGTCTTAAGTACTCTTTTCATGAGCAGGTCAGCAGGTGGGATCCCAGTGAGCGAGTGGGGTCTTGTGCGGTAGCTAAGCAGGACTCGGGATAGGCGAGTCTGCAGTGAGCCTTCAGTTACTCTCTTCAAGCCTTGCTTGATGGTTTGCACTGCTCTCTCTGCCTGACCATTGGACACTGGTTTAAATGGGGCAGATGTGACATGTTTGATCCCGTTACGGGTCATGAATTCTTTGAACTCATCACTGGTAAAACATGGCCCGTTGTCGCTCACCAGGACATCGGGTAGGCCGTGTGTGGAAAACATGGTCCGCAGGCTTTCAGTGGTGGCAGCGTATGTGTTAGCTGACATTATCTCACATTCAATCCACTTGGAGTATGCGTCTACAACCACGAGGAACATTTTACCCAAGAACGGGCATAGTCGACGTGTACCCTAGACCACGGTTTGGAGGGCCAAGACCATAAACTTCGCGGCGCCTCCCTGGGTGCATTGCTTAACTGCAAGCATGTTTTACATCTGTGAACGCAGGACTCTTAAGTCCACATCGATACCAGACCACCACACGTGGGATCTGGCTATAGCTTTCATCATTATGATGCCTGGGTGGGTACTGTGGAGATCATTGATGAAGGTGTCTCTGTCCTTCTTGGAGACCACTACTCGATTGCCCCACAGAAGGAAGTCTGCCTGTATAGACATTTATCTTTGCACCGCTGGAACGGCTTTATCTCATCCTGCATTTCCACTGGGACACTGGACCAGCTCCCGTGAAGCACACAATTTTTGACTAGAGATAATAAGGGGTCCTGGCTTATCCAGGTTTTGATCAGCCGGGCAGTGACGGGTGATTGCTCACTCTCAAATGCTTCCATAACCGTGGCTAGATCTCCAGGCTGCGCCATTTCCACCCCTGTGGTGGGCAATGGCAGCCTACTGAGAGCATCGGTGCAGTTTTCTGTGCCTGGTCTGTGGCGGATGGCGCGGTTGTATGCGGACAACGTGAACGCCCATCTCTGGATGCGGGCCGATGCATTGGTATTTACCCCTTTACTCTCAGAGAACAGGGACATAAGTGGCTTATGGTCAGTTTCCAATTCGAATTTGAGCCCAAACAGGTATTGATGCATTTTCTTTACCCCATAAACACACGCTAACACTTCTTTCTCAATCATGCTGTAGGCTCTCTCAGCTTTAGACAGACTCCTGAATGCATAGGCAACCGGTTGCAGTTTCCCGAAATCATTAGCTTGTTGCAATATACACGTGACGCCATATGACGACGCATCACATGCTAGTACCAAATGCTTACATGAATCATACAACACAAGCAATTTGATTGAGCATAACAATTTTCTTACTTTTACAAAGGCATTTTCTTGGCATTTGCCCCAAACCCATTCGTCCCCTTTGCACAGTAAGACATGCAGTGGTCCTAACAGTGTGCTGAGACCCAGTAAGAAGTTACCAAAGTAGTTCAGGAGTCCCAGAAATGACTGCAGCTCCGTCACATCCTGTGGCCTCGGTGCATTCTCGATTGTTTCCATCTTTGCGTTGGTGGACCTGATGCCGTCCGCCGCAATCCTCCTTCCCAGGAACTCCACTTAGGCACCAGGAAAACGCACTTCGAGCATTTTAACCTGAGCCCCACGCGGTTGAGTCGACTAAGAACCTCCTCCAGGTTCTGCAAGTGCTCAACTGTGTTCCAACCTGTGACCAAGATGTCGTCCTGGAAGACCACGGTGTGCGGAACCGACTTCAGTAAGCTTTCCATGTTTCTCTGGAATATCACCGCCGCTGATCGGATTCCAAACAGGCATCTGTTATAAACAAAAAGACCTTTGAGCATGTTGATGCAGGTGAGGGCCTTCAATGATTCCTCCAGTTCCTGCGTCACGTCGGCTGAAGTCAGATCCAGCTTCGTGAACGTCTTTCCTCCCGCCAGCGTTGCAAAGACATCATCAGCCTTTGGTAGTGGGTATTGGTCCTGCACGGAGAAACGATTGATAGTTACTTTGTAATCACCACAGATTCTGACAGTGCCGTCTCCCTTGAGGACTGGGACGTTAGGACTGGCCTTCTCTTTGAACTTGATCGGTGAAATGATGCCCTCTCTTTGCAGCCAGTCTAGCTCGATCTCTACCCTTTCTTTCATCATGTACGGCACTCCTCTCACCTTGTGATGGATGGGTCGCACCCTCGGCATTAGGTGGATCTGCACTTTTGCTCCTTGGAATTTCCCGATGCCTGATTCAAACAGCGAAGGAAATTTGTTTAAGACCTGGGCACACGAAGTGTCATCACCGGGCGATAGCGCTCGGATGTCGTCCCAGTTCCGGCATATCTTCCCCAGCCAGCTCCTGCCGAGCAGCGTGAGACCATCGCCCGGTACCACCCAGAGTGGTAGCTTGTGCACTGCTCCATCGTAGGAGACCTTTACAGTAGCACTGTCGATTACAGGTATCAGTTCTTTTGTGTAAGTTCTTAGTTTCATGCGAACTGGAGTTAAGACTGGCCTTGAGGCCTTGTTGCACCACAACCTTTCAAAAGTGCTTTTGCCCATGAGAGACTGGCTTGCACCCGTGTCCAGCTCCATTGACACTGGGAGTCCATTTAGTTCAACATTCAGCATTATCGGGGGACAATTCATGGTGAATGTATGCACCCCATGTACCTCTGCCTCCTCGATCTGAGGCTCTCGTTCTTGGTGATCCTCCGTGGATCTGTCCTCCTCTTCAACATGGTAGTTTGCAGGTTTAACAGGTTTTGCAACCCGCCTGCACACTCATTGGAGGTGTCCTATTGTTCCACAGCCCTGGAAAACGTATGTTTTGAATCGGCATGAATGGAAACGATGATACCCCCGCAGCGCCAGCAAGGTGTTAATGGCCTTGCATTCATCACCCTTGATGGTGGACTCTGAGACATCTGCGGACGTGTAGCTGCAGGTATGTGTGACCTGCCCTGTACGTTACGATTTGAAAACGACATCACTTTGTTCACAATACTTGAAGAAGCACTTGTGTGCTGAGAGATTTGCTTAGTATTGTCACTGGTGGACTGAATGCCTGGGCTATCGCTATGGCCTTACTCAAGGTTGGAGTCTCTACAGTCAAAAGTTTGCGAAGTATGGTTTCGTGGCCAATGTCAAGTATGAAAAAGTTTCTGAGCATGTGCTTCAAATGTCCTTCAAATTTGCAATGTCCTACATAAGGGATGGTTTTCTAGACCAATATGTCGAGGAACCAACTAGAGGGGAGGCCATCTAAGACTGGGTGTTGTGTAATGACAGAGGATTAATTAGCAATCTCGTTGTGCGAGGCCCCTTGGGGAAGAGTGACCATAATATGGTGGAATTCTACATTAGGATGGAGAATGAAACAGTTAATTCAGAGACCATGGTCCAGAACTTAAAGAAGGGTAACTTTGAAGGTATGAGGCGTGAATTGGCTGGAATAGATTGGCGAATGATACTTAAGGGGTTGACAGTGGATGGGCAATGGCAGACATTTAGAGACCGCATGTATGAACTACAACAATTGTACATCCCTGTCTGGTGTAAAAATAAAAAAGAGAAGGTGGCTCAACCGTGGCTATCAAGGGAAATCAGGGATAGTATTAAAGCCAAGGAAGTGGCATACAAATTGGCCAGAAATAGCAGCGAACCCGGGGACTGGGAGAAATTTAGAACTCAACAGAGGAGGACAAAGGGTTTGATTAGGGCAGGGAAAATAGAGTATGAGAGGAAGCTTGCAGGGAACATTAAAACGGACTGCAAAAGCTTCTATAGATATGTAAAGAGAAAAAGGTTAGTAAAGACAAACGTAGGTCCCCTGCAGTCAGAATCAGGGGAAGTCATAACTGGGAACAAAGAAATGGCAGACCAATTGAACAAGTACTTTGGTTCGGTATTCACTAAGGAGGACACAAACAACCTTCCGGATATAAAAGGGGTCAGAAGGTCTAGTAAGAAGGAGGAACTGAGGGAAATCCTTATTAGACAGGAAATTTTGTTGGAGAAATTGATGGGATTGAAGGCCAATAAATCCCCAGGGCCTGATGGACTGCATCCCAGAGTACTTAAGGAGGTGGCCTTGGAAATAGTGGATGCATTGACAGTCATTTTCCAACATTTCATAGACTCTGGATCAGTTCCTATGGAGTGGAGGGTAGCCAATGTAACCCCACTTTTTAAAAAAGGAGGGAGAGAGCAAACGGAATTATAGACCAGTCAGCCTGACATCGGTAGTGGGTAAAATGATGGAATCAATTATTAAGGATGTCATAGCAGCGCATTTGAAAAGAGGTGACATGATAGGTCCGAGCCAGCATGGATTTGTGAAAGGGAAATCATCATTGACAAATCTTCTGGAATTTTTTGAGGATGTTTCCAGTCGAGTGGACAAGGGAGAACCAGTTGATGTGGTGTATTTGCACTTTCAGAAGGCTTTCGACAAGGTCCCACACAAGAAATGAATGTGCAAAGTTAAAGCACATGGGATTGGGGGTTGTGTGCTGACGTGGATTATGAACTGGTTGGCAGACAAGAAGCAAAGATTAGGAGTAAATGGGTACTTTTCAGAATGGCAAGCAGTGACTAGTGGGGTACTGCAAGGTTCTGTGCTGGGGCTCCAGCTGTTTACATTGTACATTAATGATTTAGACGAGGGGATTAAATGTAGTATCTCCAAATTTACGGATGACACTAAGTTGGGTGGCAGTGTGAGCTGCGAGGAGGATGTTATGAAGCTGCAGAGTGACTTGGATAGGTTAGGTGAGTGGGCAAATGCATGGCAGATGAAGTATAATGTGGATAAATGTGAGGTTATCCACTTTGGTGGTAAAAACAGAGAGACAGACTATTATCTGAATGGTGACAGATTAGGAAAAGGGGAGGTGCAACGAGACCTGGGTGTCATGGTACATCAGTCACTGAAGGTTGGCATGCAGGTACAGCAGGCGGTTAAGAAAGCAAATGGCATGTTGGCCTTCATTGCGAGGGGATTTGAGTACAGGGGCAGGGAGGTGTTACTACAGTTGTACAGGGCCTTGGTGAGGCCACACCTGGAGTATTGTGTGCAATTTTGGTCTCCTAACTTGAGGAAGGACATTCTTGCTATTGAGGGAGTGCAGCGAAGGTTCACCAGACTGATTCCCGGGATGGCGGGACTGACATATCAAGAAAGACTGGATCAACTGGGCTTGTATTCACTGGAGTTCAGAAGAATGAGAGGGGATCTCATGGAAACGTTTAAAATTCTGACAGGTTTAGACAGGTTGGATGCAGGAAGAATGTTCCCAATGTTGGGGAAGTCCAGGACCAGGGGTCACAGTCAAAGGATAAGGGGTAAGCCATTTAGGACCGAGATGAGGAGAAACTTCTTCACCCAGAGAGTGGTGAACCTGTGGAATTCTCTACCACAGAAAGTTGTTGAGGCCAATTCACTAAATATATTCAAAAAGGAGTTAGATGTAGTCCTTACTACTCGGGGGATCAAGGGGTATGACGAGAACGCAGGAATGGGGTACTGAAGTTGCATGTTCAGCCATGAACTCATTGAATGGCGGTGCAGGCTCCAAGGGCCGAATGGCCTACTACTGCACCTATTTTCTATGTTTCTATGTTTCTAAGACGTCTTAGCTCAGCGACATAACTTGCCACTTGCTGGCCTTCAGGACTTTTGTAAGTGTAGAATCGGTACATTGCCATCAGTACGCTTTCCTTCGGGTTCAAATGCTCTCAGACCAGTGTGCACAAATTGTCGTACGATTTCTCCGTGGGTTTCGCTGGAGTGAGCAGATTCTTTATGAGGCCATACGTTGGTGCCCCACAGACAGTGAGGAGGATCGCCCTTCGTTTGGCAGCGTTCTCTTCCCCATCTAGCTCCTTGGCCACGAAGTATTGGTCGAGTCGCTCCACAAAAGTTTCCCAATCATCTCCCTTCGAGAATTTCTCCAGGATGCCCACTGTTCTCTCCATCTTTGGGTTCGCTATCTGTATCTCATCGCCAGTTGATGTGTATGGAGAAAGAGTCAGACTGAACGCTGTGAGTTCAAAGTATGACCTTAGTCTTTTATTGCAGGTCTCCAACCTGTGAAGCCTCCTTAAATACCTGTGCTCCCAAGGGATTATGGGATCCCTTGGGACTCCAGGGGTTGAGCTCTCTGGTGGCTGTACAGAGTAAATACAAGTTTACATATGTAACAATGTGTGTCCTTTATATTCTCTCCCCTTGTTCCTCAGAATCCCAACACGATCATTCCCAACACCAGCAGCGGTGGGCACATCAGCAGCACCAACAAAAACACCACCAACCTTCTCTGCAATCAACTGATGCTGCACAGGGCACAGGACATCAGCACCTGACCACATTGCTGACTGGAAGTCCAGGGATGGCCTTACCATGGCCAGATTTACTTCACTTGATGCTGTACACCCTGGCTGCCATATGATGTGCCAGGTTAGTACCACCCCACACCAACACCATAAAGCATCCTTACAATGTCCAAGCCATTCCTTTCACACTCATCACCATTGCTAGGGGTACCGTTATGTCTCATCATTCACCAAAACTCACTCAGCCATTGCCAAAGGTGCACACAAATCTGTCCAAGAAGGAAAAGTGTTGAAAATAAAGGTTTCAATGTTTGACAGCACATTACCAGAAAGTTTACATGAACTTTGGATAAAATACCCAAGTAGAATACTGACAGCACAAATGTCAAAATAAATGTGGCCATGGTCTTTTTAAGGAAACCAGCCGATGACGCATCATCAAATGACGTCTCGAGATCTGCTTCCTCTTATTTGCCGGGAGAAGCGCTGGGCGGGCAATCGCCCAATTAGGAGTAATTCATGCTTTACGGTGGCCTGGGGCCCGCAGCGGGGTCGGGACCCACCACCGACATCGCCTGCCACGGACCCACCAAGGTCAGCAAACTCGTGGCTGTAGAGTCTGTGAGGGATTAGGCAAATGTAGAACACGCAGAAAAGGAAAAAGATCTGCGTGTGATGACCAGTTGGAGATTTCTGGTGAATATAAAAACATCATCAAACAGCATAACGAAGCACTGTGCTGTACCTCAAGGACATTGGATTATGAGTTGAAAATTATTACCTGTGGTTATTCTCCCTTTGCAATATGACATAAAGTTAGGGAGAGTGCATGATAATGGAAGTTGTGCCTGGTACATTGGAAGAATGGATTCAGGAGGCCAAGCAGCTTTTCCTCACGTTGCGCTCAATGTCCTCAGATGGACTGAAACTGATTTGACAAATGGCTACCAATTCTCAAAGGCTGATTTACCTCTGTGGACTCTCAATTGTGAAGCCCCAATTTTACCTCGGGGCAGGAGTATGGGTTGGGAGGAGGGGGTCGGAGCCAGCGACAAGCTCACAGGCCCGCACTAGCAAGATGGCAGGACCTCTTTAGCTCCTGGGATGCTTTGTAATTTTTCCGTTCGGACCGGGTGTGAGTGACGAGATAGCTGGCGGGGGAGATCAGTAAATGGTCCTTGGCGTAAAGTGAGTGATGGGAAGGGTCCAAGGTGAATATGGTCGTGTGAAGAGGAAGGCAGCCCCTGGCAGGGGAGGCCCAACTATTCGGGCAATTCTGCTCCCCTTGGCCCACTGGGAAACTATCAACAATGAAAAATGGTTTCCTTACCTGGGCCTCTCCTGTCCTGGGATCCATGTTGCTGAAGATTTGGCTGCAGGGTGACCAATGCTGGGAACTCAACATCCAGGGGTATTCAACATTTAGGAAGGATAGACAGAAAGGAAAAGGATCTGGGGTGGCGTTGCTGGTTAAAGAGGAAATTAATGCAATAGTAAGGAAGGACATTAGCTTGGATGACGTGGAATCTGTATGGGTGGAGCTACAGAAAACCAAAGGGCAGAAAACGCTAGTGGGAGTTGTGTACAGACCACCAAACAGTAGTAGTAAGGTTGGGGACAGCATCAAACAAGAAATTAGGGATGTATGCAATAAAGGTACAGCAGTTATCATGGGCGACTTTAATCTACATATTGACTGGGCCAACCAAACTGGTAGCAATGCGGTAGAGGAGGATTTCCTGGAGTGTATTAGGGATGGTTTTCTAGACCAATATGTCGAGGAAGCAACTAGAGAGCTGGCCATCCTAGACTGGGTGAAGTGTAATGAGAAAGGACTAATTAACAATCTTGTTGTGCGAGGCCCCTTGGGGAAGAGTGACCATAATATGGTAGAATTCTATATTAAGATGGAGAGTGACACAGTTAATTCAGAGACTAGGATCCTGAACTTGGGGAAAGGTAACTTCGATGGCGAGTGATAGGCGATGGCAAACATTTAAAGATCACATGGATGAACTTCAACAATTGTACAATCCCTGTCTGGAGTAAAAATAAAACGGGGAAGGTGGCTCAACTGTGTCTAACAAGGGAAATTAAGGACAGTGTTAAATCCAAGGAAGAGCCATATAAATTGGCCAGAAAAAGCAGCAAACGTGAGGATTGGGAGAATTTTGTAATACAGCAGAGGAGGACAAAGGGTTTACTTAGGAAGGGGAAAATAGAGTATGATGGGAACATAAAAACTGACTGCAAAAGCTTCTATAGCTATGTGAAGAGAAAAAGATTAGTGAATACAAATGTAGGTCCCTTGCAGTCAGATTCAGGTGAATTTATAATGGGGAACAAAGAAATGGCAGACCAGTTAAACAAATACTTTGGTTCTGTTTTCATGAAGGAAGACACAAATAACCTTCCAGAAATACTAGGGGACCGAGGGTCTAGTGAGAAGGAGGAACTGAAGGATATCCTTATAAAGCGGGAAATTGTGTTGGGGAACTTGATGGGATTGAAGGTCGATAAATCCCCGGGGCCTGATAGCCTGCATCCCAGAGTACTTAAGGAAGTGGCCATAGAAATAGTGGATGCATTGGTGATCATGCTTCACAAATCTTCTGGAATTTTTTGAGGATGTAACTAGTAGAGTGGACAAGGGAGAACCAGTGGATGTGGTGTATTTGGACTTTCAAAAGGCTTTTAACAAGGTCCCACACAAGAGATTGGTGTGCAAAATCAAAGCACATGGTATTGGGGGTAATATACTGACGTGGATAGAGAACTGGTTGGCAGACAGGAAGCAGAGAGTCAGGATAAATGGTTCCTTTTCAGAATGGCAGGCAGTGACTAGTGGAGTGCCGCAGGGCTCAGTGCTGGGACCCCAGCTCTTTACAATATACATTAACGATTTGGATGAAGGAATAGAGTGTAATATCTCCAAGTTTGCAGATGACACTAAACTGGGTGGCGGTGTGAGCTGTGAGGATGATGGGAACATAAAAACAGACTGCAAAAGCTTCTATAGCTATGTGAAGAGAAAAAGATTAGTAAATACAAATGTAGGTCCCTTGCAGTCAGATTCAGGTGAATTTATAATGGGGAACAAAGAAATGGCAGACCAGTTAAACACATACTTTGGTTCTGTTTTCATGAAGGAAGACACAAATAACCTTCCAGAAATACTAGGGGACCGAGGGTCTAGTGAGAAGGAGGAACTGAAGGATATCCTTATAAAAGGCTGCAGGGTGACTTGGACAGGTTCGGTGAGTGAGCCAATGCATGGCAGATGCAGTATAATGTGGATAAATGTGAGGTTATCCACTTTGGGGGCAGAATATTATCTGAATGGTGGCAGCTTAGGAAAGGGGGAGGTGCAACGAGACCAGGGTGTCATGGTTCAGCAGTCATTGAAAGTTGGCATGCAGATACAGCAGGCAGTGAAGAAGGCAAATGGTATGTTGGCCTTCATAGCTACGGGATTTGAGTATAGGAGCAGGGAGGTCTTACTGCAGTTGTACAGGGCCTTGGTGAGGCCTTACCTGGAACATTGTGTTCAATTTTGGTCTCCTAATCTGAGGAAGGACGTTCTTGCTATTGAGGGAGTGCAGCGAAGGTTCACCAGACTGATTCCCGGGATGGCGGGACTGACATATGAGGAGAGACTGGATCAACTGGGCCTTTATTCTCTGGAGTTTAGAAGTATGAGAGGGGATCTCATAGAAACTTATAAGATTCTGACGGGACTGGACAGGCTCGATGCGGGAAGAATGTTCCCGATGATGAGGAAGTCCAGAACCAGGGGACACAGTCTTAGGATAAGGGGTAGGCCATTTAGGACTGAGATGAGGAGAAACCTCTTCACTCAGAGAGTTGTTAACCTGTGGAATTCCCTACCGCAGAGAGTTGTTGATGCCAGTTCATTGGATATATTCAAGAGGGAGTTAGATATGGCCCTTACGGCTAAAGGGATCAAGGGGTATGGAGAAAAAGCAGAAAAGGGGTACTGAGGTGAATGATCAGCCATGATCTTATTGAATGGTGGTGCAGGTTCGAAGGGTTGACTGGCCTACTCCTGCACCTATTTTCTATGTTTCTATGTTTCCCAGTGCAGTTGGCACTGTAAGCGACTCATTCAACCTAGGGTTAACAAATAGTGTTGAGATCCGAATATGTTATCAAACTCCGATGTTTAAATATTCATGAAGCCTCCACCTGCCTCGGGCCAGGACCTCCAACGCTGCCCGAAACACTGCACCTGTTAAAATGAAAGAAAAAAAGAAAGACTTGCATTTATATAGCGCTTTTCACGACCACCGGATGTCCCAAAGCACTTTGCAGCCAATGAAGTACTTTTGGAGTGTAGTCACTGTTGTAATGTAGGAAACGTGGCAGCCAATTTGCGTACAGCAAGCTCCCACAAACAGCAACGTGATAATGACCAGTTAATCTGATTTTTGTTATGTTTATTGAGGGATAAATATTGTCCAGGACGCTGCTCTTTTACATATTAGTGCCAAGGGATCTTTTACATCCACCCATAGGGCAGACGGGGCCTCAGTTTTGAAGATTTTTTTTGTACTTAAGTCCCTGGAGTGGGATTTGAACCCACAACATTCTGACTCAGAGGAGAGAGTACTGCCCACTGAGCAACAGCTGACACCCCACACTGGCGTAAAGTGCAAGCGTGACGCAAACAAGTTGTGTGCCTCGCTGCCTGACTTTAACCCTCGCAATACTGTTCTACTTGTACGCGGGGAGTGGACAGGGGGTGCGGGGGGGTTAAAATCGGGCCTTGAGCGTTTTTCTAGACTAAGAGAGAGATGTTTATGGATTCAATCCTCATGGGACGAGGGATCATCAGTGTATCGCTGTCAGGAAGAGACTGAGGTGAAAGCTTAGGAACAATGTCTTTGCGTAATAGTTTGTGACAGAGCGGAATGCTTTGCCACAGAAATTGGCAGAGGCAGCAACCATTGCATCTTTTAACAACAACAACTTGTATTTATATAGTGCCTTTAACATACCAAAGCCCTTTACTGAGCCACATAAGAAGAAATTATGGCAGATGACCAAAAGCTTGATCAAAGAGGTAGATTTTAAGGAGCGGTTTAATGGAGCAAAAGGAGGTAGAGAGGCGGAGAGGTTTAGGCAGGGAGTTCCAGAGCTTGGGGCCCAGGGTGCTGAAGGAACGGCCATTGATGGTTGAGCGATTATAATCAGGGATGCTCAGGAGGGCAGAATTTGGAGAGAGCAGACATCTCGGCGGGGTTGTGGGGCTGGAGGAAATTACAGAGATAGGGAGGGGCGAGGGCTATGGAGGGATTTGTAAACAAGGATGAGAAGTTTGAAATCAAGGCGTTGCTTAACCGGGAGCCAATGTTGGTCAGCAAGCACAGGGGTGATGGATGAGTGGGACTTGGTGCGAGTTAGGATGTGGGTAATCGAGTTTTGGATCACCTCTAGTTTATGTAGGGTAGAATGTGGGAGGCAGCCAGGAGTGCGTTGGAATAGTCAAGTCTAGAGGTAACGAAGGCATGGATGAGAGCTTCAGCAACAGATAAGCTGAGGCAAGGATGGATAAATATTAGGAGAGAAAGATACAGGGCAATGGGGAGAGATTGGGGCGTGAGATTAGCTTTGGTCTGTGAGAGGAAATATCCGGCGTGGAACTATAGGGCGGACAGTCGGCCAGCTGGGCGAGCGGAGGAACAGGAGCAGCAAAGGGGAGGCTTCGGCAGTTTTATATCCCACCAGATTGCCCACCCAAAACAGGAGGAGAGAGACAGCTGATTGGCTGCCAGCAGTTGAAGATCGCATCCCAGAGGCCGCCCACTGGTGCTCAGATAAGTGGCAGGACGGAAGGGGTTTTGCGGGGTCTGACAGGTTGGAAAGAAACTTTGGGGGGATGGGGGGTCGGGAGCCCGGGGCAGCAGAGGACACTGCAGTGATCACATTGGCTCAAATATTGCAGCCTCTCTGGGGCGTACAATGTGCGCACAAACGCGAAGAGGCCTCGCAAATGCCGGTTCTCGGGGCGCGATGCACATGTGTCGACAACCCGCTTTTGCGATCAGACAAAATGTCTTTTGACAGATCGCATGCATCCCCGGGAGAAGGACATCCGCTGGTGAGACTGGTCTATTTCCTCAACTCCTGCCCAGCGAATGTCCTTCAAATTCTTACGCCTGGTAAAAATAGGTGTATGGCCCACTTTTACCAGCATAAGAGTTTTAAAACATAGAAAAGTTAAATGTTATTAGTTTTTTTTATATTTAAAAACCCTGTCTATGAAGGTAAGTTTATTTTTAACACTATTGAAATATTTTATCAATCAGTGTCTGATGCACTGTTGTGGGGCCGTGGGAGATTACAGAGCTAGGGAGGGGCGAGGCCAGGGAAGGATTTGAACACAAGGATGAGAATTTTAATATTGAGGTGTTTCTGCACCAGGAGCCAATGTAGGTTGGCGAGCACAGGACTGATGGATGAGCAGGACTCGGTGCGATTAGGATTCAGGCAGCAGAGTTTTGGGTGATTGTTGGATTTCGGCCGGAGAATTGCGGCCTATCCGGTGCGTACGATATGCACACAGACCCGAAGAAGCCTCGCAAATGCCGGTTCTCGGGGCACGATGCGCATGCGCCGTGAACTAACTTTTGCAATCTCTCAAAATGTCTTTTGACAGATCCTGAGAAGGACAGTCACGGGGCAGAGATTGGGCTATTTGTCCAACTCCTATCCAGCGAATTTCCTTCAAACTCTGACGCCTGGTAAAAGCCTACTTTTACCAGTGTAAGTGTTTTAAAAATGAAAAAAATAAATGTTATTACTTATTTTTATATTAAAAACTGTCATGTATGTAACCACAATGTAACACCACTGTATTACTGCATACACACAACCTAGATGCACACCTTGACCACAAGGGGTGAACTTGTGGGAGACACTCCTTACCTGATCTCCCAGGTATATAAAGGGAGGTCCCACGCAGGGTCATCACTTGTGGAGTGCTGTGAATAAAGAGTTGAGGTCACAGAGTGACCTTGTCCCCAGAATGTGCCTCGTGTGGTTTCATGCTGTACAGTAAGGACTTTATAAAAACCTGTCTATGAAGGTAAAGTTATTTTGAACACGATTAAAACATTTTAAAAAAATTTACAAAAATCAATTTTTCTCTAAAACATGCAATTTCTATTAATTTTTTAAAAAGTGGAGTGTTTTTTAATTTATGTGTGTGTTTTATTTGATTTTAGGGGTATTCTCATTGACAGTAATGTGAGTTGGGAGCTCGGAGTGCCCACTGCTGTGAATGAGAATACGACAGTGATTGGTGGTCCAGGCCCACGTGATCCCAAGATACGCCTACGATCCTGAAAGACATGTTCCAGTATGCTGGACTGCGAAACTAGGCCTTGGACCGCAATCCTCTGTTCCTCCAGGACCACTGGGTACTTTTGTTAAAAAAACTTTGGTCAGATGCGTTCGCCTGCAGGAAGCCTTCGACCACAATTTTCTGGCCATTGTGTCGATTTGTGGCAGCTGCTGGTTCCTAACGGGTATCGTTGAAAAAAATTGAGCAGTTTTACTGGTTGCGGTTGTCGAGGTTCCTGGTTCACGTTTGGTAGCTAACCCTACCTGTCTTGTAGGATCGATTGGGAGAAGTTGGCTGCAGGGTCAATTGGCAGTCTTAACAGATTAAGGGATTATGGGGAGCGGGCAGGGAAGTAGACCTGAGTCCATGATCGGATCAGCCAAGATCGTATTAAATGGTGGAGCAGGCTCGAGGGGCCGTATGGCCTACTGCTGCTCCTATTTCTTATGTTCTTATGGGTTATCTTCTGGCTCTTTGTTTTCACCCTGATCCCGTGGAACCAGAGTAGCTGGAATGCGCAACCCATGTCACACAACAACCAGAGGGAGCGTTTACAAATGGCAATTGGCGACGAGAGAGCTGGGGTTGCCAAAGTGTTTCGAAGCCCGCCCGGCCTGAATACTTCTGACCTGCCTGTCCCACATAAGTGAGGAAAAAGAGGGGACAAAGGATGGAATGGGTTTCGAAAGAGAAACAATTGCAGGAAGTATGCTGAGTTCATTGGGATAGGCAGAAGTGGAAGCAAGTAAAGGCAGGACTGCACAGCTGGATCATTGAGGAGAGATGGTAGAGGAGGATGGAGTGATTGTCCAACATCACTGAGAAGGCAAGGAAAGCAAGGAGAGATAATGTACCACACTTACAGTCGTGAGTGATCTTTGCTCAGAGGGGTATCGGTGCAGTGGGCAAGGCAGCGGCAGGACTTAATTGATTTAGACAGGGAGTGATGGGAGGATTGTGCTTGGAGCAAGGTAGTAACAACACATTTAAAAATCTTGGAGGGGAAAGGAAGGATAGCAATAGGATGATAGTTGGACATGACAGAGGGGTCAAATGTGGGCTCTGTGCGGAAGTGGGTGATAACCAAAATTTTGAAGGATAAAGGTAAAAAGCCTAAGGAAAGGAAACCATTGACTATGTCACTGAGCATTGGGCCAAGGACAGATACTTGTGCAGTCAGAAGTTGTGTAGAAAGGAAGTCAATGGCATGAAGTTGGAGAACCTGCATCTTCTCCTCACACACGCAACATCCTGAGTCACCCAGTGTTCAAGCTCTTCCTTGAGTGCTTCCACCTCCCAGAGACCAGCCTTCTCACCTGGGTGGGATGGTGTGCTTCAATGCCTCGCACACCATCCCACCCTACCAATACAGTGTCAACTGTGGCTCAGTGGGCAGCATATCTACCTCTGAGTCAGAAGGTTGTGGGTTCACATCCCACTCCAGGGACTTGAGCACATAAATCTAGGCTGATGCTCCAGTGCAGTACTGAGGGAGTGCTGCACTGTTGGAGGGTGCCGTCTTTTGGATGAGACGATAAACCTATCTGCTCTTTCAGGTGGACGTAAAAGATCCCATGGCACTATTTCGAAGAAGAGCAGGGGAGTTATCCCCGGTGTCCTGGCCAATATTTATCCCTCAATCAACATGACAAGAACAGATGATCTGGTCATTATCACATTGCTGTTTGTGGGAGCTTGCTGCCGCGTTTCCTACATTACAACAGTGACGACACTCCAAATGTACTTTGGACTGGAGTGAATTGGAGTGGAGTGCTTTGGAGTGCTTTGAGACGTCCGGTGGTCATGAAAGGCACTATATAAATGCAAGTATTTATTTTCTTTTACACCAATGTCCATGATCTTCCATGATTGCTGCTTGAACTAACCACTCACAATGCCCTTCAAAGCCCCAGACCATAATCCCACTGAGAACTCCAAAATATCAGGGATCCCACAGCCCAATCCCCGGTAATACTCCCAAATCCAGGCCTCCTTCGGCTTCGTCCCAGGCAGAAGATTCACGCACTGTGCCCCTTCCAGGTTCACACCTTGCCAAACCAGCTGAATTTCAAGGTCGCTGTTTCGTACATGCCACCTTTAAGGGCTGGATTTTTATTTTCAAAGGCGACACAAAACCGGTGGCAGCAGATAGACCTGTCCAGTGACTTCAATCACACTAACTGTGAGCAATGCCATGGTGGGTCTCACGGTTGACGCTAACTTAGCTTGGAGCTTTTAAAGGAAGCTCAATGGCCATCGTAGCATTTGGAAAGCAATCAAACAGAATTTATTGAATTCAGATACATAAAAAGGAAATGAGTGGCTAAAGTAAATGTTGGTTCCCTAGAGGATGAGACTGGGGAATTAATAATGGAGAACAGGGAAATGGCAGAGACTTTGAACAAATATGTTGTATCGGTCTTCACGGTAGAAGACACTAAAAATATCCCTACAGTGGATAATCAAGGGGCTATAGGTAGACAGGAACTTAATTCAATCACTATCACTAATGAAGTAGTACTCAGTAAAATAATGGGACTAAAGGCGGGCAAGTCCCCTGGACCTGATGGCTTACATCCTAGGGTCTTAAGAGAAGTAGTGACAGGGACAGTGGCTGCATTGGTTGTAATTTACCAAAATTCCCTGGATTCTGGAGCAGTCCCAGCAGATTGGAAATTTGCAAATATAACGCCCCTATTTAAAAAAGGAGGCAGACAAAAAGCAGGAAACTATAGACCAGTTAGCCCAACATCTGTGGTTGGGAAAATGCTAGAATCCATTAATAAGGAAACAGTAGCGGGACATTATAAAAGCATAATTCAATTAAGCAGAGCTAGCATGGTTTTATGAAAGGGAAATCATGTTTGACAAATTTGCTGGAGTACTTTGAGGATGTAATGAGCAGGGTGGATAAGGGGGAGCCAGTAGATGTAGTGTATTTCAATTTCCAGAAGGTATGTGATAAGGTGCCACATAAGAGGTTACTGCACAAGATAAAAGCTCACGGGGTTGGGGGTAATATATTAGTATGGATACAGGATTGGTTAACGAACAGAAAACAGAGAGTTGGGATAAATGGGTCATTTTCCAGTTGGCAAACAGTAACTAGTGGGGTGCCGCAGGGATCGGTACTGGGTCCTCAATTATTTACAATCTATATTAATGACTTGGATGAAGAGACCGAGTGTAATGTAACCAAGTTTGCTGATGATACAAAGATGGGTGGGAAAGCAAATTGTGAGGAGGACACAAAATATCTGCAAAGGGATATAGACAGGCTAAGTGAGTGGGCACAAATTTGGCAGATGGAGTATAATGTGGGAAAATGTGAGGTTATCCACTTTGGCAGAAATAATAGAAAAGCAAATTATAATTTAAATGGAGAAAAATTGCAAAGTGCTGCAGTACAGAGGGACCTGGGGGTCCTTGTGCATTAAACACAAAAAGTTAGTAGACAGGTACAGCACATAATCAGGAAGGCAAATGGAATGTTGGCCTTTATTGCAAGGGGGAGAGAGTATAAAAGCAGAGAAGTCCTGCATCAGGGTATTGGTGAGGCCACACCTGGAGTACTACATACAGTTTTGGTCTCCATATTTAAGAAAGGATATACTTGCAT
Source organism: Pristiophorus japonicus (assembly GCF_044704955.1). Taxonomy (NCBI): domain Eukaryota; kingdom Metazoa; phylum Chordata; class Chondrichthyes; family Pristiophoridae; genus Pristiophorus; species Pristiophorus japonicus. The sequence continues at coordinate 157,512,560 of NC_091985.1, forward strand.
TGGAAGCTGTTCAGAGAAGGTTCACTAGGTTAATTCCGGAGATGAGGGGGTTGACATGAGGATAGGTTGAGTAGGTTGGGCCTCTACTCATTGGAGTTCAGAAGAATGAGAGGTGATCTTATCAAAACATAAGATAATGAGGGGGCTTGACAAGGTGGATGCAGAGAGGATATTTCCACTCATAGGGGTAACTAAAACTAGGGGACATAGTTTTAGAATAAGGGTTTGCCCATTTAAAATTGTGATGAGGAAGAATTTCTTCTCTCAGAGGGTTTTAAATCTCTGCCCGAGAGAGCTGTGGAGGCTGGGTCATTGAATATATTTAAGATGGAGATAGACAGATTTTTTAGCTACAAGGGAGTGAAGGGTTATGGGGAGCAGGCGGGGAAGTGGAGCTGAGTCCATGATCAGATCAACCATGATCTTATTGAATAGCGGAGCAGACTCGAGGGGCCAAATGGTCTACTCTTGCTCCTATTTCTTATATTCTTATGTAAAATCGTTTTTGCAGCTGTTAAATATAATCCATCATACTTAAGAGATCCTTGGAAATTTATGTAAATGCTTTACAGGTTTTTTTTTAAGCCCAATTTATCTTCTGTGATGAGAACATTTGGTTTTGTGCCATTTTTAAGCCAAGTAAATGTTTCCAGGTATTGTTCCCACGACCAACCTTATCTCCAGCCAGCGTCATCTGCACTGGTGCGTTGGGTACCCTCTGGTGTCAGCTGTGGCTCAGTGGGCAGCACTCTCACCTCTGTGTCAGAAGGTTGCGGGTTCAAAACCCACTCCACGGACCTGAGCACATTAATCTAGGCTGACACTCCAGTGCAGTGCTGAGGGAGCAGAGATGTTAAACCAGGGTCCCGTCTGCTCTCTCAGAGACCTCACGGCACTATTTCAATGAAGAGAACAGGAGTTCTCCCCGGTGTCCTGGCCAATATTCATCCCGAAACATATCTAAAAGATATTATCTGGTCATTATCACATTGCTGCTTGTGGCAGCTTGCTGTGCGCAATTTGCGTTTCCCACATTAGAACAGTGACTGCACTCCACAAGTACTTCATTGGCTGTAAAGTGCTTTGGGACATCCTGATTATTGTGAAAGGCAAGATATGAAGAGTCTTTCTTCTCGTTCTCTTCAATCTGAGGTACTCACAAAGACCCTGGTGGACACAATGCTGCTGACTGTCTTAAAATATTGCAAGTCCCTGATGAAAGAGATCTCTGCACTACCTGTCCAATTCAGTCTCTCTGACGAGTTCGATAAGACCATTGGAAAATATATTCAGCTCCTAATTTTGAAATTTAAAAGCTGTCTCATTGTTTTCATTGATTTCATGTTTTATGATTGGAGTTCCTTTTACAGCAGAACCCATTTAATAAAATTAATCGGCGTCTCCACTTATACAGATCGATTTCTGAGGCACTAGCAGGACGTAGAAGTAAATACTAGGGGGGAGAAATTGGCCTGCTTTGTGCCTCCCATTAGCGTCTGCAGGGGATGGTAACGGGGCGCTACGGGGTTATCGAACGGGCGCGGCGAATTAACCGAGGCCCGCGAACCTCCCTGGCTCTCTAGCGCCTTGTAGACTGTGACGCCATCCACTGCGTAGCGCCCCGTTACTGCCCCGGATGTGATATTCGCCCCTGCCCCCTGCAGTATCTGCGGGCATCAACAATGGCAGCTGAAGGAGGCGTTGCCACCTGGGCCGGCCGCTTGGGGAGCGATATTTAAGGGCAGTGGTGGTCAGGTAACATAGAAACATAGAAAATAGGTGCAGGAGTAGGCCATTCGGCCCTTCGAGCCTGCACCACCATTCAATAAGATCATGGCTGATCATTCCTTCAGTACCCCTTTCCTGCTTTCTTTCTATACCCCTTGATCCCTTTAGCCGTAAGGGCCATATCTAACTCCCTCTTGAATATATCCAATGAACTGGCATCAACAACTCTCTGCGGCAGGGAATTCCACAGGTTAACAACTCTCTGAGTGAAGCAGTTTCTCCTCATCTCAGTCCTACATGGCCTGCCCCTTATCCTAAGACTGTGTCCACTGGTTCTGGACTTCCCCAACATCGGGAACATTCTCCCTGCATCTAACCTGTCCAGTCTCGTCAGAATTTTATATGTTTCGATGAGATCCCCTCTCATCCTTCTAAACTCCAGTGAATAAAGGCCCAGTTGATCCAGTCTCTCCTCATATGTCAGTCCAGCCATCCCTGGAATCAGTCTGGTGAACCTTTGCTGCACTCCCTCAATAGCAAGAACGTCCTTCCTCAGATTAGGAGACCAAAACTGAACACAATATTCCAGGTGTGGCCTCACCAAGGTCCTATACAACTGCAGTAAGACCTCCCTGCTCCTATACTCAAATCCCCTTGCTGTGAAGGCCAACATACAATTTGCCTCCTTCACCGCCTGCTGTACCTGCGTGCTAACTCTCAATGACTGATGAACCATGACACCTAGTTCTCGCTGCACCTTCCATTTTCCTAATCTGCCCCCATTCAGATAATATTCTGCCTTCATGTTTTTGCCTCCAAAGTGAATAACCTCACATTTATCTACATTATACTGCATCTGCCATGTATTTGCCCATTCGCCTAACCTGTCCAAGTCACCCTGCAGCCTCTTAGCATCCTCCTCACAGCTCACACCACCACCCAGTTTAGAGCAAAATTTATTTCTCTCCTCAGTCTAGTGCATCCTGATTTCTTTTGAACCAGCGATTCCTCAGTCCTCCTCTCTCTTAGAGTCTCATCGCCAAGAGCATGCAGAAATCAAGCGCAGGCAGTGGAAAGAGCGTGCGGCAAACCTGTCCCACCCACCCTTACCCTCAACAACTATCTGTCCCACCTGTGACAGGGACTGTGGTTCTCGTATTGGACTGTTCAGTCACCTAAGGACTCATTTTAAGAGTGGAAGCAAGTCTTCCTTGATTCCGAGGGACTGCCTATGATGATGATGATGACTCTGAGTGCTTGGGGCTGCTATGCACGTAGCGCAGGTCCCATGGCCCCACAGAGATTGATTGACCCTTCCCTTTAAAATATGGAAGGAACCTGTAAAACTGGCAATGCTGCACGGAATATAGTTCAGCCTTCTGCCACTACCGCCCCTCTCACTCCCTTCAGCGCTCTAAGGCAAGTGGTTAGCGCTTGATTTAGCACTCCACTTCCCTCTTGGAGCGCTAAAACAGGAGTTCCTGGGAGCAAAAATAATTTTTCACCTGGCGATACTTTTGCGCTCCCTGAAAACTTATCGCCCCCAGACTGGGCACTACACAATTTCTAGCCCGAGAGGGTAGAGTTTAGGCTTTGTGCACAGTCAGCGATCACGACACACAGTGCTCCAAAGGTGCTCACGTCTTGGAGGATTGTTTCTTGCTCAAGTTGCTACTCAAACTCATTTGCATATCACAGAATGCAACATCTGCCGTGAACCTACGCAATCGGGCGGCATTTTATAACGTCATTTAAAAAAATAAATGTTACTTTAAAGCATATTCCTTGATATCTTTAAGAGTGGCAACTTGGTGCAGTTTGATTAATTCAGCCGACACTAAGCCTTTTAATCTGTGAGTAACCCGATTTAAAATTATTGACATTTTCTAGTTAGATTGGAGAATTATAGTCAGTTGCTTAGTAAATTTAAAAAAAATTGTATTCAAACGCTTTCAAAACATGTCTATTAATATCCTTGCGCCAAAAAGATCCAGCCTAATTTTAGAGCCCCTTGAATGCCTGTAAATGAGCACAATTAGCGGAAGCTCTCAATGGTGATTATTTCGTCCCGGGGGCGTTGCCAGCATTGTGGGCGGGGCCAGCTAAGCTAGTGCAAAATATCGCAGAAACTTGATTTGTGCTGAACATAATTTGCACTTAAAATTCCGTGATCTTTTGCGCCGAAAAAAGACCGATGCATCCTAGCAGAAACTTTACCCCGTGAGAACAATGAACTTCAATGCAGCAAATTGTGCTCCACCTCAGTAATATGGTCCCTGTGCAAGGTGTGGCACGTTGAGATGTAAGTCTTTAGCGTGAATTGCATGGTGCCTTGAGATGTTACTAGCATTGGGTGGTGAACATGAGATGATCTATTTGCAGGCTCTTCAAATCACACCACATGACTGTAGAGAGCACTAAGAAAATACAAAGCCTCAGGTCAGCATCAAAGCTGAGATTCCATTGAACACATGACACAAAGTAAAGAAAGACTTACGTTTATATAGCGCCTTTCACAACCACCGGAAGTCTCAAAGCACTTTACCGTCAATTTGCGCACAGCCAGCTCCCACAAACAGCAATGTGATAATGACCAGATAATCTGTTATTGTTATGTTGATTGTGGGATAAATATTGCCCAGGACACTGTGGTTAACTCTTCGAAATAGTGCCATGCGATCTTTTACGTCCCCCTGAGGGGGCAGACAGGGCCTCGGTTTAACGTCTCATCTGAAAGCCGGCACCTCCGACAGTGCAGCACTCCCTCAGCACTGCACTGGGAGTGTCAGCCTAGATTTATGTGCTCAAGTCCCTGGAGTGGGACTTAAACCCACAACCTTCTGCCTCAGAGGCAAGAGTGCTACCCACTGAGCCACAGCTGACACTTGTAGGTTGTCTTAATTGTCTTGAGGACAGTAAATGGTGTTTGTATGATATCCAGTGCCTCTACACCTCCATCCTGCACCAGGACAGCCTGAGGGAATGGAGGCACAGCAAATCCCCATCCACTATCACTCTCCTCTGCCTGGCTGAACTTGTTCTCACATTGAATAACTTTTCCTTTGACTCCACTCACTTCCTCTAAATAAAAGGTGTTGCTATGGGAACACGCATGGGTCCTAGCTATGCCTGCCATTTTGTGGGATATGTAGAACATTCTTTGTTCCAGTCCTACTCACATCCTGTCCCTCACCCCTTTTACCAGCTTATTTATGACTGTATCAGTGCCGCTTCCTAATCTTGCCCCAAACTAGAAAATGTCATCAACTTTGCTTCCAATTTCCACCCTTCTCTCACCTTCACATGGTCCATCTCCAACTCTTCCCTTCCTTGACTTCTCTATCTTCGTTAATGGGGATAGGTGTTACCCAATATCTACTATAAGCCCACTGACTGCCACAGCTACCTTGATTGCCATTCATCTCACTTCACTTCCATTCTCCCAGTTTCTCCGTCTCCATCGCATCTGTTCTGAGGATGGCACCTTCCATACTAGTGCTTCCGATATGTCATCCTTTTCCTCAACCTTCAGGGCCCACAACCGTGTCCAACCCATTGCCCACACTTCTGCTCTCACTCCTTTCCCTCCCTCCCAGAAACACGACAGGGTTCCCCTTGTCCTACTCTTCCAGCCCCCATGTTCAACGGATCATCCTCCGCTATTGCCGCCTCTCCAGAGTGATGTCACCACCAAACACATCTTCCCCTCCCTTCTCAGCGTTCGGTAGGGACCGCTCCCTCCACGCCAGCCTGTTCCACTCCTCAATCACCCCCAATACTCCCTCCCCTTCCCATGGCACCATGCCGTGGAAGCACAAGAGATGCAGCACCTTGCAAGATTTGGATCACAGGTCGCACACAGATTACCCAAAGGGATGGCAGTTTTAAGTATAAATCAGATACAACACGTGATTAAGGTAGATATAGTAGACATGTGAGAACGATCTACAGTCCTGGAAGGAAACGGATGGACGTTGAGGCAGAACGGTGGTCTCGGAGCAGATTGCGAGCTGGTGAAGGTGTTGGGCCGAAGCCAATATGGTGTCCAGCTTGAGGAACCTCCCCCCTCACTCTGCCTATTTTTCTCCCTCGGTTGCCTGTTTTTATACCTTATTTCGGTGGGCTGGTGGATACCTTGCATCATTCATTTTTACCCATTCCATGGTCCAATTACAGGGGAGTGAGTACCTCTGACAGCCCCCTCCCATCCTCATGAGATCAGATTTTTCCTTATCTCTGTTCTCAATGTCTTGTTGTTTTTCCATAGAAGTTTGCTTATTCTACGCCTCCTTGCTACCTTCATTATCAGTCTAGTCATGTCTGCTGGAAGGCCTATTGTTTGTGTGCTGACCTCATAATAACCTTAGCTCTCTGTGTCTGCTGAGCTGGCATAAGTACTCCTTCTATAAAATAATTATTTCTTTTATAATTCGCAATTTCTTCAGATTCATGATTTCTTACAATCTGCCCTTTACCTCCTCCCTTCCCACTGTCCAGGGCCCCAAACACTCCTTCCAGGTGAAGCAGCGATTTACTTGTACTTCTTTCAATTTAGTATACTGTATTCACTGCTCACGATGTGGTCTCCTCTACACTGGGCAGGCCAAATGCAGATTGGGTGATCACTTTGCTGAACACCTCCGTTCAGCCTGTAAGCTTGCCCCTGAGCTTCCGTTAGCCTGTCACTTTAATTCTCCGCTCCACTCCCACTCTGACATCTCCGTCCTCGGTCTCCTACACTATTCCAATGAAGCTCAACGCAAGCTCGAGGAACAGAACCTCATCTTTCGATTAGGCACATCTGCCACCGGCTGGACAAGGACACGAGAAATCTGCATAGGCCCCACACCATCGGTTCAGAGCGCACCAGGTCATCAAGAAATACTGGGTGATTATTGTGGGTGTTCCAGTGCCATCCGAAGGAGTCATCGACATTCCCATCATCGAGAGGGAGGTCAGCAACCCGTGGAAGCATTTTAAGACCTTTAAACCATTCCTCGTGGCTGTTATGATCTTCAGCTGCAATCCATACGGTAGCATGGAGAACAGAATTCGCTTTAGCACCTGGAATCTCGATCACAGGATTGAGAAGAAACGGACTATTATTCCCGAACTAGTCAAAATTGTCAAACAGCAGAACACCGTAACGAAGACTGTTGCGGCATACCACTCCAGGGAGCAGCACGTGCTGGAGCAGGAGAGCAACGGCAGTGAAAAGGGACGTCACCAAGATCCAGGTCGGTGATTAGAGCGTGGGTAGGTACAGCAGGAGCGGCGAGGTCGGGGCGAAGGAGCGGCGCGAGATTGCAGAGCGACGTGATCGGGACCAGGAGAGGCGTGAGAAGAACCGAGGGCCCAGGGGCAGCACGGGCCAGCCCACACTACGATATGTGTGCGCACTAGGTCCGTGCAGCAGAACTGGTCTCCAGTCGTCTTGGTTAATCCTTGCCACTGGACCAAGACCTAGCTCTGTCAAGCCCATGTGGGGGCTGGTGTGCAACGGCCACCACACGCTAAAAAAATCCATGCACAGGTGTCTTCCACCCTTCAGGATATAGTTCAGGATCTGGAATATTAGGTCCTTCATTGAAACACCTGTGAACTTTTTGACGTGGAAGCAAGTCATCCTTGACTCGACAGACTGCCTATGATGATGATTTCGATTAGGCACTTTACGGCCTTCTGGACTCAACATCGAGTTCAACAACTTCAGGTCATAATCACTGCAGCCATTGTTTTGGACAGCAGTTGTTGGGAATGATTCTGTTGTTGCCATTTATACCTCCTCTAGACCCATCTTTTCTTTCTTTACTTGTCCAATCACCAGCAACTTTTGCCTCGCACCATCATCCCTTTTGTCATTTAATCTCTCCTGCCTTGCAACCTATCACAGACCTTTCCCTTTGTTCTTTCCTCCCCTTCCCAGCTTCTTTCCCTGCTCCGACACTTGCTTAAAACCTGTTACGTCTTCAACTTTTTCCAGTTCTGACAAAGGTTGTCGACCTGAAACATGAACTCTGTTTCTCTCTCCACAGATGCTGCCTGGCCTGCTGAGCATTTCCTGCATTTTCTGATTGTATTTCAGATTTCCAGCCTCTGCAGTTTTTCGCGTTTGTGTTTGGTGCTCTGTCTGCGACACTGACCCACAATGACCCTTCCACACAATTGAAGTCATTGTGCTGTGTGCTTCCAAATTATCAGGATTTCCAGGAAGACCCGTCTCTTTAACTACTCTTCTATCTTCCCCAAGTGTCAGCTGTGGCTCAGTGGGTAACATTCTCGCCTCTGAGTCAGAAGGTTGTGGGTTCAAGTCCCACTCCAGAGACTTGAGCACATAAATCTCGGCTGACACTCCAGTGCAGTGCTGAGGGGGCACTGCAATGTCGGAGATGCTGTCTTTCAGATGAGACGTTAAACCGAGGCTCTGCCTGCTCTCTCAGGTCCCTTGGCACTATTTCAAAGAAGAGCAGGGAAGTTATCCCCGGTGTCCTGGCCAATAGTTATCCTTCAATTAACATAACAAAAAAAGATTATCTGGACATTGTCACATTGCTGTTTGTGGAAGCTCGCTGTGCGCAAGTTGGCTGCTGCGTTTCCCACATTACAACAGTGACTACACTCCAAAAGTGCTTTGAGACGTCTGGTAGTTGTGAAAGGTGCTATATAAATGCAAGGCTTTCATGGTAAATGAGTCTTCCTCCTGCTCATATAATGTTCTTATATAAAGTATACCTGTAACTTTTAGTCATGAGGAAATTACCACAGGGAGTAAGGTCCTGAAGCCTGTAAACATTGCTTTGTACACCACTGCGGCTATTGAGGCGAATAGGAGTGATTGAGCTCATCCAGCACTTTCTCGAAGCTTGTCTCCACAGTACAGTATTGATTTTAGCAGAGAAGTGTGACAGTGCATCATTTTGCATCTCCAGTTGCCCTCTAACTATGTCCTGCTTGTAGGAACTTAATGAAAGCCGGTCAGGTCGCTCGCTTCAACCTTCGATCTGACTTTAATTGCGCACGGAGCTGTAATTTGGTTCTGAACATCTCCAGGGCCAAATATATAAAACAAAATCCCAAATGTTGTTATGGCACATCCAATCTCCGTACTCTTTCCCCAGCTGCTGTATCAGAATCGTTGGGACTACTGGATCACTGATGCATTTTAAATCCAATCTAAGTTATAATGGCCAGTTCGTGCATCATCTGAGGGAACTAAGAATATACATTGTGCAGCTGTACAAATTTTCCCTGCAGGTTTGTCCAATTCAAACTCTTAATAACCGACAGTGTTTGTTAGTTGTAAACTGTACACGTCGTGCTCCTCCTCGGCCTTTCCATCATCATAGGTGGTCCCTCGAACGAGGATGACTTGCTTCCACATGAGTATTAGATTGGTTTAATTGGCAGCAACTACTAAGTAGCTGTTTGGTGTTTAAGTAAATTTTAGTAAGTAAATTAAATGAAGGGTTAAGTCATGGCAGGAGAGCTCGGACTCGAGTCATGCCCTTCCTGTGCTATGTGGAAAGTCAGGGACACTGGACTACTATGTATGCGGGAAGTGTGTCCAGCTGCAGCTCCTGACAGACCGCAAAACGGCACTGGAGCTGCGGATGGATTCACTCTGGAGCATGCACGATGCTGAGAATGTTGTGGATAGCACATTTAGTGAGTTGGTCACACCACAGGTAAGGGTTAGGACAGATAGTGAATGGGTGACCAAGAGACAAGGCAAGAGCAGGAAGGTAGTGAAGGAGTCCCCTGCGGTCATCTCCCTCCAAAACAGATATACTGTTTTGGATACTGTTGGGGGAGATGACTTACCAGGGGAAGGCACCAGCAGCCAGGTTCATGGCACCATGGGTGACTCTGCTGCACAGAAGGGAGGGAAAAAGAGAGGGAGAGCTATAGTGATAGGGGACTCTATTGTAAGGGGAATAGATAGGAGTTTCTGCGGCCGCAACCAAGACTCCAGGATGGTATGTTGCCTCCCTGGTGCAAGGGTCAAGGATGTCTCGGAGCAGTTGCAGAGCATTCTGGAGAGGGAGGGTGAACAGCCAGTTGTCGTGGTATATGTAGGTACCAACGATATAGGTAAGAAGCGGGAAGAGATCCTACAAGCTGAATTTAGGGAGCTGGAGTTAAATTAAAAGTAGGACCTCAAAGGTAGTAATCTCTGGATTGCTACCAGTGCCACGTGCTAATCAGAGTAGAGGGAGCAGGAGAGTTAGAATAAATACGTGGCTTGAGCAGTGGTCCAAGAGGGAGGGATTCAAATTCCTGGGACATTGGAACCAGTTCTGGGGGAAGTGGGACCTGTACAAAAGGGACGGTTTGCACTTGGGCAGGACTGGAACTGATGTCCTAGGGGTAACATTTGCTAATGCAGTTCGGGAGTGTTTAAACTAATATGGCAGGGGGATGGGAACCTATGCAGCAAGATAGGGGGAAGTAATATGGAGTCAGAAACAGAGGGTAGAAAGGTAAAAAGCAATAGAGGAAGGCCGAGTAAAAAAGGCAAGAAACAAAAAGGGCCACATTACATCATAATTCTAAAAGGACAAAGGGTGTTAAAAAAAACAAGCCTGAAGGTTTTGTATCTTAATGCAAGAAGTATCCGTAATAAAGTGGATGAATTAACTGTGCAAATAGATGTTAACAGATATGATGTGTTTGGGATTACAGAGATGTGGTTCCAGGATGATCAGGGCTGGGAACTCGACATCCAGGGGTATTCAACATTCAGGAAGGATAGAATAAAAGGAAAAGGAGGTGGGGTAGCATTGCTGGTTAAAGAGGAGATTAATGCAATAGTTAGGAAGGACATTAGCTTGGATGATGTGGAATCTATATGGGTAGAGCCTGCAGAACACCAAAGGGCAAAAAACATTAGTGGGAGTTGTGTACAGACCTCCAAACAGTAGTAGTGATATTGGGGAGGGCATCAAGCAGGAAATTAGGGGTGCATGCAATAAAGGTGCAGCAGTTATCTTGGGTGACTTTAATATGCATATAGATTGGGTTAACCAAACTGGAAGTAATACGGTGGAGGAGGATTTCCTGGCGTGCATAAGGGATGGTTTTCGAGACCATTATATCGAGGAACCAACTAGGGGGGAGGCCATCTTAGAATGGGTGTTGTGTAATGAGAGAGGATTAATTAGCAATCTCGTGCGAGGCCCCTCGGGGAAGAGTGACCATAATATGGTGGAATTCTACATTAGGATGGAGAATGAAACAGTTAATTCAGAGACCATAGTCCAGAACTTAAAGAGGGTAACTTTAAAGGTATAAGGCGTGAATTGGCTCGGATAGATTGGTGAATGATACTTAAGGGGTTGACAGTGGATGGGCAATGGCAGACATTTAGAGACCACATGGATGAACTACAACAATTGTACATCCCTGTCTGGCGTAAAAATTAAAAAGGGCATGTGGCTCAACCGTGGCTATCAAGGGAAATCAGGGATATTATTAAAGCCAAGGAAGTGGCATACAAATTGGCCAGAAATAGCAATGAACCCGGGGACTGGGAGAAATTTAGAACTCAGCAGAGGAGGACAAAGGGCTTGATTAGGGCAGGGAAAATAGATTACGAGACGAAGCTTGCAGGGAACATTAAAACGGACTGCAAAAGCTTCTATAGATATGTAAAGAGAAAAAGGTTAGTAAAGACAAACGTAGGTCCCCTGCAGTCAGAATCAGAGGAAGTCATAATGGGGAACAAAGAAATGGCAAACCAATTGAACAAGTACTTTGGTTCGGTATTCACTAAGGAGGACACAAACAACCTTCCAGATATAAAAGGGGTCAGAGGGTCTAGTAAGAAGGAGAAACTGAGGGAAATCCTGATTAGTCGGGAAATTGTGTTGGGGAAATTGATGGGATTGAAGGCCGATAAATCCCCAGGGCCTGATGGACTGCATCCCAGAGTACTTAAGGAGGTGGCCTTGGAAATAGCGGATGCATTGACAGTCATTTTCCAACATTCCATTGACTCTGAATCAGTTCCTATGGAGTGGAGGGTAGCCAATGTAACCCCACTTTTTAAAAAAGGAGGGAGAGAGAAAACAGGGAATTATAGACCGGTCAGCCTGACATCAGTAGTGGGTAAAATGATGGAATCAATTATTAAGGATGTCATAGCAGCGCATTTGGAAAGAGGTGACATGATAGGTCCAAGTCAGCATGGATTTGTGAAAGGGAAATCATGCTTGACAAATCTTCTGGAATTTTTTGAGGATGTTTCCAGTTGAGTGGACAAGGGAGAACCAGTTGATGTGGTGTATTTGGACTTTCAGAAGGCTTTCGACAAGGTCCCACACAAGAGATTAATGTGCAAAGTTAAACCACATGGGATTGTGGGGTAGTGTGCTGATGTGGATTGAGAACTGGTTGGCAGACAGGAAGCAAAGAGTAGGAGTAAATGGGTACTTTTCAGAATGGCATGTCGTGACTAGTGGGGTACCGCAAGGTTCTGTGCAGGGGCCCCAGCTGTTTACATTGTACATTAATGATTTAGATGAGGGGATCAAATGTAGTATCTCCAAATTTGCGGATGACACTAAGTTGGGTGGCAGTGTGAGCTGCGAGGAGGATGCTATGAGGCTGCAGAGTGACTTGGATAGGTTAGGTGAGTGGGAAAATGCATGGCAGATGAAGTATAATGTGGATAAATGTGAGGTTATCCACTTCGGTGGTAAAAACAGAGAGACAGACTATTATCTGAATGGTGACAGATTAGGATAAGGGGAGGTGCAATGAGACCTGGGTGTCATGGTACATTAGTCATTGAAGGTTAGCATGCAGGTACAGCAGGCGGTTAAGAAAGCAAATGGCATGTTGACCTTCATAGCGAGGGGATTTGAGTACAGGGGCAGGGAGGTGTTGCTACAGTTGTACAGGGCCTTGGTGAGGCCACACCTGGAGTATTGTGTACAGTTTTGGTCTCCTAACTTGAGCAAGGGCATTCTTGCTATTGAGGGAGTGCAGCGAAGGTTCACCAGACTGATTCCTGGGATGGCGGGACTGACATATCAAGAAAGACTGGATCAACTGGGCTTGTATTCACTGGAGTTCAGAAAAATGAGAGTGGATCTCATAGAAACGTTTAAAATTCTGACGGGTTTAGATGGGTTAGATACAGGAAGAATGTTCCCAATGTTGGGGAAGTCCAGAACCAGGGGTCACAGTCTAAGGATAAGGGGTAAGCCATTTAGGACCGAGATGAGGAGAATCTTCTTCACCCAGAGAGTGGTGAACCTGTGGAATTCTCTACCACAGAAAGTTGTTGAGGCCAATTCACTAAATATATTCAAAAAGGAGTTAGATGAAGTCCTTACTACTAGGGGGATCAAGGGGTATGGCGAGAAAGCAGGAATGGGGTACTGAAGTTGCATGTTCAGCCATGAACTCATTGGTTGGCGGTGCAGGCTCCAAGGGCCGAATGGCCTACTCCTGCACCTATTTTCTATGTTTCTATGTTTCTATGAGTTCACAGATGTTTCAATGAAGGACCCGATGTTCCAGTCCTGAACTCCAATTGAGGGAGTGGAAGATGCCTGTGTGTAGATTTTTTTAACGTGTGGTGACCATTGCACATCAGCCACCACACGGGCTTGACAGAGCTAGGCCTTTATCCAGTGGCAAGGGTTAACCAGGATGACTGGAGACCTGCTCTGCTGCACGGACCTAGTGCGCACACATTTTACAGTGTGGGCTGGCCCGTGTTGCCCCTGGGCCCCTGGCTCTTCTGGGCCCCGTACCTTCATTTGCCGCACCTCCGCCACGATCTCTCGCCGCTCCTCCACCACAAGCATTCGCCGCATTTCCGCCACGATCTCTCACCCATCTCTTGTCACATCTCAGACACGATCTCTCACCACTCCTCTGCCTCAATGAGTCACCGCACCTCCGCCATGATCTCTCGCTGCTCATCCGCCCCGATCTTTATCCTCCGCTGTGCCTGAGCCCCACCGATGTTCTTGCACATGCTCCAAATGGTGAACTGGGCCTGCACTTTCAATAAACCCAGAGGTTCTTGTGTGAGTCAGGCGTCAGGCGTGCAGAAATGTACCATTTGTTTGACGCTCCAGACGCGGTTTCTTCGCGGGGTCAGTGCCGCGATCGCTCACCCGGCACTCTGCTGATCGCGCGGCACCCCCGCTCCCTGGTGGTCCGGGTAGGTGCCTTTTTCTTTTGCAGAGTTGGCATCTTGGGCCCTTCCCATTAATTGAGGGACGAGCCCCTCGGAATCGACATCGCTACACTGCCCAGTGAACATCGCCGCTGAGGCCTGTGCCCCGCTCCCGCTCCCGCGCCCTTCCTTCCGGGGACGGTAACCTGACTACAGCGAGTGGGCGGGACTTCCGCGCCTGCCGCTATGTTTCATGCCTCCCAGAAACGGGGCGGTAATGAATTTCACCCCCTGTGAGTCCAAGCTCTGCAGTCCTGCCACATCCAGTCTTGAATGGTGGTGGACAATTAAACAACTAACGGGAGGAGGAGGCTCCTGAACATACCCATCCTCAATGATGACGGAGCTCAGTACGTGAGTGCAACAGACAAGGCTGAAGCGTTTGCAACCAGCTTCAGCCAGAAGGTACCGAGTGGATGATCCATATCGGCCTCCTCCTGAGGTCCCCACCTTCACAGAAGCCGGTCTTCAGCCAATTCGATTCACTCCATGTGATATCAAGAATTGGCTGAGCGCACTGGATACAGCAAAGGCTACGGGTCCCAACAACATCCCTGCTGTCGTGCTGAAGATTTGTGCTCCAGAACTAGCCGTGCCTCTAGCTAAGCTGTTCCAGTACAGATACAACACTGGCATCTACCTGGCAATGTGGAAAATTGCCCAGGTATGTCCGATCCACAATAAGCAGGACAAATTCAATGTGGCCAATTACAGCCTCAGTCTACTCTCAATCATCAGCAAAGTGATGGAAGGTGTTAAGTGGCACTTACTCACCAACAACCTGCTCACCGATGCCCAATTTGGGTTTGGCCAGGATCACTCGGCTCCAGACCTCATTACAGCCTCAGTCCAAACATGGACAAAAGAGCTGAATTCCAGAGGTGAGGTGAGAGTGAGTGCCTTTGACATCAAGGCAGCATTTGACTGAGTGTGGCATCAAAGAGCCCTAGTAAAACTGAAGCCAATGGGAATCGGGGAAAAACTCTCCACTGGTTGGCATCATGCCTAGCACAAAGGAAGATGGTTGTGGTTGTTGGAGGCCAATCATCACAGCCCCAGGACATCGCTGCAGGAGTTCCTCAGGGTAGTGTCCTAGGCCCAGCCATCTTCAGTTGCTTCATCAATGACCTTCCCTCCATCATAAGGTCAGAAGTGGGGATGTTCGCTGATGATCGCACAGTGTTCAGTTCCATTCACAACTCCTCAGATAATGAAGCAGTCCGTGCCCGCATGCAGCAAGACCTGGACAACATTCAGGCTTGGGCTGATCAGTGGCAAGTAACATTCGCGCCACACAAGTGCCAGGCAATGACCATCTCCAACAAGTGGGAATCTAACCAACGCCGCTTGACATTCAACGGCATTACCATCGCCAAATCCCTCATCATCAACATCCTGGGTGTCACCTTTGACCAGAAACGTAACTGGACCAGGAACATAAATATTGTGGCTACAAGAGCAGGTCAGAGGCTGGGTATTCTGCGGCGAGTGTCTCACCTCCTGACTCCCCAAAGCCTTTCCACCATCTACAAGGCATAAGTCGGGAGTGTGATGGAATACTCTCCACTTGCCTGGATAAATGCAGCTTCAACAACACTCAAGAAGCTCGGCACCATCCAGGACAAAGCAGCCCGCTTGATTGGCACCCCATCCACCACCTTAGACATTCACTCCCTCCACCACCGGCGCACCGTAGCTGCAGTGTGTGCCATCTACAAGATGCACTGCAGCAACTCGCCAAGGTTTCTTCGGCAGCACCTCCCAAACTCGCGACCTCTACCACCTAGAAGGACAAGGGCAGCAGGTGCATGGGAACACCACCACCTCCACGTTCCCCTCCAAGTCACACACCATCCTGACCTGGAAATATATCAGCTGTTCCTTCATCGTCACTGGATCAAAATCCTGGAACTCCCGCCCCAACAGCACAGTGGGAGTACCTTCACCACACTGTCTGCAGTAGTTCAAGAAGGCGGCTCACCACCCCCTTCTCAAGGGCAGTTAGGGATGGGCAATAAATGCCGGCCTTGCTCATATCCCGTGAATGCATAAAAAACATATTCCTCCCTAATTATTCCTCCCAGTTCATTGGATGTGTTCGGGAGGGAGTTGGACGTGGTTCTTGCGGCTGGAGGGGTCGGGGGGGCGTCGGGGGGGGGGGGCGTGGTGGTGCTGGGGTGGGTGATCAGCCATGATCTTGTTGAATGGCGGTGCAGGCTCAAAGAGCCGAATGGCCTACTCCTGCACCTATTTTCTATGTTTCTATGTTTTAAAATCAGTACTACCGAAAGCAAATGCTCTATTCACTCATCTGCTTGTTCTTTTGAGATCTTGCTATGTGTAAAATGGCTGCCATGTTTACCGATGTAAATATATTTCAGATTAGTTGACTGGATATGAAACTCATCTCTTCAACCATGCTAGGTTTTGAACTTGAACATTCACCTTGGTTTCTCAATAAAATAAATCTCCCAGACTTGTGTATTGTCCCAGTTTCTGTTTTACACTTTAAATACAGGTCAAACCCAAATTGATATTCAAAGTCTGAATCAATTTGAATGCTGATCCTTTTTCCATCTTTCAACATCTACTGTCCACCTGATAAAAGCTTTAAATCAGACATCGATTGGAACAAACACGACACAACCAATTTTCAGAAGATTAGGGCTGTCTCTGTTTTTGAAGCGCTCCGCACACCTCCCATCAACAGATACGCATGGTTCAAAGAATCTGGCAGTGCCAAGTTCACAGCATTAAAATCAATAGACTAGCAACTTTTCTACAGAAAGAACAAATAACCACACACAGTCTGGAGGGCAGAGCAATAAGCACGCTTTCAATGTAATCATCTGCAGATGTCGAAGATGTACTATTTGTGCAAGTTGGAAAATCATGGCACAGTGGCATGGCAAACCCTTTTTATCCAACTCATTTCTTCTTTATGATCCCTTTTAATGCACTTGGGTACACAGGAGAGTAAACAGGAAAGAAATTCAGAGTGCTGCTTCAAGGTAAACTATAATGGGAAGGCAAGAGGGCACAGGTACAGATTGGGCAAAGACAAATTTACAATTGGCACCATGAAGATCTTCATCCAAATAATAATAAAGAAAAGAAAGAAAGACTTACATTTATATAGTGCCTTTCATGACCGCAGAACACATGAAAGTACCTTATAGTCAATAAAATACTTTTGAAGTGTAATCACTGTTGTAATTGTAATTTATTTGCTTCATGGGTTCTTTGCTTAAGAATTCATAGCAACACATTGCTATTAAGAACAAGTTGGTTTATTTTAAAAAGTTTAACAATCACACTACACATTACCAGTTCATCCACCAGGCTCACAACCACCTGCCTCATCGTGGATAACCGAGACCCAACTGGCTGGGGTTTTATTGAGTCTTGTGAACATCACGTGACTGGCTAAGCCACTCACAATGCAACAGCTCCACAAACCTGTGAGCATCGTCACTAATGCATACATTAAACTAATGTAGAGCAACATGGCAGCCAATTTATGCATAGCAAGCTCCCACACACCACAATAAGATCAATGACCAAATAATGTGCTTTGATGATGTTGGGTTGGTTGAGGGATAAATATTGGCCAATACACTGGGATCCCTGCTCTTCTTCGAGTATTGCAATGAGGCAATATCACTGATATTAAATACAATTTGGCTCCAGATTTATAAAGTTGTCTCTTGAATACCCCTTTCTCTGTCTGTGATCATCAAAGTCACTGCAACAATTATGTTCTTTTGCTACAAGGCTGTTACAGATCCCTGAAGGGTACTAACCCATCACCATTCAAAGTGCCACACCCATCTGCATTCAAAGGGTGATAGGTTACCAAGCAGAGACATGGGCCTAGAAATTGGTTCATGGCTGACTTCACCTGAGCCAACCTTGCTAGGCAAGAGGGCAGCGTGAAGCTGGTCATGCTGAGCACAATAGGGGCGACCCAAGATGTCACGCACCACTCTCGAAGAAGATGTAGATCGGCCAGTGGGAATACTGACACCGGACCAGCCGTCAGTCTGGAAGGAAGAAGAAGCGATCAGGATGGGTGGGGAGTGTTGTGTCTGGCAGCAGAGAACCTATGATTCCAGGAAGGAGGGGGAGGAAAGGGAGGAGATTGGGGTAGGGGAGGAGATCGGGGAGGCGGAGGAGGGGTAGATCAGGGAGGGGAAGGAGGGGGAGGGGGAGGAAGAGGAGGAGATCAGGAAGGGGGAGGAGATCGAGGGGGAGGAGATCGGGGAGGGGAGGAGATCGAGGAGGGGGAGGAGATCGAGGGGAGGAGATTGAGGAAGGGGAGGAGATTGAGGGGGAGGAGATCGGGAAAGGGGAAGGAGATCGAGGAGGGGGAAGAGATCGAGGAGGGAGAAGATTGAGGAGGGGAGGAGATCGAGGAGGGGGATGAGATCAAGGGGGAGGAGATTAAGGAGGGGAGGAGATCGGGGAGGGGGAGGAGATCACGGAGGGGGAGGAGGGGTAAATCAGGGAGGGGGAGGAGATCGGGGAGGGGGAGGAGATCGGGGAGGGGGAGGAGATCGGGGAGGGAAAGGAGGGAGAGGAGATCGAGGTGGGGGATGAGATCGGGGAGGGGGAGGAGGGGTAGATTGGGGATGGGGAGGAGATCGGGGATGGGGAGGAGATCGTGGAGGGGGAGGAGATCAGGGAGGGGGAGGAGATCGGGGAGGGGAAGGAGATCGTGGGGGGGGGAGGAGATCGGGGAGGGGGAGAAGATCGGTGAGGGGAAGGAGATCGAGGAGGGAAAGGAGGGGTAGGGGAGAAGATCGGGGAGGGGGAGGCGATCGAGGAGGGAAAGGAGGGGGAGGGGGAGAAGATTGGGGAGGGGCAGGAGATCGGGGAGGGGGGGAGATCAAGGAGGGGGAGAAGATCGGGGAGGGAGAGGAGATCGGGGAGGGGGAGGGGGGTTAGATTGGGGAGGGGAATGAGGGGGAAGAGATCGGGGATGGGGAGAAGATCCGGAATGAGGAGCAGGGGTGAGAGGAGATCAGAGTGGGAGGGTGAGAGGAGATAGGAAGGGGGGGTCAGGTAGTGACTGGCAAGAACCCACAGTTTGAATGTAATGCTGGATGATTCCAGGGCGTGCTAACTAATACAGTGGGTGGGGCAGAATGAGCTGCACGCAATATTGGACCTTGCAAGCCCATTTTTTCCCTTAACATCGGGCACTGGCCATTCGAATTTAGAGGTGCTCCTGCTTGGTGACAAGACAGCAACTTGAGAATTAATCTGAAAGATAAAAAATTACACTTCGCGCTCCTGGAATATGCGAGACCTTGGTTGCCCAAGGAAATGATACTGGTATTTGTAAAGCAGCACTGCAACCGCAGGAAGATATCCTGGCCAGTGGCATCATCCTTAGGAGGAAATAAACTCAGAAATAATTGTGACAGTAATAAAAATGACTCTTGTTATATATGTGGACTTGTATTTACTCTATACAGCCACCAGAAGGCTCACCAGAGGGGATCCCATAATCCCTTGGGAGCACAGGTATTTAAGGAGGCTTCACAGGTTGGAGAGGCACTCTGGAGACCTGCAATAAAAGACTAAGGTCACACTTTACTTTGAGATCACAGTGTTCAGTCTGATTCTTTCTCCATACACAACAACTGGCGATGAGGTACAGATAGCAAAACCAAAGATGCAGAGAACAGTGAGCATCCTGGAGAAATTTTTGGAGGGAGATGATTGGGAAACTTTTGTGGAGCAACTCGACCAATACTTCGTGGCCAACGAGCTAGATGGGGAAGAGAGCGCTACCAAACGAAGGGCGATCTTCCTCACCGTCTGTGGGGCACCGACGTATGGCCTCATGAAGAATCTGCTCACTCCAGCGAAACCCACGGCGAAATCGTACGATGATTTGTGCACACTGGTCCGAGAGCATTTGAACCTGAAGGAAAGCGTTCTGATGGCGAGGTACCAGTTCTACAGCTGCAAAAGGTCTGAAGGCCAGGAAGTGGCGAATTATGTCGCCGAGCTAAGACGCCTTGCAGGGCCTTGCGAATTTGAAGGACATTTGGAGCAGATGCTCAAGAGACTTTTTCATACTTGGCATTGGCCACGAAACCATACTTCGCAAACTTTTGCTTGTAGAGACCACAACCTTGAGTGAGGCCATAGCGATAGCCTCGGCCTTCATAGACACCAGTAACAATACGAAGCAAATCTCTCAGCACACAAGTGCTGCTACAAGTACTGTGAACAAAGTGATGTTGTTTTCGAATCGTAACATACAGGGCAGGTCACACATACCTGCAGCTGCACATCCGCAGATGTCTCAGAGTCCACCATCAAGGGTGATGAATGCAAGGCCATTAACACATTGTTGGTGTTGCTGGGGTGATCATCATTTCCATTCATGCCGATTCAAAGGATATGTTTGCAAGGGCTGTGGAACAATGGGACACCTCCAACGAGTGTGCAGGCGAGCTGCTAAGCCTGTTAAACCTGCAAACCACCATGTTGCAGAGGAGGATCACGACGAAACAGAGCCTCAGACCGAGGAGGCAGAGGTCCTTGGGTACACATATTCACCATGAATTGTCCCCCGATAAAGCTGAATGTTGAACTAAATGGACTCCCGGTGTCAATGGAGCTGGACACGGGCGCAAGCCAGTCCATCATGGGCAAAAAGACTTTCGAAAGGGTGTGGTGCAACAAGGCCTCAAGGCCAGTCAACTCCAATTCGCACGAGACTAAGAACTTATACAAAATAACTGATTTCTGTAACCGGCAGTGCCACCGTAAAGGTCTCCTACAATGGGGCGGTGCACAAGCTACGACTCTGGGTGGTACCGGGCGATGGTCCCATACTGCTGGCTGGGAAAGACACGCTGGAACTGGGACGACATCCGAGCGCTATCGCCCGCTGACGACACTTTGTGTGCCCAGGTCTTAAACAAATTTCCTTCGCAGTTCGAACCAGGCATCAGGAAATTCCAAGGAGCAAAAGTGCAGATCCACCGACTGCCGGGGATGCAACACATCCATCACAAGACGAGAGCAGTACCGTATATGATGAGAGAAAGGGTAGAGATCGAGCTAGACTGGCTGCAAAGAGAGGGCATCATTTCCCCGATTAAGTTCAATGAGCGGGCCAGTCCTATTGTCCCAGTCCTCAAGGGAGACAGCACCATCAGAATCTGTGGTGATTACAAAGTAACTATCAATCGTTTCTCCGTGCAGGACCAATACACACTACCAAAGGCCAACGACCTCTTTGCAACGCTGGCGGGAGGAAAGACGTCCACGAAGCTGGATCTGACTTCAGCCGACATGACGCAGGAACTGGAGGAATCATTGAAGACCCTCACCTGCATCAACATGCACAAAGGTCTTTTTGTTTACAACAGATGCCCGTTTGGAATTCGATCAGCGGCGGCGATATTCCAGAGAAACATGGAAAGCTTACTGAAGTCGATTGCGCACACCGTGGTCTTCCAGGACGACATCTTGGTCACAGGTTGGAACACAGTCGAGCACCTGCAGAACCTGGAGGAGATTCTTAGTCGACTCAACTGCGTGTGGCTCAGGTTAAAACGCTTGAAGTGCGTTTTCCTGCAGCCTGAAGTGGAGTTCCTGGGAAGGAGGATTGCGGCGGACGCCATCAGGCCCAGCAACGCGCAGACGCAGGCAATCAAGAGGCCATAGAACGTGATGGAGCTACAGTTGTTTCTGGGACTCTTGAACTACTTTGGTAACTTCTTACCGGGTCTCAGCACCTTGCTAGAACCACTACATGTCTTACTATGAAAAGGGGGCGAATCAGTTTGGGGCAAAAGCCAAGAAAATGCCTTTGTAAAAGCGAGAAAATTGTTATGCTCAAACAAATTGCTTGTATTGTATGATCCATGTAAGCGTTTGATACTAGCATGTGATGCGTCGTCATATAGCGTCGGGTGTGCATTGCAACAAGCTAATGATTTCAGGAAACTGCAACCGGTTGCCTATGCATCCAGGAGTCTGTTTTAGGCTGAGAGAGCCTGCAGCATGATTGAGAAAGAAGCGTTAGTGTCTGTCTATGGGGTAAAGAAAATGCATCAATGCCTGTTTGGGCTAAAATTCGAATTTGAAACTGACCATAAGCCACTTATATTCCTGTTTTCCGAGAGTAAAGGGATAAATACCAACGCATTGGCCCGCATCCAGAGATGGGCACTCACGCTGTCTGCATACAACTACACCTCCGCCACAGGCCAGGCACAGAAAACTGCGCTGATGCTCTTAATAGTCTGCCATTGCCCATCACGGGGGTGGAAATGGCGCAACCCGCAGATCTAGCCATGGTTATGGAAGCATTTGAGAGTGAGCAATCACCCGTCACTGCCTGGCAGATCAAAACCTGGACAAGCCAGGACCCCTTATTATCTCTAGTCATAAGATGTGTGCTTCACGGAAGCTGGTCCAGTGTCCCAGTGGAAATGCAGGAAGAGATAAAGCCGTTCCAGCGGCGCAAAGATGAAATGTCTATACAGGCAGACTGCCTTCTGTGGGGTAATCGAGTAGTGGTCCCCAAGAAGGGCAGAGACACCTTCATCAATGATCTCCACAGTACCCACCCAGGCATCGTAATGATGAAAGCGCTAGCCAGATCTCACATGTGGTGGCCCGGTATCGATGCGGACTTAGTGTCCTGCGTTCACAGATGTAATACATGCTCGCAGTTATGCAATATACTCAGGGAGGCGCTGCCAAATTTATGGTCTTGGCCCTCCAAACCGTGGTCTAGGGTACACGTCAAGTATGCAAGCCTGTTTTTGGGTAAAATGTTCCTTGTGGTTGTAGACGCGTACTCCAAATGGATTGAATGTGAGATAATGTCGACTAGCATATCCGCTGCGACCACTGAAAGCCTGCGGGCCATGTTTGCCACGCACGGCTTACCCGATGTCCTGGTGAGCGACAACGGGCCATGTTTTACCAGTGCTGAGTTCAAAGAATTCATGACCCTTAACAGAATCAAACATGTCACATCTGCCCCGTTTAAACCAGTGTCTAATGGTTAGGCAGAGAGAGCAGTGCAAACCATCAAGCAAGGCTTGAAGAGAGTAACTGAAAGCTCGCCTATCCAGGGTCCTGCTTAGCTACCGTACGAGACCACACTCACTCACTGGGATCCCACCTGTTGAACTGCTCATGAAAAGAGCACTTAAGACAAGGCCCTCATTAGTTCACCCTGATCTACATGAGCAGGTAGAGAGCAGGCGGCTTCAACAAAGTGCATACCATGATAGCGCAAATGTGTCACGTGAGATTGAAGTCAATGATCCTGTATTTGTATTAAATTATGGACAAGGTCCCAAGTGGCTTCCCGGCACTGTCATGGCAAAAGAGGGGAGCAGGGTGTTTCGGGTCAAACTTTCAAATGGACTCATTCACCGGAAACATTTGGACCAAATCAAACTCAGATTTACGGACTATCCTGAGCAACCCACCTTGGACCCTACCTTTTTTGATCCCCCAACATACACACCAGTGGCAACCGGCACCACGGTTGACCACGAAGCAGAACCCATCATCCACAGCAGCCCTGCAGGGCCCAACACACCAGGCAGCCCAGCAAGGCCAGCTGCACAGCAGCCCAGCGAGGGCCCAACAAATGATTCAACAACATCAGCTTTCACACCGAGACGATCAACCAGGGCAAGAAGAGCCCCAGGTGGACTCACACTGTGAATAGTTACACTATTGACTTTGCAGGGGAATGTTGTTATATATGTGGACTTGTATTTACTCTGTACAGCCACCAGAGGGCTCATCCCCCGGAGTCCCAAGGGATCCCATAATCCCTTGGGAGCACAGGTACTTAAGAAGGCTTCACAGGTTGGAGAGGCACTCTGGAGACCTGCAATAAAAGACTAAGGTCACACTTTACTTTGAGCTAACAGTGTTCAGTCTGACTCTTTCTTCATACACAACAATTCTCAACGGTAAATTCACTGAAGCCACACACCCACCAGGGAGTTGACCCCCAAGAGAGCGCTTAAGGGATGATAGCGTTTTGCTTACATCCATTGGGGGTGATTTTAGCTTTGGGCGATAGTGTGAAATGGACGATATCAGATCAGCCACACATATTACATTGACCCCCACTTTCAATTCCATTGACTTCAATCGGCAGAGATGTATAACGGGCTGCTGATCTGATATCGTCCGCGTCATACTCCCCACCCCGCCCCAAAGTTACAATCTCCCCCACTGGCTTATTATACATGATAGGGCTGAATCCTCGATAGGCCTCTCTCAGTGCAGAACAGTGGTCACAGGGTGCCTGGTTTGAGAAACTGTGTGATCACAGTTCCGATTTTGTCTATGGATTGAAAGGGACAGAAGATCAGAAGCTGCTCACTGTGCAATGAGACCCACACTGGGCCCATTCCCGGGGTCAGCTCTCTGTGCAGTGAGACCCACACTGGGCCCATTCCCAAGGTCAGCTCACTGTGCAGTGAGGCCCACACTGGGCCCATTCCCAGGGTCAGCTCCCTGTACAGTGAGACCCACACTGGGCCCATTCCCAGGGTCAGCTCCCTGTACAGTGAGACCCACACTGGGCCCATTCTCAGGGTCAGCTCCCTGTACAGTGAGACCCACACTGGGCCCATTCCCAGGGTCAGCTCCCTGTACAGTGAGACCACACTGGGCCCATTCCCAGGGTCAGCTCCCTGTACAGTGAGACCCACACTGGGCCCATTCCCGGGGTCAGCTCCCTGTACAGTGAGACCCACACTGGGCCCATTCCCAGGGTCAGCTCCCTGTACAGTGAGACCCACACTGGGCCCATTCCCGGGGTCAGCTCCCTGTACAGTGAGACCCACACTGGGCCCATTCCCGGGGTCAGCTCCCTGTGCAGTGAGACCCACACTGGGCTCATTCCCGGGGTCAGCTCCCTGTGGAGTGAGGCCCACACTGGTCCCATTCCCAGGGTCAGCTCCCTGTACAGTGAGCCCCACACTGGGCTCATTCCCGGGGTCAGCTCCCTGTGCAGTGAGGCCTACACTGGGCCCATTCCCGGGGTCAGCTCCCTGTGCAGTGAGGCCCACACTGGGCCCATTCCCAGGGTCAGCTCCTTGTACAGTGAGCCCCACACTGGGCTCATTCCCGGGGTCAGCTCCCTGTACAGTGAGGCCTACACTGGGCCCATTCCCGGGGTCAGCTCCCTGTGCAGAGAGGCCCACACTGGGCCCATTTCCGGGGTCAGCTCCCTGTGCAGTGAGCCTCACACTGGGCCCATTCCCGGTGTCAGCTCCCTGTGCAGTGAGGCCCACACTGGTCCCATTCCCAGGGTCAGCTCCCTGTACAGTGAGCCCCACACTGGGCTCATTCCCGGGGTCAGCTCCCTGTGCAGTGAGGCCTAAACTGGGCCCATTCCCGGGGTCAGCTCCCTGTGCAGTGAGGCCCACACTGGGCCCATTCCCAGGGTCAGCTCCCTGTGCAGTAAGCCCCACACTGGGCCCATTCCCAGGGTCAGCTCCCTGTACAGTGAGCCCCACACTGGGCTCATTCCCGGGGTCAGCTCCCTGTGCAGAGAGGCCTACACTGGGCCCATTCCCGGGGTCAGCTCCCTGTGCAGTGAGACCCACACTGGGCCTATTCCTGGTGTCAGCTCCCTGTGCAGTGAGGCCCACACTGGGCCCATTCTCAAGGTCAGCTCCCTGTGCAGTGAGCCCCACACTGGGCCCATTCCTGGTGTCAGCTCCCTGTGCAGTGAGGCCCACACTGGGCCTATTCTCAAGGTCAGCTCCCTGTGCAGTGTCACACTGGGCCCATTCCCGGGGTCAGCTCCCTGTGAAAGTCTGCAGTCAATCCACACTCACTGTACGAGCCGTCATGTCATTCCATAGGTTGACAATCCTCCTGAGATCTAACCTGGCGCACTGTGTCCTCCAGATCACAGTGCAATTCTAAGCTCAACTCTCGACTGGACTGAATAATGTATTGTTACAGCATCTCCGCATCTTACTTCTGGAATATTGGTGAGTGCAACCTTAGATTGGACCTCAGAACAGGAGCATTATGACCAGCAGCAGCCTGATGATCAGAGAGCTGTAGCTCGATAGCAGGTAGGGGAGGGGCCGAGAGGGGGAGGGACAGTGAGGGGGGAGGGGCAGTGATGGGGAGGGGTAGTGAGGGGTAGTGAGGGGGAGGGGCAGAGAGGGAGGTGGGGTAGTGAGGGGGGGGGCAGTGAGGGGGAGAGACAGGGGTGAGGGGCAGTGAGGGGGAGGGGTAGTGAGGGGGAGGGTCAGTGAGGTGGAGGGTCAGTGAGGGGAGGGGCAGTGGGGAGGGGCAGTGAGTGGGAGGGGCAGAGGGAGCGAGGGGCAGTGGTGGGGAGGGGTGGTGGGGGGGAGGAGCAGAGAGGGGGAGGGGCAGAGAGGGAGGTGGGGTAGTGAGGGGGAGGGGCAGTGAGGGGGAGAGACAGGGGTGAGGGGCAGTGAGGGGGAGGGGCAGTGAGGGGAGGGGCAGTGAGTGAGAGGGAGCGAGGGGCAGTGATGGGGAGGGGTGGTGGGGGGAGGAGCAGAGAGGGGGAGGGGCAGAGAGGGAGGTGGGGCAATGAGGGGGAGGGGTAGTGAGGGGGAGGGGCAGTGAGGGGGGACGGGCAATGAGGGGGACGGGCAGTGAAAGGGGGAGGGGCAGAGAGGGGAGGGGCTCACAGGTGGCACTTCCTGCGACACAGGATGTACATGCAGAGGCTGAGTTTCATTTTACTGTCTGGGAGCGACAGTGCAGTCAGAGGTCTTCTGTAGCCGCCAAAACCTTCCCAACTGCAGCAGCATTCACTTAAGAATATTATAAATGTCTTCCAGCGAGCCAGTATCCATATAAACGCTGCAAGAGCCTGTACAAGTGAAATAATAAACTCATCTTCAAGTTGGATGTATCCCTTTAAATTACGCTGGTAGGGTGTCCCTCATGCAGCTGAACGCTCGCTCTGCTGTGCGTGTTTAGGAGAGGGCGTTCTTTGGAATTGCGATGTTGAAAATGGTAGGTGGCAGGTCGTGCATAAATTCATTGTGTGCAGACTGTGAGATGTGGGTGTGAGTCTTGTAGAAGTGGTAAGTGTGTGAGGGTGAGGTGAAGCTGTGATTGTGGGTTGTGAGTGGTGTTTGGTCGAGATTGTTGCTCGGTGAGTGATGGGGGTGTGTTGCATTGAGCAGTGTGTGAGGCTAGTGGTGCAGATGGTGGGATATGGCAAAAAACAAAAAGGGCCACTGAATATAAAGGGGCTGCAGGAGGGGTCAAAACTAAAAATCATGGTTTAAAAACTAGTATTAAAACACTCTACGTAAACTCACACAGCATTCGAAATAAAGTAAATGAGTTGACGGCACAAATCATAACAAATGGGTATGATCTGGTGGCCATTACAGAAACGTGGTTGCAGGGTGGCCAAGACTGGGAATTAAACATACAGGGGTATCTGACGATTCGGAAAGATAGACAAGAAGGGAAAGGAGGTGGGGTAGCTCTGTTAATAAAGGATGATATCAGGGCAGTTGTGAGAGACGATATTGGCTCTAATGAACAAAATGTTGAATCATTGTGGGTGGAGATTAGAGAGAGTAAGGGGAAAAAGTCACTGGTGGGCGTAGTTTATAGGCCCCCAAATAATAACTTCATGGTGGAGCGGACAATAATCAAGGGAATAATGGAGGCATGTGAAAAAGGAACGGCAGTAGTCATGGGGGATTTTAACCTACATATCGATTGGTCAAATCAAATCGCACGAGGTAGCCTTGAGGAGGAATTCATAGAATGCATACGGGATTGTTTCTTAGAACAGTATGTTACAGAACCAACAAGGGAGCAAGCTATCTTAGATCTGGTCCTGTATAATGAGACAGGAATAATAAATGATCTCCTAGTAAAAGATCCTCTCGGAATGAGTGATCACAGAATGGTTGATTTTCTAATACAGATTGAGGGTGAGGAAGTAGTGTCTCAAACGAGCATATTATGCTTAAACAAAGGGGACTACAGTGGGATGAGGGCAGAGTTGGCTAAAGTAGACTGGAAACACAGACTAAACGGTGGCACAATTGAGGAACAGTGGAGGACTTTTAAGGAGCTCTTTCATAGTGCTCAACAAAAATATATTCCAGTGAAAAAGAAGGGCGGTAAGAGAAGGGATAACCAGCTGTGGATAACCAAGGGAATAAAGGAGAGTATCAAATTAAAGACCAATACGTATAAGATGGCCAAGGTTAGTGGGAAACTAGAAGATTGTGAAAATTTTAAACGACAGCAAAGAATGACTAAGAAAGCAATAAAGAAAGGAAAGATAGATTACGAAGGTAAACTTGCACAAAACATAAAAACAGATAGTAAAAGCTTTTACCGATATATGAAACGGAAAAGAGTGACTAAAATAAATGTTGGTCCCTTAGAAGATGAGAAGGGGGATTTAATAATGGGAAATGTGGAAATGGCTGAGACCTTAAACAATTATTTTGCTTCGATCTTCACAGTGGAAGACACAAAAACCATGCCAAAAATTGCTGGTCACGGGAATGTGGGAAGGGAGGACCTTGAGACAATCACTATCACTAGGCGGGTTGTGCTGGACAGGCTAATGGGACTCAAGGTAGACAAGTCCCCTGGTCCTAATGAAATGTATCCCAGGGTATTGAAAGAGATGGCGGAAGTTATAGCAGATGCATTCGTTATAATCTACCAAAATTCTCTGGATTCTGGGGAGGTACCATCGGATTGGAAAGCAGCGAATGTAACGCCTCTGTTTAAAAAAGCGGGCAGACAAAAGGCAGGTAACTAACTATAGGCCGGTTAGTTTAACATCTGTAGTGGGGAAAATGCTTGAAACTATCATTAAGGAAGAAATAGCGGGACATCTAGATAGGAATAGTGCAATCAAGCAGACGCAGCATTGGTTCATGAAGGGGAAATCATGTTTAACTAATTTACTGGAATTCTTTGAGGATATAACAAGCATGGTGGATAGAGGTGTACCGATGGATGTGGTGTATTTAGATTTCCAAAAGGCATTCGATAAGGTGCCACACAAAAGGCTACTGCAGAAGATAAAAGTACACGGAGTCAGAGGAAATGTATTAGCATGGATAGAGAATTGGCTAACAGAAAGCAGAGAGTCGGGATAAATGGGTCCTTTTTAGGTTGGCAATCGGTGGTTCGTGGTGTGCCACAGGGATCGGTGCTGGGACCACAACTGTTTACAATATACATAGATGACCTGGAAGAGGGGACAGAGTGTAGTGTAACAAAATTTGCAGATGACACAAAGATTGGTGGGAAAGTGGGTTGTGTCGAGGACACAGAGAGGCTGCAAAGAGATTTAGATAGGTTAAGCGAATGGGCTAAGGTTTGGCAGATGGAATACAATGTCGGAAAATGTGAGGTCATCCACCTTGGAAAAAAAAACAGTTAAAGGGAATATTATTTGAATGGGGAGAAATTACAACATGCTGCGGTGCAGAGGGACCTGGGGGTCCTTGTGCATGAATCCCAAAAAGTTAGTTTGCAGGTGCAGCAGATAATCAGGAAGGCGAATGGAATGTTGGCCTTCATTGCGAGAGGGATGGAGTACAAAAGCAGGGAGGTCTTGCTGCAACTGTACAGGGTATTGGTGAGGTTGCACCTGGAGTACTGCGTGCAGTTTTGGTCACCTTACTTAAGGAAGGATATACTAGCTTTGGGGTGGGTGCAGAGACGATTCACTAAGCTGATTCCGGAGATGAGGGGGTTACCTTATGATGATAGATTGAGTAGACTGGGTCTTTACTCGTTGGAGTTCAGAAGGATGAGGGGTGATCTTATAGAAACATTTAAAATAATGAAAGGAATAGACAAGATAGAGGCAGAGAGGTTGTTTCCACTGGTCGGGGAGACTAGAACTAGGGGGCACAGCCTCAAAATATGGGGGAGCCAATTTAAAACCGAGTTGAGAAGGATTTTCTTCTCCCAGAGGGTTGTGAATCTGTGGAATTCTCTGCCCAAGGAAGCAGTTGAGGCTAGCTCATTGAATATATTCAAATCACAGATAGATAGATTTTTAAGGGAATTAAGGGTTACGGGGAGCGGGCGGATAAGTGGAGCTGAGTCCACGGCCAGATCAGCCATGATCTTGTTGAGTGGCAGAGCAGGATCGAGGGGCTAGATGGCCTACTCCTGTTCCTAATTCTTATGTTCTTATGTTATGTATGTAAGAAAATATAAAATAGAGCTTCGACAGGTATATAAAAAGGAAGAGAGTAGTAAAGTAAACGTAGGTCCCTTAGAGGATGAGACTGGGGAATTAATAATGGGGAACAGGGCAGAGACTTTGAACAAATATTTTGTATTGGTCTTCACTGTAGAAGACACTACAAATATCCCAAAAATAAATAATCAAGGGACTATAAAGAGGGGGAACTTAAAACAATCACTATCACTAAATAAAAAGTATTCACTAATATAATGGGACTAAAGGCGAACATGTCCCCTGGACCTGATGACCTGTATCCTAGATTCTTAAAAGAAGTGGCTGCAGAGATAGTGGATGCATTGGTTGCAATCTACCAAAATTCCTTGGATTCTAGAGAGGTCCCAGTGGATTGGAAAACCGCAAATGTAACGCCCCTATTTAAAAAAGAAGGGAGACAGAAGGCGGGAAACTATAGACTAGTTAGCCCAACATCTGTCGTTGGGAAAATGCTCGAGTCCAATATTAAGGAAGCAGTAACAGGACATTTGGAAAAGCATAATTCAATCAAGCAGAGTCAACATGGCTTTTTGAAAGAGAAATCATGTTTGACAAATTTGCTGGCGTTCTTTGAGGATATAATGAGTCGGGTGGATAAGGCGGAACCAGTGGATGTGGTGTATTTGGATTTCCAGACTGCATTCGATAAGATGCCACATAAAAGGTTACTGCACAAGGTAAGATCTCACGGGGTTGGGGGTGATATATTAACATCATTACAGGATTAGCTAACTAACAGAAAACAATGAGTCGGGATAAATGGGTAAATTTCCGGTTGAGAAACTAACTAGTGGGGTGCCGCAGGGATCGGTGCTGGGGCCACAACTATTTACAATCTATATTAATGACTTGGATGAAGGGACTGAATGTAATGTAGCCAAGTTTACTGATGATACAAAGATGGGTGGGAAAGCAAAGAATCTGCAAAGGGATATAGACAGGCTAAGTGAGTGGGCAAACACTTGGAAGATGGAATATAATGTATGAAAGTGTGAGGTTATCCAATTTGGCAGGAAAAATAAAAAAGCAAATCTCCCGCCGTCACCCCGCCCTCTCCCCCACTGTCTCCCCCAACCGTCTCCCCCGCTGTCTCCCCCCCTGTCTCCCCCGCTGTCTCCCCCCACTGTCTCCCCCACTGTCCCCCCAACCGTCTCCCCCAACCGTCTCCCCCGCTGTCTCCCCCCACTGTCTCCCCCCACTGTCCCCCCCGCTGTCTCCCCCACTGTCTCCCCCCACTGTCTCCCCCCACTGTCTCCCCCGCTGTCTCCCCCCACTGTCTCCCCCAACCGTCTCCCCCAACCGTCTCCCCCACTGTCTCCCCCCACTGTCTCCCCCGCTGTCTCCCCCCACTGTCTCCCCCAACCGTCTCCCCCAACCGTCTCCCCCACTGTCTCCCCCCACTGTCTCCCCCAACCGTCTCCCCCAACCGTCTCCCCCCACCGTCTCCCCCAACCGTCTCCCCCCACTGTCTCCCCCAACCGTCTCCCCCGCTGTCTCCCCCCACTGTCTCCCCCAACCGTCTCCCCCGCTGTCTCCCCCCACTGTCTCCCCCAACCGTCTCCCCCGCTGTCTCCCCCCACTGTCTCCCCCAACCGTCTCCCCCGCTGTCTCCCCCCACTGTCTCCCCCGCTGTCTCCCCCCACTGTCTCCCCCAACCGTCTCCCCTGCTGTCTCCCCCCACTGTCTCCCACGCAGTTTCCCCTGCCATCTCCCCCGCCACCTTCCCCGCTGCCTCCGGCACCGTCTCCCCCCACTGTCTCCCCCCGCTGTCTCCCACTGCTGTCTCCCCCGCTGTCTCCCCTGCTGCCCCGCTCTGCACTGTCTCCCCCACTCTCTCCCCACCTCTCTCCCCCATTCTCTCCCCCATTCTCTCCCCCGCTCTCTCGCCCGCTCTCTTCCTGCTCTCTCCAGCACTGTCTCCCCCTCTGTCTCCCCCACTGTCTCCCCTGCCCTCTCCCCCACTGTCTCCCCGCCCTCTCCCCTGCCGTCACCCCGCTGTCTCTGGCGCTGTCTCCCCCACAGTCTCCCCCACAGCCTCCCCCGCTCCCTCCCCCGCTGTCTCCCCCGCTCTCTCCCCCACAGTCTCCCCCACCGTCTCCCCCACCGTCAGGCTGCAGGTAGGAGATGGCATATCTCTGTAACTACCTCCTTTCGGAAGCGCAGCCTTCTCACAAACTGCTCCTCCGACATGTCGAGGTATGAGCATTGCTCCTGGTAAACCCGTGGGATAGAGTAAGGCCTTCTGTCCCAACGTCTAGGGTGTCTCCTCAGTCGTGGGCCGACATGGTCAACAACCCTTCTATCTTGATGCCGCCTAACAAGAGCATGTAGAAGGTGACACTGGCGAGCTAGAATTGCACCCATGGAACTCTCAAACTCAAGTTGCTAGGAACCTGTCAGATAAATCTGCTGCTGCAAATTAAGAGGCTCACGCACCATGTTCTGTCGAAACATTGCACTCACTGTGACCTCCGATTAATCCGGTTGCTCCTCCCTTCAAGTAGCCTCCAGGTATCACATAAAGCAGGTGGGACCGACCGGTTTCTCCTGCGTGTTCAGCGGCAGACGCTAAATGAGACAGAGACACTTCATTTTGCGAGTGGAGCGCTAGCAGGTCGTTGCACGCATACTGAGGTCATGATCTGACTGCGGTTAGACGGCGAGATGGTAGCGTTTTGTGCCTGTTGTGGAGTATGGCAAAGACACTCAACAAAGGTCTGTTGTGGAGAAAAGAAATGTTTTACTTGCTTGATTAAGGGAGACACGGTTTACACCAGTTCCGCAACTGGGTGCTTTCCCAACCGTTCTCCCCGAACACTTTCGGAGCTGCTTTTTTATACAGAATCAGATCTGTGTAAAGTCATTCCGGCACACGTGATTTACATTATCATTGGTCATTCTCTCCTACTGTGTGACAAACCTCGCCTAGTTACAGCTTGTTAATTTTAACTTGCTGTTTGTTCCAGTATCTTGCTTGGGTATGAACAGATGCATCCTGCAGCCTGCCAATAACAGGAACTTACCCCCTACACTTAGGACCTTTGTTCTGAATAACAGGAACCTACATCATAAATGTAGGACCATTGTTCTGAAAAACAAGTCCTGAGGTTATGGCTGTTGCAAACTGCCCTTTGCACCTGATCATTTGCCACATAAGTTTATTCTGGTTTTTGCCTTGCTGGCATAAAACATGTTTTAGCTCATTTCCCCCCCATCAGTGCCGCTGGTAAACCTGAACCAAATTTCCCGACGGGACGCTACAAGCTGCCCGGCCGGGCGGGTAGCCATTCGAGACGCATTAATGCCCCTCCGGGTCGCAAGATGAGCCGCTACACAACAGCATTTCTCGCTCCAGATGTTTTAGTTTATGTCCTTTTGATAAATGTTATCGGGAAAATGTTATCAGCCATTCATTACACTGCTGCTGTCAGCTGTAGAAACAACCAGTGAATATTACGCCTTGCGAAATAGACATTGCTTTCAGAGGTGACGAGCGTTTCCTTTCATTTCAAGGATAGAAACTGCTCCAGGTGATAGAAGATCAATGCTGGTAAGTGGGACTGAATGAAACAACCTTTGCTTTTGATGCGGGGCCTCATGATCCACGGCTGCCAGTACCATGGGGGTCACCACTTTGTATCGCATTTGAATCAGCCACGTCGTTGTGTGATGATCGATTTTAAATGTTACAGGAAAACTAAAAATGAGGCAGGTTTTGTTCTTTGCGAGGCTGTTTGTGCAGAGGGCAGCATGAGTTCGAGAATTCACAGCATTGCAAAAGCATTGATTGCCGCAAGTAATTTAAAACCTGTAGGGGCGATTTTGCCCAGATACTTTAAGAGCTAAAGGCACAGGGATTCGGCAACCTGTGCCTGTTTCGAATGATTGTAGCATTCAGTCGAGCGCTGAACGATCTGCTGTGTGGCTCAATGCTCAGTAGTGGGACCAAGTTTGTGCGAGGCTGGCTCAAATTAAATCCAGCCTGTAAGGGCAGGTGGGGGGGGGGGGGGGGGGGGCGGTGGTCCCGGGATCAGGTTCACCTCTGACCTACTTGAGTGGTTGGAATCGCTCCCACTCCCTTGGGGTCTCGACTCTGGATTTATTTGGGGGTTGTGATAAAGTGTAAAGGACAATTGGTTGGTGCAAAAGAACTTTGATTTTATTAAAGACAAGAAAATACAATGTCACACTTATAATCACTCTAATAAAGAACAATACATTACACAGTCAAAGGGGGGTACAGTAAAATTACATCTCCCACCTCCCAATACCTAATTCTAGCTAGGTTAGACTCCAGGGCAGGCAGGTACTATGCTTACCAATCCTTTCTGGTCAGTTAGCAGTGGTTCGTGATTTCGGGGTTCATTGAATTCTATGGATTCTGCTTGCCATACCCCGAACGCCGGAGAAGACTTCTAGCTGCGTAATCTTCAGTTGGGTTGAGTCCGCTGATGCGGTAATGCGCGTTTGGATCTATGGGGTAAGTACCCGGTTTTCTTCATTAGAAATAGGTTCAAAGTCTCTTTTGGTAATGTTTTCACCTGTTGGTAGTAAGGCCTTAGATTGTAGATTGGAAACTTCCGATTCTTCGGTTTTTTCCAGTTGGAGTTTTGTTTCAAGTTTGGTTGATCACGGTGGTTTTTCGTTAGTACCACGTTGGCTGTGGTCGGTTGCTGCCGCGAAGGTGATGTTCTTCCTTCCTTCAGGACTTCAGGACTTTGAGGCTGGAGAAGTTAGTTTACAACGCGTTGGTTTCTCTCCCTTTCTTGATGACACAAGCGTAGTATGGTACTAGGCGTAGTGTAGCATACCCTCTGTTGAAACAGGGGGCCGGTTATATGGTTCTAATCTTGACGCCAAATCAGTTCAAAATTCTTTGTTTAAATTTGGCAGGCTTGACTCTTTGTAATATTTTGGCGGGCTCGTTTAAAGTTAATATGTTTTGGGTGGGTTGATGTTCGAAAACTGTTTCCTGATGGAAATATTAGCTTGGTAATCGCAATGTCCTTTTGTGCTTAGTTTCTCGCATACTGGCTGGGTTGGGCCTCTTTATGATGTATATGCTGAAACGGTTTTCCAGATTTAGGTTGATGGTTGGCTATCTCTGGGTTATTTGTTGTAATGTTAATGTCTCTTGTGGAGAAGGATTCTCGAATATCCATTTCTCCAGACAAGTTAACTTAGTCCCAACACCCAGACAATCCTAATGTCTCCTGTTAGTTCTTTAGACCCGCCCACAGCCTTGAATTTGTCTTTTAAAAGTCGAACATTCAATTAAAGTTTGTAGTTTCTTCCATAAGCAATTTAGGATTTCAAACTTTCCAGTAGATAGTCCGAAATTAAATATCCTTTCGAATGAGCCCAAACACTGGCAGGGGGGTGGGGGGGGGGGGTGTTCTCGTGAATTTTGCATCCTTTCAGCCTGCACAACTTAAAGGCAGTCTGCAGCACTTAAAGGAGAAGTGCCTTCTGCCTGCCACATATGGTGGAAGTGCTTGTGGAGGCCACTGTTAGAAAAATAAAACTGAGTAATGTCTCAACAGGCCAGAGAAAGTGCTCCGATGCAGCAATGGAGGCGTTGGTCCAGAAGACCAACTCCAGGAGAGAGGACCTCTTCCCATAGAAGGCAGGAGGCCCTCCAAGCAACAGACCAGACTACACTGGGAACAGATAGCCAATGAGGTAAATGCCTGCAGTATGGCCTCGAGGACTCAGTGCAGGAAGAAGTTTAATGACCTCACAAGAGTTGTTAAGGTCAATGAATTCATCTTCAAATGCCCTATCCCACCATCTGCACCACAAGCCTCACACACTCCCATCACTCACCCACCAACAATCTGTACCAATCACCACTCACAACTCACAATCAAAGCTTTACCTCACCCTCACACACTTACCACTCCTGCAAGCCTCACACCCACATCTCACAGCTTGAACACACTGACAGCTATTCAACAATGACAACCATAATCACCCAAATTGCACCACACTCACTGACATACCTCCCTTTCTTTTGTAGCAAAAGGTGGTGCATAACAAATGCCAGCAGACCTTAGCCGGCGGCTACAGGCTCGCCTGCATGACCTCACCACCTTCAAGGAGACGGTGCAGGCCATTCTTGTCTGGGGCATGGCTAAACCAATGGCCAGCGGTGGGGCTGAAAGAATACAAGATGCCGGTATCCTCATACATGATCCTCTTTCTCACATCACACTTCAACCTCATCCCACAATCTCTTCTGATTAACAAGCTGCGCATGGTGTAAGCATGCGCCTCTTGTTTTTTCGTTGCCTCCTCACTACAACCCTACCCTTGTGTTGTGCCTTTCTCATTTCAGACACTCAAGAATTCCAGCCTGTCCAGCCAGTGGCCGAACAACAAGAGGGAGAGAAGAGTCAAGAAGAAGAAGCACTCGATTTCACACTCACAATCACCAGCTCAGGTACTGACACTCCGCATCCTTTACAGGATTGGTGAGACATCGGGCATGAGTGGCCTGCAGCCAGGGCAGGGGGAAAGGGTGGCGCAGATACCAGGTCTCTGGAGGGTGAGGTCACACATGAGTTCTGCAGCACAGGAGTCATATGCGGACATCCATGGGACGGCCTACAGAATAATGCTGGTGGGTATGCACAATGAAATGCTTGGTGCCCTGCAAAGCCTGCCAGAAAGCCTGAGTGCAAAGTCAAGGAGCTGTAAGTGGTTTTGCCCTTGGTGATTTCAAATCGCCCCCCCCCTTACAACAGTTCCAGACCTGGGAATTATAGTAGTGAACAGAATATTCAGTTATAGACAGATCTTTCGGTCTCAACCATCACAATGCTTTTATTCAAGTTAAAGCACACACGTGCTTCCAGTAAAATACACCTTGTGGCATAAAGCAAATACAATACAACACACGACACTGGCCAGTCTGACCAGTATCGCAAAGTACCCACGACTAAAACCACCCCTGCTTGGATCAATAGTGCACCACCAAATCTGTCCAACAGACCGTACGTACGCCTATGAACCACGCAGAACCTCCCCACTAAATTGCTAAGGCTTAATTGGGACCACACGACACCCCTTCACACTAGGTGGTTGTCTATAGAATGTGTGGACTTGGATAATGCTCACCAGTTACCCCTCTGGTTTACTCGTTGCTTCTCCCGATGAGGCGTATCTTCTGGTTCTGTATCAATCCGTGGTTTCCAAGTCCCAATCTCAAGGTCAGCTTCCCAGTCGAAATAGTGAGGCTCTCTTGGCTCGTAGATGATGGTTTCTTCCCTCCGTCCCAGAGTGCTCAGTCCTTGTGCGTTGAACAAAGCAAGCAAGCGTAGAAGAGGAGAGAGAGAGCGAGATGGCAGTAAACTGCCTTCTCTTATACCTGAAAAATGCTTGCTGAATCCTCGCGCCAAAAACCAGTCCTTTCCCTGAGGCAATCCAACAAAAGAGCATTAAATCACATCTCCGGCCTGTGCTTTTGTTACCGGGCTCTTCCTGGGGATAAAGGCTCCAATGACTCTGGGTGGCCAAATAGCTTCCTTTGTCCTGAGGTACCTGCGCTCCGGGGCTATCTCATTCCAGGATGATGGCTTGAGCACTGACCAGTTTACCTGATCTCTCACTGATGGGTTCCCATTACATGACAAAAGGATCCTCCATCAGCCATCTACCTGTGATGAGGTTCCTGTTTTCAGCCATTGACCTATCCCAGACTATCCCCGCCCACCTGATGTGTATTCCTGTGGAACATGCCTGGACCTGTCCCAGTCATGCTGTAAGCTGGATAGAGGTGTACCGATGGATGTGGTGTATTTAGATTTCCAAAAGGCATTCGACAAGGTGCCACATAAAAGGTTACTGCAGAAGAAAGAGGTACATGGAGTCAGAGGAAATGTATTAGCATGGATAGAGAACTGGCTGGCGAACAGAAAGCAGAGAGTCGGGATAAATGGGTCCTTTTCGGGATGGAAATCGGTGGTTAGTGGTGTGCCACAGGGATCGGTGCTGGGACCACAACTGTTTACAATATACTTAGATGACCTGGAAGAGGGGACCGAGTGTAGTGTAACAAAATTTTCAGATGACACAAAGATTAGTGGGAAAGCAGGTTGTGTAGGGGACACAGAGAGGCTGCAAAGAGATTTGGATAGGTTAAGCGAATGGGCTAAGGTTTGGCAGATGGAATACAATGTCGGAAAGTGTGAGGTCATCCACCTTGGGGAAAAAAACAGTAAAAGGGAATATTATTTGAATGG
Organism: Pristiophorus japonicus; assembly: GCF_044704955.1. Taxonomy (NCBI): domain Eukaryota; kingdom Metazoa; phylum Chordata; class Chondrichthyes; family Pristiophoridae; genus Pristiophorus; species Pristiophorus japonicus. The sequence goes on from NC_091985.1 coordinate 157,550,976, forward strand.
GGAGAAATTACAACATGCTGTGGTGCAGAGGGACCTGGGGGTCCTTGTGCATGAATCCCAAAAAGTTAGTTTGCAGGTGCAGCAGGTAATCAGGAAGGCGAATGGAATGTTGGCCTTCATTGCAAGAGGGATGGAGTACAAAAGCAGGGAGGTCCTGCTGCAACTGTATCGGGTATTGGTAAGGCCGCACCTGGAGTACTGCGTGCAGTTTTGGTCACCTTACTTAAGGAAGGATATATTAGCTTTGGAGAGGGTACAGAGACGATTCACTAGGCTGATTCCGGAGATGAGGGGGTTACCTTATGATGATAGATTGAGTAGACTGGGTCTTTACTCGTTGGAGTTCAGAAGGATGAGGGGTGATCTTATAGAAACATTTAAAATAATGAAAGGGATAGACAAGATAGAGCGTAGAGGTTGTTTCCACTGGTCGGGGAGACTAGAACTCGGGGGCACAGCCTCAAAATACGGGGGAGCTAATTTAAAACCGAGTTGAGAAGTAATTTCTTCTCCCAGAGGGTTGTGAATCTATGAAATTCTCTGTCCAAGGAAGCAGTTGAGGCTAGCTCATTGAATGTATTCAAATCACAGATAGATAGATTTTTAACCAATAAGGGAATTAAGGGTTATGGGGAGCGGGCGGGTAAGTGGAGCTGAGTCCACGGCCAGATCAGCCATGATCTTGTTGAATGACGGAGCAGGCTCGAGGGGCTAAATGGCCTACTCCTGTTCCTCATTCTTATGTTCTTATGTTCTTCTGCTGTAAATGAAATATGGAAAAGCAATGTCCAAAACTTAAAGTCCAAAATCCTGAAGTCTTTGTCGATATTTACGCCGATGCATACAGAACATGGAGAAGTCCAGCACTAACCTTGCACAGGGTTTTGGGCAGGGCTTGGAACCTATCCTTTCCAGTGTGGAAGGGCTGGGCAGATCCATTAATGCACTTGTGGAACCAACCATCCTGCCGTGTCTGATGGTCAAAGGCTCAGCTTCCATTGCAGCACAAGTAAACGTGACTCAACATCTGAGTGCTGCAATGAAAACTCAGCTTGATGCCACTGAACCACAGACGGCTGCCATCATAGCTGGGTTTACCCATGTGGAAAGGGGTTTGCAGGGTTTCACAGCAGTCCAGCAATCTGTCCTCCAGCAGATAACTAGGAATGCTGAGGTACCGCCCAGGGGAGTGACAATGGATCCATTGAGGGTGACCCTGCTGTCCTCTCTCAGCATGACAGCATTCTTCCACCCACCCCTACCACTCTGCCAGTGCCCTTACTGTTGCCTGTCAGCCAGCCAGCCCAGACTGCTGCTGTCCGTGCCGAGGTGGTGCAGTCTACAGCTGGGCCTTCTAGGCCCAGAGTTGCTCGAGGTCATCCAGCAAGGCCATGTGCAGTGTCCCCCACTGAGAGGCAGCAGCCTTCCCCCAGCCATGCTGCAGACACTGGGGAAACACTGCGCAGGAGCACGAAGACAGGCAAAGGCAGACGGAAGGCAGGCACCAAGGGAATGCACAAGTGTGGTTAGTTAAATGTTTATGTGATATTGGATGGATAGATGTATAAAGTTAGATTGGAAGATTTGCTTTGTAGTGGCTTTTATTGTGGCCAAGAGGATGCTGTGATGGTCAGTAATAGAGTGAAGGTAAGGTGTGGGACTAATGTTGAAAGGTGAATTGTGGTTGTGGTCACTGGTACCGCAGATAGATGATTCCATCCGAGATACCCAGCCAGAAAGGAGCTGTCTGGGATGCTCCCCGCTCCCCGCTCCCCGCTCCTGCTTCTGAGCTGGTAGCCATATCCTTGGTGGCAAGGGCTGTTCCCTCATGGTGTCCAGGTTGTGAAGGATATCACATTGAATCAGGACACACACTCCAATGAAAACTGTAGGGTTCCTCCAGAACAGAAGTGTTGTTTAAGTATACCAGTGGTCTGCTCCGAGTAGAGCGCTTGCTTTGGGAGTCTCGTGTCGGGCATGCAAACAATGTGGCCCGCCCCGCGGAGCTGATCGAGTGCTGGGGATGTTGGCCTGGTCAAGGACACTAACGTCGGTGCATCTGTCCTCCCAGGGGATTTGCAAGATCTTGCGGAGACGTCAGTGGTGGTATTTCTCCAGCAATTTGAGGTGTCTACTGTATATGGTATGCAGATGAAACATTACAAGGACACCCTCAAAGCCTCTCTGATAAAGTGCAACATCCCCACTGACATCTGGGAGTCCCTAGCCAAAGACCGCCCCAAGTGGAAGAAGTGCATCCAGGAGGGTGCTGAGCATCTCGAGTTCGTCACCGAGAGCAAGCACAGGCAGTGGAAGGAGCATGCGGCAAACCTGTCCCACCCACCCTTTCCTTCAACGACTGTCTGTCCCACCTGTGACAGAGACTATAATTCCCGTATTGGACTGTTCAGTCACCTGAGAACTAATTTTTAGAGTGAAGCAAGTCTTCCTCGATTCTGAGGGACTGCCCATGATGATGCCTCAGGGATAGGCCGAGTAATTACAGGCCTGTCAGCCTAGCCTCAGTGGTGGGAAAATTATTGGAAAAAATCTTGAAAGACAGGATAAATCTACATTTGGAAAGGCAAGGATTTGTTAAGAGAAGATCGTGTCTGACGAACCTGATTGAATTTTTTGAGGAGGTAACCAAGAGGGTCGATGAGGGTAGTGCATACAATGTAGTGTATATGGACTTTAACAAAGCTTTTGATAAGGTCCCACATGGTAGACTGGTCATGAAGGTTAAAGCCCATGGGATACAGGGCAAAGTGTCAAGTTGGATCCAAAATTGGCTTGGATGGAAGCAAAGGGTAATGATTGATGGATGTTTTTGTGACTGGACGTTTCCAGTGGGGTTCCGCAGGGCTCAGTACTGGGTCCCTTGCTTTTTGTGGTATATATCAATGATTTAGATTTGAATATAGGGACTATGATTAAGAAGTTTGCAGACGACACTAAAATTGGCTGTGTGTTTGATAATGAAGAGGAAAGTCATGGGCTGCAGGAGGATATCAATCTACTGGTCAGGTGGGCAGAGCAGTGACAAATGGAATGTAATTCAGAGATGTGTGAGGTGATGCACCTTGGGAGGGCTAATAAGGAAAGGGTATACACATTAAGCGGTAGGCCACTTAATAGTGTAGATGAACAAAGGGACCTTGGAGTGATTGTCCACAGAACTCTTTTGGGAGGAAACGAAAACATTAAATCGTGGCCCCCCGATCTGGGGGACGCACCAAACATTTACAAGGCTCTTTTTTTTGTTTCTTTTTGTATTTTTTTTTGTGTTTTTTTTTAAAGTTTTTTTTTGGGCGCTAAAATCATATTTTTTCTCCAAGTGCCCCCTATAAAAGGGGAAGGGGACACTAAAAACACCGACAATTAAAACAAATTAAACTTTAAAACATAAAATCAAATTAAAATTTGGTTGCCGGGCGTGATGATGCACTCCAGTCCCTCCGGTGCCCACCTCTCGCGGAAGGCCGCGAGCGTACCGGTGGACACCGCGTGCTCCATCTCCAAGGACACCCTGGCGCGGATGTACGCACGGAAGAGAGGCAGGCAGTCAGGTTGAACGACCCCCTCGACCGCCCGCTGCCTGGACCGGCTGATGGCACCCTTGGCCGTGCCCAGGAGCAGTCCTACGAGGAGGCCCTCGGACCTACCTGCTCCCCTCCGCACAGGATGCCCAAAGATCAGGAGTGTGGGACTGAAGTGCAGCCAGAATTTCAGGAGCAGCCCCTTTAAATAATAAAACAGGGGCTGCAACCTTGTGCATTCGATAAAAACATGGATCACGGACTCTTCCAGACCGCAGAAATTGCAGGCGGCCTGGGAGCCCGTGAACCGGATTAAAAATTTATTGCACAGCACTGCTCCGTGCACCACCCTCCAGGCCAAGTCCCCGATAAATAGTGGGAGGACTCCCGTGTAGAGTGCCCTCCATCGGCGACCCCTGCCTCCTCCGGACGGCAAGATGGTACACCATGGCGTGTCCGGACGGCAGGCGAGGATGGCAAAGTTGAGGGTGTGCAGGAGCAGCCCGTACAGGAAACCCCTCCGCGCGGAACTGAAAGGCATGGAGGGGATTTCCCCGAGGTGGCTCAAGTTGTGAGGCGCCGGCTCCCGAGGGAGGTTTGGGGGTTTGGCGCCGATGAGGAATTCCGTCCGGACGGGGGTCAGTTCGGACAGGATCTCCCCACGTGCTTGAGCCTCCTCGATGCACCTAACGGAGTCAGGGCCCAAAGCTGTTTTTAGCGACTCGATGGCATCGGCTGCGCGGCGGACGTCGGCCATATTTAGGCGCTGCGCCAGCATATCTGGCGCCATCCAGCCCGCTCCTCCACCATCGAGCAGGTCCCTGACACTGGTCACCTCACCAGCCACAGCCCTCTCGTCCGACCGCCACCTAAAACCTCGGTCGTGGAGGTACGGATTCCCGAGCAGCAGCTCCTGCAGGACAGCTGCCTCTCCAGCCGGTGGAGAGCTGCGCTTGGTGGAGACTTTGTTCCAGACCCTGGTGAGTTCCTTGTAAAAGACAGGCAGCTCCTGGAAGGCGGTCCTGATGCCCCCCGTGCTCACAAACAGGAGCTGCGTGTCGTAGTTGAGGCCGTGCTGCTGGCGGAAGAAATACGTCGCCAGAGCACGCCACCTAGGCGGGGGCTCGACGTAAAGGTATCTCTGCAGGGTCTGAAGACGGAAAGTCGCGAGCTGGGCGCTGACGCACACCAACGACTGACCGCCCTCCCCAAGTGGGAGCCTCAAGACCGCGGCAGAGACCCAGTGCTTCCTGTTGTTCCAGAAGAAGTCCACTAGGTTCTTCTGTATCTTGGTGACAAGCGCAGGGGGAGGGGTCAAAGTGACCAGCCGGTACCACAGCATGGCAGCCACCAGCTGGTTTATGACTAGCGCTCGACCCCTGTAGGACAGCACTCGGAGCAGTCCTGTCCAGCGCCCGAGGTGAGCGGCGACCTTGGCCTCCAGCTCTTGCCAGTTCGCCGGCCAGGCTTCCTCGTCGGGGCTAAGGTAGACTCCCAGATAGAGGAGATGGGTCGTGCTCCAGGCAAAAGGCCTGAGCTCCTCCGGCAGGGAGTCCACCCGCCACTGACCAACCAGGAGTCCGGAACATTTCTCCCAGTTGATCCTGGCGGAGGATGCGGCCGAGTAAATCTCCTGGCACTCACGCATCCTCCGCAGGTCAGCGGGATCCTCTACCGCGAGGAGCACGTCATCGGCGTAAGCCGAGAGGACGACCTCCACGCCTGGCCCTTGCAGAGCCAGTCCCGTCAACCTCGTCCACAGGAAAGGCTCCACGCAGATGGCATATAACTGGCCGGACATGGGGCATCCCTGGCGCACCCCTCTCCCAAAGCGAAGGGGCGCCATCAAGGACCCGTTAACCTTAATCAGACACTCCGCGGCGGCGTACAAAAGTCGGATCCGGGCGACGAAATGCGTCCCGAACCCGAAAGCGCGCAGAGTTCCGAGCAGATAGTCGTGATCCACCCTGTCGAACGCCTTCTCTTGGTCGAGAGATAGGAAGGCGACCGACAGACCAGCCTCCTGGGAATGATGGATGAGGTCCCGGACCAGATGGATGTTATCGTGGATTGTCCGGCCTGGGACCGTGTAGGACTGGTCGGGGTGGATCATGTGGTCCAGCACGGCACCAAGGCGAGCAGACATCGCCCTGGCGAAGATTTTGTAGTCCGTGCTGAGGAGGGAGACAGGGCGCCAGTTTTTAAGGAGGCGGAGATCGCCCTTCTTAGGCAGCAGGACGATGACTGCCCTGCGCCAAGAGAGGGGCATCTCCCCGGTCGCCAGACTTTCCCCCAGGACCCGCGCATAGTCGCCCCCCAGGACGTCCCAGAACGCCCTGTGGAACTCCACGGTCAGCCCGTCCAGCCTTGGGGCTTTTCCCCTCGAGAGCCGGTCGAGGGCACCGGTCAGCTCCGCCAGGCTTAGCGGAGCTTCCAGATTTTCGGCGCCCTCCGGGCTGACCTTCGGCAGGTCCTCCCACAAAACTCTACACGCTTCCTCGCTGGACGGCTCCGGAGAGAACAGAGCCCCGTAATATTCACGGGCCCTGTTGTTGACGCCCTCCGGATCCGAGACGAGAGAGCCGTCTTCGGCCAGCAGCATCAAGAGCTGCTTACGGACACTCTGTCTTTTTTCCAGCGAGTAGAAGAAGGGGGAGCCGCGGTCCAGATCCCGCAGGAACCGGATCCGCGACCTCACAAACGCGCCTCGGGACCCGGCGAGCTGCAGGGCCTTCAGCGCGGCCTTCTTCGCTTCATACACCGTCCGCAAAGCCGGGTCCTCGACGACTTGACCGAGACGGGCCTCCAGGTCGAGCATCTCTTTTTCTAGGCGCCCGACCCTGGCCGCCCGCCTCTTGGTCGACCCCCTCGCGTACTCTTGACAGAAGACGCGGACGTGAGCCTTGCCTACGTCCCACCATAGCCTCAAGGAGGGGTAGCCCCCCTGCTTCCTTCTCCAGTCGGACCAGAATCGACGGAACAAGTCCTGGAACCGCACGTCCTCCAGCAGCTGATTGTTAAAGTGCCAGTACGCGGACCCTGTCCTTGCGCGGAGCGAAGCGAGCTCCGCCCACACCAGGTGGTGGTCCGAACACGGCACCGGCCGCATGGAGGCCGCCGGGACGCAGGAAACGTACGCCCGAGACACGTAAAGGCGGTCAATTCTGACCATCCTACTCCAGGCCTCACCCAAGTAAAGGCGCTGGAGTCGGGGTGGAGATTTCGCCAGACGTCCACCAAGTCGAAGGACCCGACCAGGTCCCTCAACTTCTCGATCGCCGTCATGCTCTGCGGGGCACCGGAGCGGTCCCTCGCCTCGAGGGTGCAGTTAAAATCCCCCCCGAGGATAATGCAGTCGCCGACGTCGACGGAGCCAAGAAGAGCGGACACCTCTTCAAAGAAGCGCGTTTGCTGCGGGCCGGGCTGAGGGGCGTACACGTTCACGAGATGGAGCGGCACGTCCCCCAGGCGAACCGTGACGTGCAGCAAGTGGCCTGGCACGGGCTCCTCGACCCCCAAGATCTCCGGCTGAAAATGCGGGGCCAGCAAGATGGCCACCCCACTAGAAGTGGCGGTGAGGTGGCTCATGCGGACCTCTCCTTGCCATTCCAGGAGCCACGTGGCTTCGTCTCCCGGAACGGTGTGGGTTTCTTGCAGGAAGCACACCACATATTTCCCCTCCCGCAGGAGCGAAAATTTGTTAAATCTACGGCGCGCCCCTCTGCCGCCGTTGATGTTGAGGCTGGCTATGGTTATCTTCATGGCAAAAGCATAGTGCAACCTCTACCTTAACCTATTGTGGGGGAGGGAGCGGAGTCTTTTGTTGACCTCCACTCCTTCAGCAGCCCAGCGAGGAACCTTTTGAGCCGGCGCAGCTCAAGGCCTTGCGCCTTTGATAAGGGCCCGCCCGCGGCCATGGTTTTAGCGGCGGCGCGGACGGAAGCGATGAGCAGCCCCGGCTCGGACCATCTTTCCCGGGCCAGATGGGCTCGGTTGCGGCGACCCTGGCTCTGGACCAAAAAGTCCCGGAGTTCCTTTACAGGAATGAGGGGGGACTCAGCGGCGGGCACGAGGAGATCCACCGCCTCACTGGCGATGGACTCGAGATCTTCTCCCTCGTCCTCCACTGAGTCCCCGTCCCCCTCCGGGAGGTCGCCGCCAGCAGCCGGCCCGTCGACCGCACGAGGTACGACAAATGGCCCGGCCGCTCCATCCGACCCTGGCTCTGCCCCGATCCCACCCCCAGGATCGTCGGCAGAGGAGTCCCCACTGGGCTCTTTTAAAAGTGGTGCTGGGTCAGGAAGCGACAGCGGAAGGGGTTCCTCCTCCGCCCCAGGAATCGGGGAACACGGAGAGACCTGGTCAAAGAAATGTTCCAGGTCCTCCAAGTACCCCAGCTCCAAAGTAGGGGGCGAGGGTTGGTGGTCTTCCCCCTCCCCGCTGCCACCCCCCGGCCCAGCGTGTACAGAATCGTTAAAATTGTTCACATTTTCTGTTTCTTCCGGGCCGAGCGACTCCTGGGGGAAGTTGGTTAATAGCTGGGCGGGCTCAGGTTCGGCCTTTTCGGCCCCGCCCGCCTCAGTCCCCGGGACGCTCAACCCGGCGGCAACGCATTCCTCCGCTGGCCCCGCGCCCCCCATGACAGGCAGATCTTCCACGCCATCCCCGGGAGGCAGAGGCTGGGCAGCCTCGACTGCCTCACCCTCCCCGGGGACAGATTCCTCTCGCCTACGGCGCAGTTTGGGGGCGCTGGTGGGGGACGCGGAATACGCGGCGGGCACCGACTCCTCCGCGGAGGGATGTTGTTCCCCCTCCGCCTCATTGGAGCGCGCCTCCTTTTGTTCCTGGGGGTGCGCGGAGGCAGGGAGACCTCCATGTCTGCCGAGGCCTCCCGCTCCACTCCCCCCTTTTTCTTTCTTGCCGGCGCCCGAGCCCCTCTGTGATATTGGTCAAGGGCCCGGACAAAGAGCTGGCGGCGGAAGGAGAACACGTGGCGCAGGCTGTTCTCCCTGAGGCCGAGCGGTATGGGGTTGATCCCCGACCTTACCTCCCCCAGTTGGTGTAGGTGAGGGAGGAGGAGCTCAGCGGGAACAAAGGGCGGGACGTTTGAAATGATGACCCTCTGCGCGGTGGCCTCGAGAGGGTCCACCGGCAGGAACTTCCCGCCCACCGTGAGCCCCTTTTCAAGGGCCAGGGACACCGCCCGCTCCGACCCCAGGAAGAACACAGCCTTCTCAGACATCTTGGAGGCTGCGACAATGGCCGAGGGGCCGACTACCCCAGCCATCGCCCGCACGCACTCCTCGATGCTCATTGTGGGGTGAGTGTAGCTCTTGACCCCGTGTTTTTTTGTTACAAGTCTGAACGGTGGCAGGGCAGCAGGAGGCGCAGGAGGCGCCGTGGATGTGGACGCCGCCTGTGCATATGTTTTTGCTGGCCCTGCCACCGGCGTGGATGGGGTCGCCATCACGGGGTCCATTTAAGGGCTACACCCACCCCAAAGTCACAGGCCTTAATGGTCTTAATTGGCTTCGTTTAAGTGTCTGAGCAGAGGAGCTCTCAATGAGGCACACCTCTCCCCTAGTTGACAATTGGGGAGGGGCCTTGCTCCCTCTGCTCAGTTGTCTTAATTGTTTTTTTCCAAATTAGGAGGAAAGGGCTCTGAGAGAGAGAGGGGAGAGACAGAGAGAGAGAGAAAGAGTGAGGGGGGATGGGAAAGAGGGAAGCTGCGAGGGCAGGTCTCCCCTCACAGCGATGGGTGGGTGTTTCTTGGGGTGCACTCCCCAGATGGCAAAAAACACAGTCTTTGTAGATGGTCTTCGGATGGGGGGAGAAGATGTCTTCACCTGGGGCAGCTGGAGCCACCCAGGCACACACTCCCAACGATGTTAGATAGGGTAATTAATGATTCTTCAGCCAGGTAGCTCCAGCTATCCCAGGCTAGGCAATGGGAGAGGGGTGCTTCAGTGGTGTGTGGGGCCTAGCTGTAAGCAAGACCCCCACACACACTTCCACACACACACACCTCCCGCGATGTTCCGGCCCTCGAGTTATCTTCTTTCCTCCCCCCACCAATAAAACAAAGTTTTTCGGGGAATGCACCAAAATACACCCACCTGTTGAAGATTGTAGAAATGGCTCTCCCTCCTTCCACACTGGATGGTGTTTTCTCAGGTTGCTGTTCTTTTCCCCCTCTCTCCAACTCTCTGTAGCAGTAATAAAGTTGATAAATTTTTCTGCTCTCCTCCTCTCCCTCTGGATGAATTGGAACTGTATTAAGCCCCTTCCTCCTCTTCCTGGGCTGTTTCACAGGGCTCACTCAAGGCCTCCCAGACAGGAGCAAAAACAGCAAGCTCCTTCTCTCACCACAGCACAGCTCCAACTGAATAGGCCATGCCTCCAAAGCTCCACCATTGGTCCACAGATTCCCTGAAAGTAGCAGGCCAGGTGGATAAGGTGGTTAAGAAGGCACACAGAATGCTTGCCCTTATTGGCTGAGGCATAGAATATAAGAGCAGGGAGGTTATGCTTAAATTGTATAATACCTTGGTTAGGCCACGGCTGGAGTATTGCATGCAGTTCTGGTCGCCATATATAGGAAGGACATGATTGCACTAGAGAGGGTGCAGAGGAGATTTACTGGGATGCTGCCTGGAATGGAGAATCTTAGTTATGAGGACAGATTGGATAGGCTGGGTTTGTTCTCATTGGAACAAAGGAGGTTGAGAGGAGACCTCATTGAAGTGTACAAAATATTGAGGGGCCTGGACATAGTGGATAGTAAGAGTCTATTTCCATTGGTGGAGGGGTTTATTATGAGGGGGCATAGTTTTAAGGTGGTTGGTGGAAGGTTTAGAGGTGATTTGAGGGGGGGCTTCGTTATGCAGAGGGTTGTTGGGATCTAGAACTCGTTGCCTGTAAGAGTGGTGGATGCAGAAACCCTCACCACTTTTAAGAGATGGTTGGATGGGCACTTAAAGTGCAGTAACCTGCAGGGTTATGGACCTAGAGATTAGACTGGATGACCTTTTGTTGGACGGATCAGATATAATGGTAAGTACTGTAGGGAATAGAATATGGCCAGGGTGATCTCCTGGACTAGTTTTGATCACCTGGATGGGTTGGAGAGGAATTTTCCCAGATTTTTTCTCCCTAAATTGGCTTGGGTTTTTATCTGGTTTTTGCCTCTCCCAGGAGATCACATGGCTCCGGTTGGGGTGGAGTGTAGAATGTTTCAGTATAAGGGGTGTCGCAGTTGTGTGGGGTGGACTGGTTGGGCTGAGTGCTCTTTGCCTTTCCGTCATTGTTCATAGGTTTATATGTAACCTTTAGGGCTGCTGACCAAGGACCGTGCGGCTCTTTGTTGGCCGGCGCAGACACGATGGGCCGGAATGGCCTCCATCTGTGCTGTAAATTTCTATGTTTCTTTGTTTCTATGATTCCGTGCGGCAGCATGGCTCTTGTATGCACGCTGCCCATGTGTGGTTGGGTTGCGGAGTGGAGTCATGAGACAGGTCATCAAGGGAGAGCCCAGTAGCCATCCTTTTGTTTGACGTGGTGGTTCAAAGACTGAGGGAACCGCAGACTGATGCACTGAGCATGGTCGCACACCAACTGCACATTCAGCGAGGAGTAAACTTTTCAGTTGTAATACATCTCAGCATTTGTATACGGTGCTCGTAAAGCGACGTGTGTAGTCGATGGCGCCCTGCACCATGGGGCAGCCCGCTTTCCTGGCAAAGCCACCTGCACGCTCTGTCTTCTTAAGAGAGAAGACAATGAAGTCCCCTCTCCTGGTATGAAGAGCGTCTGTCACTTCTCTTATCCAGCAGTGGACGGTGAACTGGGAGATGTTACAGATGTCGCCTGCTCCATCCGGGAAAGATCCCGGCATGAGGAAATTCAGGGCCACAGTCACCAACACAGCCATGGGCAGCGCTGTCCTTGCCCCGGAGTGATGCTGCAGGTCAGGTTGGAAGAGGTGCAGAGTTCTGTGAGCACCTCCTTTGTAAAGCGCAGACACCAAGCACACTGCCCTTGGCTCAGACTGAAGGAAGGGAATTGCTCTCGGAAGACCCTGGGTGGGTAAGGCCTCCTGCTGAGAGCCCTTCTCCCCCTCCTCCCCCTCCTCTGCGAGCAGCTTGTCCTCTTCGCTGCCTCTGCTCCATCTCCCTGTCATGCTGCAGGCCAAGGGGAATGATAACTAGAGCCCCCATGACCATACATGTAGTGCACACTCCTATCGATAGCCCTACCACCCTCACCAAGATGACATCCAGCGCGGCCTGCATCTATAGTGTATGCGCGCTGCTTGGACGCCATTTTAGTCCCAATTTCGCACCTGTAGCACCAAAACCACAGGCGCTACCCAGCTGAATTTCTAGGCCAAAGAGTCTCCAAGGTGGCCAAGGTGGAGTATTGAGCCTCAACACCTGGTTAGCTCGCTTTTAGCGTAAGACGCCATCTTGGTAAAGGAATTGAACCCGGGAACTTATGGCCTGACCAGAACCCTTGAAGTCAGAAGGAAGGCCTTCTCCACTTGCAGCACCGCTCATGTTCACTGTTAAATTACAAGTGGTTAAATCTGGTGCAATCTAGCCTCATTGTAATATTTAAACAGATGACTCGCTTCCTGGGAGCGGGTTGACTGCCCGACACCACCCACCGCATTCCCCCCCCTCCCCACCGTCCTGCCTCCGTTAAAACTGGAAGTGGGCGGGTTGGGGTCAGGAGTCACATTTTGAACACTATGGGGGGGACGTTGGGGTCATTTACGCCTCTCGTTAGTGCACTGGGTGCAGAGCCGCTAACGGATCCCGCTAATTTTGGCGGGCGTGCAGTGGGGGCGGTATGTCGATGTGCCCCGATCTCCTGTGCCAGAGATGGTGACATCATCACTGTGCGCATCCCCTCCGTTAGCGCCCCAGACCTTAAATTGAAAAGCGCCCCCTGAAGCTGCACGGGGCGATGACAGGCACAGATACAAGGGGATGTGTAGCGGGCAGGCGGCAGCCGGCGGGGCGAAAGTTAAAGGGGAGGTGGGCGGCTGCTCATCACAAAAAGGTCCGCTTTTTTTTTCCTCCTCAGCGTTGCGGCTTTGGACGCTCAGCCCGTGCCGCGATCGCTCAGCCTGGCACTCTGCTTGATCGCACAGCAACCTGCTCCCCGCTGGTCCAGGTAGGTGTGTTCACAATCTGCAGAGTGTGCAGCCTGCCCTTTAATTCAGGGAGAAGCCCCTCCTACACGGCAGCGCCTCGCGGCCCGGTGTGTAGCGCTGCGCCCCCGCCCCAGGAAGGAAGTGGAGCACCTCACTTAGCGCTGCACTCCCTTTTGGGGGTGGTGACCCCAATTTTTGGTGAGAGGCGAGACTTTTGCACTAGGCGCAAAGTCAGCAAATTTGTCAGATGGAGTATAATGTCGGAAAGTGTGAGGTCATGCACTTTGGCAGAAAAAAAATCAAAGAGCAAGTTATTATTTAAATGGAGAAAGATTGCAAAGTGCCGCAGTACAGCGGGACCTGGGGGTACTTGTGCATGAAACACAAAAGGTTAGTATGCAGGTACAGCAAGTGATCAGAAAGGCCAATGGAACCTTGGCCTTTATTGCAAAGGGGATGGAGTATAAAAGCAGGTAAGTCTTGCTACAGTTATACAGGGTATTGGTGAGACCACACCTGGAATACTGCGTACAGTTTTGGTTTCCATATTTACGAAAGGATATACTTGCTTTGGAGGCAGTTCAGAGAAGGTCCACTAGGTTGATTCCCGGGATGAGGTGGCTGACTTATGAGGAAAGGTTGAGTAGGTTGGGCCTCTACTCATTGGAATTCAGAAGAATGAGAGGTGATCTTATCGAAACGTATAAGATTATGAGGGGGCTTGACAAAATGGATGCAGAGAGGATGTTTCCACTGATGGGGGAGACTAGAACAAGAGGGCATAATCTTAGAATAAGGGGCCGCCCATTTAAAACAGAGATGAGGAGAAATTTCTTCTCTTCTGCTTTCTCAATGCGCAGCTATTTCATCTTTAATGATTGATTCCAACATTTTCCCCACTACTGATGTCAGGCTAACCAATCTATAATTCCCCATTTTCTCTCACCCTCCTTTCTTAAAAAGTGGTGTTATATTAGCTACCCTCCAGTCCATAGGAACTGATCCAGAGTCGATAAACCGTTGGAAAATGATCACCAATGCATCCACTATTTCTAGGGCCACTTCCTTAAGTACTCTGGGATGCAGACAATCAGACGCTGGGGATTTATTGGCCTTCAATCCCATCAATTTCCCTAACACAATTTCCTGACTAATAAGGATTTCCTTCAGTTCCTCCTTCTCACTAGACCCTCGGTTCCCTCTTACTTCCGGAAGGTTATTTGTATCTTCCTTCGTGAACCAACTATTTGTTCAATTGGTCTGCCATTTCTTTGTTCTCCATTATATGTGTGCACACTAGGTCCATGCAGCAGAGCAGGATTCCAGTCGTCCTGGTTCAACCCTTACCACTAGATAAAGACCTAGCTCTGTCAAGCCCGTGTGGTGGCTGGTGTGCAATGGTCACCACAGTTCAAAATAATCCATGCACAGACATCTTCCACCCCCTCAACTGGAGTTCAGGACTGGAACATTGGGCCCTTCATTGAAATATCTGTGAACTCATGTGGAAGCAAGTCATCCTCGTTCGAGGGACTGCCTATGATGATGATAATTGGATCCGACGTAAGGCCTCAGCTATTTTGATGCCCAGGTCTCGATTGGATGAAGCAATGAACTGCGTGCGCCAAACCAGCGCTCCGAGGGAGCATGCCAGTTGTTGAGGGTGGGAATCGGTGGGTTCTGATGTGGAGTTGGCTGGGAGTCTGTCAAGGTGAGGGGGGCGGAGGGGGAGGTGGGGAAGAGAAGCGATCCCAGGGACAGGCAAGAGGCACCGGCTGGTCATATCCTGCATGATGTTGGGCTGTACTGAAGCTCTCCGTTATTAGTGCTGACCATGCCGTGTAACTCCTCACTTTAAGGGCTCAATTTCCCCCAGTGAGTTGCGCCATTTTTTTTGGAGCAGGCTGCTCTTTTTGGCCTCAGTTGAAAAATCAGTTTCCCCAATCAATTTGCACCAGTGTAACTCAGTTAGTTACGATTTTTTTAAGTCAGTTTTTTTTCAGCCAAAGGGAGTCTACACCAATTCTTGCTATTTAGGGAAGTTTGGCCAGCTGAGAGTTAGCCCAGTTCTGCTTAGACCAGCATATGTGGCCTCTCCAGAAAAACCTTCCAGAGAGTTAAGGAAATCGATCGCGCAGGTAAGGAAATCGGTGCAGCAGATGCCCGGACACACTAAAAGAATTGAAATATACATAGCAGCAACTTACCTGTAACCCCACCCGAAGGGCATGCTGGTCCGGTCCCATTCTTCCAGTCTGGTCCCATTCTTGGTCCCTGGTTCACACAGAGAGAGAGAGAGTGTGAGTGAGTCCGGGGACCGAGAATGGGACCGGACTGGCAAGCCCTTCGGGCGGGGTTGGAGGTAAGTTGCTGCTATGTGTTTTTCAATTCTTTTAATGTGTTGGGAGCTGGCTGTATGCTTCACTTTGCAGCCTCAGCTCGCATTGTGTTCCTGGTTACCATGGTAGCCCGATCTTTCTGGCACAGATCAAGGCTCCAACCCCAGAACTAAAGGTCAGGTTAGGCCACGCCAAAATGAAGAAATCCAACGGGGAAACTTAGAATTTATTTTTGCCGTACGTGGGCCCCAAACGATCGTGCGTAACTCTTCAAGTGCGCCAAAAAAACGCTTTGGGGATAATTGAGCCCCTTGTCTCCTGTCCTGAGGAGATCGACCTGTGTTGGGGCAAAGTTTCACAAGTTCCAACCATCCTTTGATGCTTTAAGGCAAAGTTTAGTCTACAGTGCTCCTGCTGCAGCACTACACGTGTTAGCAATTTGCACTTGGTGATATTTCATCCGTTAAAATAAGGGGGTGGAAATTGTGATTCTGATGTCTGCTCCCAGTTTGTGTAACTCCGTGTAATGAGCACTAAAAACAGAAACGCTGCCTCCTTATTTCTAAGATTGGTTGCCAAATCGGATTGAAAGAAGGAACAATTAATCTGAAGATCCTGCAGGACTAAAGAGGCAGAAACCCGTCGAGTCGGGAGGTGGAGATTCTGACGCCGGAAGAGAAAAGAAATAAAGAGAAGAGTTGGAAAGTTTCAAAAGGTGAAGATGAGAGAGAGTGAAACAAATAGTCGGTCAGCTAGAGACAATGGGGTAGAAATTCCGACGTCCCCGGGATCCGTACGGAGTGTGTACGGACCAAGGAAGGCATCGGAAAAGAGCTTGACAGATCGTAGCCAGATCGGGAGCGAGGACATTTGCAAGGGCAAGATTGCGTTATTTACCCATATCTTGCCCAGCAAATGTCCTCAAAAATCTTGAGCCTGATAAAGGCAGGCGCATAGCCTACTTTTACAAGCGCAAGTGTTTAAAACACAAACAAACATATTAAAATAAAGTTATGATAACATTTTATTGTTTAAAACCCTCCCCACTACAGTAAGTTTATTTTAAGGCATAATTTAAAAAACTTTTTTAAAAATCGGGAATTTTTTTTTTATAAGACATTAATAACTTTAATTTAAATGAATCTTAAATATGTAGTGTATATTTTCTATTTTCTTTAGTGTTTTGGGTGTTTGGGGGCTGTTTCTCAATCATAATAATGGGAACTCCTACTTAGGGAGTTCCCATTATTATGAATGAGAAAATACTGTACCTTGATTGGCTGCCCAGAGCCATGTGACTCCAGCTCCAGCTTACGGACGTCCCTACATGCACGCGCTGCGACGCGCAGGGAGAGAAGGCCTGTGGATCGGGAAACCGAGCAGGCGCAGCAGCTTCAGGTCGGTGCGCATTTTTTCTCTAAAATCGAGTCAAAAGCCCGCGGGAAGGAGAAAGCGGAATTTCTGCACCTATGAAGGACGAGGAGAAATTTCAAAGCAGGGGTGGATCCTTCGAAGGGCCAAGGGAGGCAGACAGACAGACGGACACACTGGCAGGGGGAGAAATGGCCCGAGACAAAGACTGTCAAAGAGAGCCGAGCTGAGGAGCGTATAGTGATGGAACTTGTAAACCAGTCGAATGATTGAAAAAGCACATCCTTTATTTTCTATTCCCTTTACACAAAACTCCATGCTGCCATCTTTGGCTGTGAACAGGCTGTGGATGGCAGGAATAATGGAAGACCAGTCCATTACTATAACACTGAGACGAGTGGGAATAAGGGAGAACTGCGTTCTATAACACTGAGTTAATGGAAACAGTGGAAGGACAGTTCATCATCACAAAATCAACTCTAATGGGAAGAATGGAAGAAAGGTCCATTATTAGTTAACTTGAAACCAATGGGAATTATGGAGTGAATAGTACATTAGCGCGAAACTGAGAGAAATGGGAATAATGGATGAATAGCTCACTGCTAGAAATCTGAGATAAATGGAAATGATACAAGAATAGCCCATTACCGCAAAGCGGACACTAAAGGGAATACTGGAAGAATTGCTCATTATGACGAAACAGAGTGTAATGGGAATAATGAGCCAGATTTAGCTGTAGCTAGCTGTAGCCGGGCACCTAACGGTGTCACCATTCGTTAGATCTCACTCTGCACACTCCAGCTCAAAGGTTTTTTTGCCCACTACATTGCTGAAATTGTGAGCTGACAGTGAGGGAAACAGGGTATCTGGGACCTGAGTGAGCAGGGTAACCAACAGAGTATCTGAGACCTGAGTGACCAGGGTATCTGGGACCTGAGTGATCAGGGTAACCAACAGGGTATCAGGGACCTGAGTGACCATGGTAACCAACAGGTTATCTGGGACCTGAGTGACCAGGGTAACCAACAGGGTATCTGGGACCTGAGTGACCTTGGTAATTAACAGGGTATCTGGGACCTGAGTGACCATGGTAACCAACAGGTTATCTGGGACCTGAATGACCATGGTAACCAACAGGGTATCTGGGACCTGAGTGACCATGGTAACCAACAGGTTATCTGGGACCTGAGTGACCATGGTAACCAACAGGGTATCTGGGATATGAGTGGCCAAGGTAACCAACAGGTTATCTGGGACCTCAGTGAACAGGGTAACCAACAGGGTATCTGGGACCTGAGTGAGCAGGATAACCAACAGGGTATGTGGGACCTGAGTGACCATGGTAACCAACAGGTTATCTGGGACCTGAGTGACCATGGTAACCAACAGGGTATCTGGGATCTGAGTGAGCAGGGTAACCAACAGGGTATCTGGGACCTGAGTGAGCAGGGTAACCAACAGGGTATCTGGGACCTGAGTGACCAGGGTAACCAACAGGGTATCTGGGACCTGAGTGACCAGGGTAACCAACAGGGTATCTGGGACCTGAGTGACCAGGGTAACCAACAGGGTATCTGGGACCTGAGTGACCAGGGTAACCAACAGGGTATCTGGGACCTGAGTGACCAGGGTAACCAACAGGGTATCTGGGACCTGAGTGACCAGGGTAACCAACAGGGTATCTGGGACCTGAGTGACCAGGGTAACCAACAGGGTATCTGGGACCTGAGTGACCAGGGTAACCAACAGGGTATCTGGGACCTGAGTGACCAGGGTAATCAACAGGGTATCTGGGACCTGAGTGACCAGGGTAATCAACAGGGTATCTGCTTAACCAGTGAGATTAAAGAATTGGGAAATAAACAGCAGATGGATTGAGAAGGGGGGGTGAATTAAAATGGATGAATTCAATGTCAAATCAGGTACAGAAAGTGAAATAACGAGAAGGAACGGAGAGGGAAAGAAAGACTGATGGGCCAAAATTTCCTCGTTAACGTTGGCAATGGGCGGCTAACGGGTAGCAAAGGCCTACCGTGGGCAGCGAGCGGTGACCACATCTCCGTGGAAATTGAGTTGCTCGTTGGTGGAGGCGCCATGAGGTGAGGGTCGGAGACTAGGGATAGGGGTTTAAGACGGTTAGCAGTGGAGAATAGAAGCCAGGGTTTATCTTTACATTCCAGAATGATTCTGGAATAGTGAGCGATTTTTGTAGACGAGAGCAGGACCATAATGCTTTATGTGGTCCAGCCAGATCTGACGGTGAATGGCTAAACCAGTTGTCCGGCATATCGGTTCAAGACGATGTCCCTTGGACTCAATGGAGTGAAGATCAGGACTGTACCAGGAGGATCGGCCATGGTGAGAAAGAGTAATGGTTTTAACATCGACTAGGGCATCAAAGGTGGTGGTGAGGGTGTGGTTGAGCAGCTCGGTAGCTGCAGAAACGTCATGGTGAATGGAGAGACAAAGGTTGGACTATTGGGAGATCATAAGTGCAGTTGTCAGAGAGTCGGGGGAGAGTTTTTTCCAAGGTGGACACAAGAAGGAGGTAGGGTTGGTGGTGGTGGTGGTGGTGGTGAGGGGATGTGGGTGGAGAGCGATACGAGGAAGTGGTCAGAGATGGCCTTATCTGCGATTGACACCTTACCTAAGAAAGGATATACTTGCCAGAGAGGGAGTGCAGTGAAGGTTCACCAGAGTGATTCCTGGGATGGCTGGACTGTCGCATGAGGAGAGATTGGGTTGACTAGGCCTGTATTCACTAGAGTTTAGAAGAATGAGAGGGGATCTCATTGAAACATATAAAATACTGACTGGGTTGGAGAGACTGGATGCGGGGAGGATGTTTCCCCTGGCTGAGAAGTCTAGAACAAGGGGTCACAGTCTCAGGATACGGGGTAGCAAATTTAGGACCAAGATGAGGAGAAATTCTTTTACTCGGAGTGTGGTGAACCTGTGGAATTCTCTACCACAGAAGGCTGTGGAGGCCAAGTCACCGAATATATTTAAGAAGGAGATAGATAGATTTCTAGAAACAAAAGGCATCAAGTGGTATGGGGAAAAAGCGGGAATATGATGTTGAGATAGAGGATCAGCCATGATCATATTGAATGGCGGTGCAGACTTGAAGGGCCGAATGGCCCAATACTGCTCCTATTTTCTATGTTTCTATGCCTATGACACGATGGGAGTAGCGAGGCCACGAAAGATGTCAAGGTCAAGGGGCTTGCCGTGAATATACATGGAAGGTGAGTGTACATGGAAGGAGAGAGTAAGGGAGAATCGGAGGCTAGTGAACTCAGAGGAGAGAGAGCCTGATGAATTTAGATGGAGGTTGAAATCACCGAGGATGAGAAGTTGTTTGGTGCAGAAGCAGAGGACAGAAAGTAGTGTCGAAATATCGGGAATACATTTTTTATTGTACTTGCGTGGGCGGTGGAGAGGGAGAATTTAAAATGAGAGATGAGAGGGGTGGACTAAGGTGAGATGCTCAAAGGAGGAGACAGTGCCGGAGGAGTTAGGTGACTATACTTCAAAAGTACTTCATTGGCTGTAAAGTGCTTTGAGACGTCCAGTGGTCGTGAAAGGTGCTATATAAATCCATGTCCTTCCTTCCTTCCTTCCTTCCTTCCTTCCTTCCTTCCTTCCTTCCTTCCTTCCTTCCTTCCTTCCTTCCTTCCTTCCTTCCTTCCTTCCTTCCTTCCTTCCTCCTTCCTTCCTTCCTTCCTTCCTTCCTTCTTTCCTTCTTTCCTTTCTTCCTTTCTCCCTTTAACCACTCATCTCCCCTCACCTGAAGTTGCTGTGCCATTTGCGGCGCGCACCTTTAGCCTCACCGTTACTTCGGAAGCAAATTCAGGCCCATTAATTTTAAATCAATAGCAACAGTAAAAAGGAGGGAAAAGAACTCTCAATACTTCAGAACTTTTCATTTGTCGCTAGCGTCCTCCTCAACCATCTTCTCCCTGTGGCTGAGAAGCTCCTCCCGGAGTCACAGTGCGGATTCCGTTCCCTGCGGGGCACAATGGACGATTTTTACAGCGCGACAGTTGCAGGGAGCAGTGCTAGCCCTTATTCATGGCCTTCTTCGACCTTACAAAGGCCTTTGACACTGTCAACCGCGAGGGTCTATGGAGCGTCCTCCTCCGTTTTGGATCCCCCCAAAAGTTCGTCACCATTTTAATCAGGATTTTAATAGCAGCAGAATTCCATACCTGGGAACAGCCCTCCATACAGATAATGCCAGGGAGTTATATGGATAGAAGGGAATAGTCAGGACTGGGAGTACTCAAGACCCCACCTTGAACACTTCAGCGCATCAAGTACCCGGGGACTTTCAGATTACTGGTATAGTTTATTCACAGGTTATAATCTTGTCCTGAATATGACTTCTTAGAACCTGCTTATTATTGCAGATTCTTAGTTTTAATATGTAACTGTTATAATATGGAGAAATGTGTAATAAAGTTGTTAGAACAATTCGAGTCTTCCCCACCTGGCCAATCTCTGCCAACAAGTCCATAAAAAAAGGCCAAAGGAGAGGGACAGAACCAAGACCTCACCTGGTTGTGTTTGACACTTAGATGTGGAGAGATTTCCATTTAGTATTTATCCCATGCTGTACCTGAGTGGGTGTGCTTCATTGTACAGTGTCGGGGGAGTTGGACGCTTCATTGAACACATGCTGCATCTGAGTTAGCTGTGCTTTGTAAACTAATTTGAGAGAGAGTTTGCTCTGTATCTAACCCGTACTGTACCTCACCTGGGCGTGTTTGATGGGACAGTGTAGAGGGAGCTTTACTCTGTATCTAACCCATGCTGTACCTGACCTGGGAGTGTTTGATGGGACAGTGTAGAGTGAGCGTTATTCTGTACCTAACCCGTGCTGTACCTGCCCTGGGAGTGTTTGATGAGATTGTGTAGAGTGAGCGTTACTCTGTACCTATATGAACTAAGAGTGTTTGATGGGATGCTGCTTTACCTATTATTGCCCATGGTGCCCCCTCGATTTATTGCTCTGACGGTCCCAATGTGTGATACCCCTAATGATCCGTTCACCTATCGCCTCTGGCACCCCTTCCTGTTATAGGGAATAGATTGGTTTCAGAACACAGAAGGTGTTGTAATATCCCTGCCTCATCCCAACATCATTCCCTCAAACTGCCTCTCACTGCCAAAGCAGGAGGGAGACACACTGCCTGATAAAAGGCTTCGGGGTGTATAAAGCAAGAGGTGGTCTTGGGGGCATTGAATAGTGAGACCTCACATTTAAAGGATGGGAGGGAGAATTTGTAAGGGGTATGTTTGGGAGGTTATGCTCCCTGCCTGGAGTCTCAGTACATAGGAGTGGGGTCGGGTACAGGACTGAGTGTACAATCTGCACTCGTGCCCAGTGAGACTGCATCCGAGGGACCGAGCCTGGTCATGTGACCTTGTAACACCTTGAGTGGGCGAGGCTTGGGCTGCTTTGGGACATCGTTCCTGGCTACTGTTGTGATTGGCTGCTGACTCCTTTGTGACGTCACCTGGAGACAGATTTACGCTCCTGGTTACACACTATCAGTGGGAGTTACTGTGGGAGGAGCTAGAGTTGTCAGCTGACATTGTGAGTGAGTCTGGTCCTTGTAAACAGGGCAAAGGAATGAAAAGAACAATTTAATAGTAAAGTGAGTAATATAACCAAATGTCATTAATTGTGAATATATTGAAATTAAATACAGGGCCAGAATTTGCTGGAGCAGAGCATCTTGCGCCACGGTTAGTTAGACTTTCTCCTGCACCCTTCAGCTCAAAAATTGTTTGCCCTGTAAGTTGCTGAAAGTGTGAGCTGATAATGGCGCGGCAAAGGTAACAGGGTGTCATGTATTCAACTGTCATTGTAACCCATGTATAAACTGACCTAAGTTGTACACTGTGAGAACACTGACCACTAGGTGGTGAACTTGTGGGAGACACTCCCAACCTGGACTTTCAGGTATAAAAGGGGAAGCTCCACCCACCTGCTTCATTTCAGTGTTGGCTAATAAAGGTTACTGGTCACAGAATGACCTTCTCTAAAGTATGGGCCTCGTGTGCATTTATAATGTATAGTAAGGACATATTATTGGCAATGAGAAACTGTGGTTTAAACCATGCGAGCATGGCCACTAGCAGCACAGAAGAGAGGTACTGTGTTGGTGATGATTGGGACGATTTTATTGAGAGACTACAGCAAAGTTTTGTCACTAAGGAATGGCTGGGACAGGATTCGGCCGACAAACGCAGGGCTCATCTCCTGATGGTTTGTGGATCCAGGACGTACTCCCTGATGAAGGACCTTCTAGCGCCAGAGAAGCCAGCGAACAAGACTTTTGATGAGCTCAGTAAGTTGATCGGGGAACACTTTAAACCGGCGAGCAGCATGCACATGGCGAGACACCGGTTTTATACGCACCGGCAGCGAGAAGGGCAAAGCGTTCCTGACTTCGTGGCAGATCTCCGGCGCCTGACGAGCCTATGTAAGTTTCCATATGCATGCAGAGCGGAGAGGCCGCGAGACTTTTTTATTAAGGGCATCGGGCATGCTGGGGTTTTCAGGAAACTGATTGCGACCAAAGACTTGACCCTGGAAATGGCGGCTCTGATAGCCCAGACATTTATCTCAGGGGAGGAAGAAACCAGAATGATGTTTGACAAAAATCTTGGTTTAAATGCAGCAAATGGACAGGGAGTCAACATTGTTAATGCGGCACACAGTTCTCCAGGCAGACAGGGGCAATCGGACATGCCCCAGCATGTAGTCGAAACCAAAGGGGGAATTCAACAGAGACAATGGCTAGCTGAACGGCGATTCATGCCATCGCAATGGACAATGCGGCCAGTAATGGGGCCATCAACACCTGTCAATGGTGCACTTAAGGACAGTTACAGAGACAGTCAGAGACGATCAACTGGTAATGGACCTTTTGTTTCCAACAACGGCTCATGTTGGAGGTGTGGAGGCAAACACACAGCCAGAGCTTGCAGGTATCAGCAATATACCTGCAGAAACTGCAACGTCAGCGGTCACTTAGCGCGTATGTGCAGGAAGCCTGCAGCCAGGTTGATGTACGAGGAGGACGGGCCCGATGTAAGCCCTACGAGGCCAAATGGACACTGGGGGAAATCGCTGGAAGCTGAAGTTCAGCGAGTTCATGTGGAGCACATATACAGTTCATACACCAGGACGCCACCGATAATGATGAAAGTGCTCCTCAATGGCATCCCAGTATCAATGGAGCTAGACACGGGGGCCAGCCAGTCCCTGATGGGTATCAAACAGTTCGACAACTTTTGGGCGTCCAAGGCCAGGAGGCCAAAATTATTGCCGATTGACGCACAGCTACGGACATATACAAAGGAGATCATTCTGGTGCTAGGCAGCGCCACGGTAGTCGTGACCCACAAAGATTCGGAGAACAGGTTGCCACTCTGGATTGTCCCGGGAGATGGTCCCGCACTGCTGGGGAGGAGTTGGCTTGCTGTTATGAATTGGAAATGAGGCGATGTCAATGCAATGTCTTCTATGGAGCGAGTATCATGCTCACAGGTCCTGGACAAATTTGACTCACTATTTCAACCCGGCATTGGCACTTTCATGGGGACCAAGGTAGTGATTCACATAAACCCGGACGCCAGGCCAGTACACCACAAGGCAAGAGCGGTGCCATACGTGATGCGGGAAAAGATAGAAGGTGAATTGGACCGCCTGTTGAGGGAAGGCATCATCTCGCCAGTCGAATTCAGTGACTGGGCGAGCCCGATTGTGCCGGTGCTCAAGGCGGATGGGTCGGTCAGGATATGTGCTGATTACAAGGCCACCATCAATCGGGTGTCACTCCAAGACCAGTACCCGCTACCGAGAGCGGAGGACCTCTTTGCGACGCTATCCGGTGGCAAACTTTTTTCAAAATTGTACCTGACCTCAGCTTACATGACCCAGGAGCTGGCGAGTGAGTCGAAGAAGCTGACCACCATTACGATGCACAAGGGGTTGTTTGAGTACAACAGATGTCCGTTCGGGATTCGCTCGGCCGTCGCGATCTTTCAACAAAATATGGAACGCCTCCTCAAGTCGATTCCAAGCATGGTGGTTTTTCAAGACGACATCCTCATCACGGGTTACGATACTGAAGAACACCTCCACAACTCTTTCCATTGGAATCAAAATTAACCAGTTAATTCAAGTGCCCCCCAATCTGGGGGACACGCCAAACATTTTTCAAGGCCCTTTTTTGTTTTATTTTTGTTTTTTTTATATTTTTGGGCACTAAAACCATAATTTACAAGTGCCCCCTATAAAAGGGGAGGGGGACACTACAACCCGGCAATTAAAACAAATTAAACTTTAAAACATATAAAATCAAATTAAAATTTGGTTGCCGGGGGTGATGATGCACTCCAGTCCCTCCGGCGCCCACCTCTCACGGAAGGCCGCGAGCATACCGGTGGACACCGCGTGCTCCATCTCCAAGGACACCCTGGCGTGGATGTACACACGGAAGAGAGGCAGGCAGTCAGGCTGAATGACCCCCTCGACCGCCCGCTGCCTGGACCGGCTGATGGCACCCTTGGCCGTGCCCAGGAGCAGTCCTACGAGGAGGCCCTCGGACCTACCCACTCCCCTCCGCACAGGGTGCCCAAAGATCAGGAGTGTGGGACTGAAGTGCAGCCAGAAATTGAGGAGCAGCCCCTTTAAATAATGGAACAGGGGCTGCAACCTTGCACACTCCATAAAAACATGGAACACGCACTCTTCCAGACCGCAGAAATTGTAGGCGGCCTGGGAGCCCGTGAACTGGCTTAAAAATTTATTGCTCGGGACTGCCCCGTGCACCACTCTCCAGGCCAAGTCCCCAATAAACAGTGGGAGGACTCCCGCGTAGAGTGCACTCCATCGGGGACCCCCACCTCCTCCGGGCGGCAAGATGGTATGCCATGGCGTGTCCGGACGGCAGACGAGGACGGCAAGGTTGAGAATGTACAGGAGCAGCCCGTACAGGAAACCCCTCCGCGCAGAACTGAAAGGCACGGAGGGGATTTCCCCGAGGCGGCTCAAGTTGTGAGGCGCCGGCTCCCGAGGGAGGCTTCGGGGCTTGGCGCCGATGAGGAATTCCGTCCGGATGGGGGTCAGTTCGAACGGGATCTCCCCATGTGCTTGAGCCTGCTCAACACACCTAACGGAGTCAGGGCCCAGAGCTGTTTTTAGCAACTCGATGGCATCTGCTGCACGGCGGACGTCGGCCCAATTTAGGCGCCGTGCCCGCATGTCTGGCGCCATCCAGCCCGCTCCTCCACCATCGAGCAGGTCCCTGACCCTGGTCACCTCGCCAGCCACAGCCCTCTCGTCCGACTGCCACCTAAAACCTCGGTCGTGGAGGTACGGATTCCCGAGCAGCGGCTCCTGCAGGACAGCCGCCATTCCAGACGGTGGAGAGCTGCGCTTGGTGGAGACTTTGTTCCAGACCCTGATGAATCCCTGGTAAAAGACACGCAGCCCCTGGACGGCGGAGAACACCTCCACAACCTGGAGGAGGTGCTACGCAAACTGGACCAGGTAGGTCTGCGACTGAAAAGGAGAAGTGCGTCTTCCTAGCTCCAGGAGGTAGAATTCCTGGAGATGAGGGTAGCAGCAGATGGGATCAGACCTACTGCGTCCAAAACAGAAGCGATCCAGAGAGCACCCAGACTCCGTAACATGACGGAGCTGTTTTCGTTTCTGGGGCTCCTGAACTATTTTGGCAACTTTCTTCACAAATTGAGCACGCTGTTAGAGCCGCTACATGTGCTCCTATGCAAAAGTCACCAATGTGTCTGGGGGGACAGCCAGGAAAGGGCTTTTGATAGAGCATGACATTTGTTCTGCTCCAACAATCTGTTAACGCTATATGACCCATGTAAGAAACTTGTTTTAATGTGCGATGCGTCGTCCTATGGGGTCGGGTGTGTGTTGCAGCATGTTAATGCCAAGGGTCAATTACAGCTGGTAGCTTATGTCTCCAGAAGTCTGTCCCAGGCAGAACGGGGCTACGGGATGGTAGAGAAGGAAGCGCTTGCATGTGTATATGCAGTAAAAAAAATGCACCAGTATCTGTTTGGCAGGAAATTTGAGCTGGAGACAGATCACAAACCTCTAACGTCCCTTTTGGCTGACAACAAGGCCATAAATGCAAATGCGCGGCCCGCATACAGAGGTGGGCACTCACATTAGCCGCCTATGACTATACAATTCGGCACAGACCGGGCACTGAAAACTGCGCCGATGCACTCAGCAGGCTCCCACTAGCCACCACCGAGGGGGCAACCGAGCATGCTGCTGAGATGGTCATGGCTGTTGAAGCTTTCGAAAACAAAGACCCGTGACAGCCCGTCAGATCAAAGTCTGGACAAATAGAGACCCGCTACTGTCTTTAGTCAAGAAATGTGTCCTGACTGGGGACTGGGCAGCCACGTACCGGGCATGCCCTGAGGAATTTAAACCATTTCACAGGCGCAAGGATGAACTCTCGATTCAGGGAGATTGCCTACTATGGGGTAACCGAGTAGTCATGCCCCAGACGGGCAGAGAAGTGTTCATCAGAGAACTCCACAATGAGCACCCGGGCATTGTCATGATGAAGGCAATTGCCAGGTCACACATTTGGTGGCCAGGGATAGATGCAGACGTGGAACTTTGTGTTCGCAGGTACAACACGTGTGCCCAGCTGGGCAATGCGCCCAGGGAAGCCCCCTTAGCCCCTGGTCCTGGCCCGCCAAGCCATGGTCACGCATCCATGTGGACTACGCAGGTCCTTTCATGGGAAAAATGTTTTTGGTTGTAGTAGACACCTACTCCAAATGGATCAAGTGTGACATTCTTAATTCAAGCACATCCTCTGCCACGGTAGAAAGTCTCCCGGCAATGTTCGCCGTCCATGGTCTACCGAACGTCTTGGTCAGCGACAATGGCCCGTGCATTACAAGCATTGAATTCCAGGACGTCATGGCAGGAAATGGTATCAACCATGTCAGAACGGCATCGTTCAAGCCGGCCTCAAACGGCCAGGCGGAATGAGCAGTGCAGATAATCAAATGGGAGATGCTCAGAATACCCTGTTTGATTATAAGCAAAGCCGCTTATCACGCCTCCTGTTGGCCAATAGATCCCGACCACACTCGCTCACATGGGTTCCACCCGCAGAGCTGCTAATGTAAAGGATGCTCAAAACCAGGTTATCCCTTAAACACCCCACCATGAAAGAAATTGTTGAGAGCAGGCGCCGGTCACAATGTGACTACCATGACGGGAATGCGAGGGCGCGATGTATTGATGTCAATGACCTTGTTTTTGTCCTCAACTACGCTGCAGGGCCCAAATGGCTCGCAAGCACTGTGATTGCCAAAGAGAGGAATAGGATTCTGGTAGTTAAACTTACCAATGGACAAATCTGCTGCAAACACGTGGATCAAACAAAAAGGAGGTTCAGCAACCCCATAGAAGAAGCAGAGGAAGAACACGATGTAGAGTTCACTCCACCACAGGTGACCGAACAACGGAACCAAGTGGAGGAGAGCCCAGTCACTGTGGGCAGTCCGGACAGGCCTGAGGCTCCGCAAACAGCAGACAGCAGACACTCAGGCCAGCGCCCAACAACCGGAGCCCCAACTCAGGCGCTCTACAAGGGAGCGTAAACCACCAGAGAGACTTAACCTGTGATCCCAATAAGACTTTATTGATGTTATGTATTCAACTGTCATTGTAACCCATGTATAAACTGACCTAAGTTGTACACAGTGAGAACACTGACCACTCGATGGTGAACTTGTGGGAGACACTCCTAACCTGGACTTTCAGGTATAAAAGAGGAAGCTCCACCCTCCTTCTTCATTTCAGCGCTGGCTAATAAAGGTTACTGGTCACAGAGTGACCTTCTCTCAAGTATGGGCCTTGTGTGCATTTATACTGTATAGTAAGGACATAGTACAGGGCATCTGGGAGCTTGGCAAATGGCGGGACCAACAGTATATCTCCTTAATTATCTGGTCATTATCACATTGTGCACAGCAAGCTCCTATAAACAGCAAATTGGCTGCCGTGTTTCCCACATTACAACAGTGACTACACTCCAAAAGGACTTCATTGGCTTTAAAGCGCTTTGAGACGTCCGGTGGTCATGAAAGGCATTGGGAAAATGCTGGAGTCCATTATTAAGGAAACAGTCATGGGACATTTGGAAAAGCATAATTCAATCAAGCAGAGTCAGCATGGTTTTATGAAAGGGAAATC
Source organism: Pristiophorus japonicus (assembly GCF_044704955.1). NCBI lineage: Eukaryota > Metazoa > Chordata > Chondrichthyes > Pristiophoridae > Pristiophorus > Pristiophorus japonicus. The sequence continues at coordinate 157,579,662 of NC_091985.1, forward strand.
ATGTTTGACAAATTTGCTGGAGTTCTTTGAGGATGTAACGAGCAGGGTGGATAAGGGGGAACCAGTGGATGTTGTGTATTTGGATTTCCAGAAGGCATTCGATAAAGTGCCACATAAGAGGTTACTTCCCAAGACAAAAGCTCATGGGGTTGGGGGTTAAATATTAGCATGGATAGAGGATTGGCTAAATAACAGAAAACAGAATCGGGATAAATGGGTCATTTTCCAGTTGGCAAACATTGACTAGTGGGGTGCCACAGGGATCAGTGCTGGGTCCTCAACTATTTACAAAACATAGAAACATAGAAACATAAAAAATAGGTGCAGGAGTAGGCCATTCGGCCCTTTGAGCCTGCACCACCATTCAATAAGATCATGGCTGATCATATTAATGACTTGGATGAAGGGACCGAGTGTAATGTAGCCAAGTTTGCTGATGATACAAAGATGGGTGGAAAAGCAAATTGTGAGGAGGACACAAAAAATCTGCAAAGAGATATAGACAGACTAAGTGAGTGGGCAAAAATTGGCAGATGTAATATAATGTGGGAAAATGTGAGGTTATCCACTTTGGCAGAAATAATAAAAAAGCAAATTATAATTTAAATGGAGAAAAATTGCAAAATGCTGCAGTACAGAGGGACCTGGGTTCCTTGTGCATGAAACACAAAAAGTTAGTATGCAGGTACAGCAAGTAATCAGGAAGGCAAATGGAATGTTGGCCTTTATTGCAAGGGGGATAGAGTATAAAAGCAGAGAAGTCCTGCTACAACTGTACAGGGTATTGGTGAGGCCACACCTGGAGTACTGCGTACAATTTTGGTCTCCGTATTTAAGGAAGGATATACTTGCATTGGAGGTCGTTCAGAGAAGGTTCACAAGGTTGATTCCAGAGATGAGGGGATTGACATGAAGATAGGTTGAGTTGGTTGGGCCTATACTCATTGGAGTTCAGGAGAATGAGAGGTGATCTTATTGAAACTTATAAGATAATGAGGGGGCTTGACAAGGTGGATGCGGAGAAGATATTTCCACTCATGGGGGAAACTCAAACTAGGGGACATAGTCTTACAATAAGGGGTCACCCATTTAAAACTGAGATGTGGAGAAATTTATTTTCTCAGAGGGTTGTAAATCTGCCCCACAGAGCTATGGAGGCTGGGTCATTGAATATATTTAAGGCGGAGATAGACAGATATTTGAGTGATAATGGAGTAAAGGGTTATGGGGAGCAGGCCGGGAAGTGGATCTGAGTCCATGATCAGATCATCCATGATCTTATTAAAGGGCGGAGCAGGCTCGAGGGGCCAAATGGCACACTCCTGCTCCTATATCTTATGTTCTTATGTTATTATATAACTGCAAGTCTTTCTTTTAACCAGTGAGATTTAAGAATTGAGAAATAAATAGAGAAAGGACTGAGAAGGAGGGTGAGTTAGAGTGGGGTGAATGAAAGATGAAATCAGGTACAGAAATAAAAACATTGGGCCAAATTTTCAGTTGCGGATTAAAACGGCGCACCTCTGAGAGCGCCTGTTTCCTACCTTGCTATTCTCAACTTCCATGAGGCCTCCTGTGGCCTCGCGCAGCATAGCAGCAACAGCAGGGGGCTGGTGCTACAGCCCTGCGCCTAAAAGACTGCCGGCAGCTGCGCGCGTGCGCAGTGGAGTCTGCGTGCGTGCGCAATAGCTCCTGGCCCCCAGATTCTGTGTGCATGTGCTGCAGGCTGTGTGGGAGCCGCCCCTAGCCCTGGCCGAATGGGCTCCTGGAGCGGGTGACCAACTATGCGGAGGGGAAGGAGATCCTGAGCTCGGACCTGGAGACGGCAAACAAGAAAGGGAGAAGGAGCTGGCAAATGTAACCATCCAGAAGGAAGATGTCAATTGCTCTCACTGCCTGAGGCCATTGAGTGTTCCATGAGACTGTCTTGGAGATGTTCGGAGGGGCGGGGGGTAGCAGGAAAGCAAAGAGATTGGGGCAAGACTTGAGTAGGATGGGACCTGGGCAGGCCCGTCTGTTTAAAGTTGCTCCCTCCCCTCAACCTCCCTCTCCTCCCTCTCCTCCCTCCCCCCTCCACCTCTCCTCCCCCTCCCCTCTCCCCCCCTCCTCCCTCTCCTCCCCCTCCCCTCCACCTCCCTCTCCTCCCTCCCCCTCCCCCTCCCTATCTTCCCTCCCCTCCACCTCCCCTCTCCTCCCTCCCCCTCCCCTCCACCTCCCCTCTCCTCCCTCCCCCTCCCCTCTCCTCCCTCCCCCCTTTCCTCCCCCTCCCCTCTCCTCCTCCTCCCTCTCCTCCCCCTCCCCTCCACCTCCCTCTCCCCCCCTCCCCTCTCCCCCTCCACTCCCCTCTCCTCCCCCTCCCCTCTCCTCCCCCTCCCCTCTCCTCCCCCTCCCCTCCAACTCCCCTCCCTCACTCCCTCTCCTCCTTCCTTCCCCTCTCCCCTCCCCCTCTCACCTCCCCACTCTTCCTGCCTCCCCTCCCCCCTCTTCTCTCTCCCTCCCTCCTCCCCTCCCTCCCCCTCTCCCTCTTCCTCCCCTACCTCTCCCTCTCTCCTCCCTCACCCCTCTCCTCCCTCCCGGTAGTGCTCACGATCCTATCCCTGGCCGAATGGCCTGCCGCTGCTTGCTGCCTGTGTGTATGGGCTGTGTGTGCTTGCTGCTGTGTTTGCTGCTGGAGGGCCCCCGGTGCTCCCGAACAGGTAGGTGAGGTAGGAACTTTTAATTTCTTATTTATTGATTTATTGATTTTTTATTTTTTATTGATTGATTGATTGATTTATCATTTATTATTGACGATGGTTCTTTATTTTTAAAAGTGAAGATTTTAGTGCTCTCTCTTCCCTCCCCCCCCTACCTACCTATCTCTGGCAAGCTGCGTGATTTCTTAACTCGACACAAGGTTTTTCGTGGAGTACAAAAGTGGACACTTACTCCGCTCTAAGTTAGTTTGGAGTAACTTTTCGCAGTTCAAACTTGCAAAACAGGTGTAAATGGCTGGACACGCCCCCTTTTGAAAAAAAAATGAACTAAAACGAAGCTAAACTAACTCACTGAAACTGGAACAAACTAAATGTGGAGAATTGCAATTTCTGGGATACTCCAAAAAAAACTAGTTGCTCCAAAATAACAGGAGCAAATCCACTTGAAAGTTGGGCCCAAAGCGAGGGAATGAAAGATTGGATGAAGAGAGAGAGAGAGAGAGAAAGAGACGGGAAGGAAAAGTAAGAAAAAAGAATAAAAGCATTTAATATTTGAATATTATAAAATCTCCAACAATTCACTTCCTGAAAAAAATGAAACCTCACACTTTTAATTGTTCAGTTTTTGAGCCAGATAAGTTGATTGAAAATCATGAACAGTTATCACATCAGTGAATGTGTACATATATTATTAATTAGTAGACAATTATGAATAACTTTCTGGGGTCAATGAACAGACACTGGGTTAATCGCTGTGTCTGTTTTTGGGGATAGCCAATTATAGTAAGTATCAGATACATAATACAGTGGAAAATCAAACAGAGTACAGAAAACGCAGAGGAGAACTAAATATGAGAATAAGAGGGGCAAAGAACGTATGAGAAAAGATTAGTGGATAACACAAAAGGGAACACGGAAGTCTTTTATAAAGATATCGATAAGAAAAGAATAGTCAAAGGAAGGGTGGGACCGATAAGGGACCAAAAAGGAAATCATCTTCTGCAGGCTGAGGAACTGAATGAGTACTTCACTAATCATAATACTTCTGTCTTCACTAATCATAAGGATGCTGCCAATGTAACAGTAAAGGAGCAGATAATAGAGAAATTGGTCAGGATAAAAATAGATAAAGAGGAGGTACTTAAAAGCTTGGCAGCACTCAAAGTAGAAACGTCACCCAGTCATTAGAACATAAGAAATAGGAGCAGGAGTCGGCCACCTGGTCCCTCGAGCCTGCTCCGCCATTCAATAAGATCATGGCTGATCTGATCTTGGCCTCAGCTCCACTTCCCTGCCCGCTCCCCATAACCCTTCACTCCCTTATCGTTCAAAAATCTGTCGGTCTCCACCTTAAATATATTCAATGACTCAGCCTCCACAGCTCTCTGGGGCAGAGAATTACACAGATTTACAACCCTCAGAGAAGAAATTCCTCCTCATCTCAGTTTTAAATGGGCGGTCCCTTATTCTGAGATGGGAGGCTTCCTAGGTTGCAGAGGGAAGTAAGGGTGGAGATAGCAGAGGCTCTGGCCACAATCTTCCAATCCTCCTGAGATATGGGAGCAGTGCCAGAGGACTGGAGGTTGCCAATGTTACACCCCTGTTTAAAAATGGGGAGGGGGATAAACCCTGTAACTACAGGCCAGTCAGCCTTATGTCGGTGAAGGGGAAACTTTTAGAGACAATTAATTCTCACTTGGAAAGACATGGGTAAATAAATGACAGTCAGTACAGATTTGTTAAACGCAAAGCGTGTTTGACTAACTTGATTAAGTTCTTTGATGCAATAACGGAGAGGGTTAATGAGGATAGAGCGGTTGATATCCAATTCTGGACACTTTAGGAAAGATGTCAAGGTTTTGGAGATGGTGTCGAGGAGATTTACTAGAATGGTACTCGAGATGAGGGACTTCAGTAATGTTGAGAGATTAGAGAAGCTGGGATTGTTCTCTTTAGAGCAGGGAAGGTTAAGGGGATATTTAACAGAGGGGGTAGATTGTGTGGTATTTTGATAAAGTAGGGTGTAACTGCTTCCACTGACAGAAGGCTTAGTAACCAGAGCTCACAGATTTAAAGTAATTAAAGAACCTGAGGGGAGATAGAAAGGGAATTGGATAAAAACTGGAAAAGGAAAAGTCGCAGGACTATGGGGAAAGAGAGGGTGAGAGTGGGGGGGTCTCATTGGATAGTTCTTTCAAAGGGCCATGCAGGCAAGATGGACCGAATTCCCTCCTTTTGTGCTGACTCCCTTTTAGATAAGCCTGCAGCTTTCCTCTGTGCCTCTCTTGGCATTCTCCGAAGGGCCCACCCTGGCACTCGTTGCTGCCTCCTCACGAGCAGAAACCCCAACTGTCCCATCCTACCCTCTCGTCAACCTACCCGCCCAGTGCTAACCTTGCCAATCTCCTCCCCGTCCAACCCACCCCTCAAAGCATTGACCCGGTGGACGCTGGCAGTGGATCAGCCATCACCGATCCTCTCCGCATCTCCTTGCAGAATGTCCGTTCACTTGCGGACAAGGCCCTTGCCATCCATGAGCTAATCGTGGATAGAAACATAGAAACTAGGTGCAGGAGTAGGCCATTCGGCCCTTCGGTCCTGCACCACCATTCAATAAGATCATGGCTGATCATTCACCTCAGTACCCCTTTCCTGCTTTCTCTCCATTCCCCTTGATCCCTTTAGCCGTAAAGGCCATATCTAACTCCCTCTTGAATATATCCAATGAACTGGCATCAACAACTCTCTGCGGTAGAGAATTCCACAGGTTAACAACTCTCTGAGTGAAGAAGTTTAGAAACATAGGGCCCAAGTTTCCACAAGAAAAAAAACGGGCGCCCCTCTGAGCTGGGCGCCCCTTTCTCGCGCCTAAAACGGCGCCTAAAAAAATCCTCGGTATTCTTGACCTACTTACAGGTCCTCTAGCCCTCGGCGCAGCCAGCACGAGCTGTGGGGGTGCGGAGCCAGGTCCCTGCGCTGAAAACAGTGCCAGGACCTCTGCACATGCGCGCTACAGTGGGCACGCAAGTGCAATAGCTCCAGGCGCCCGAACTGTGTGGGAGGGGCCCGAAGCACGCAGCCCCTAGCCCTGGCTGAATGGCCTCACTGGGGCTACGTGAATAAGGCTCCTCCCACGGCCAGCTCCTGCTTCCCCGCCCCCCGACCAGACCCGACACCCGCTCCCCCCCCAGCCCCGACCCGACACCCGCTCCCCCCCTCCCGCCCCGACCCGAGACCCGACACCCGCTCCCCCCCCCAGCCCCGACCCGACACCTGCTGCCCCCCGCTCGCTCTCTCTCCCTCCCCTCTCTCTCTCCCTCCCTCCCCCTCTCTCTCTCTCCCTCCCTCCCCTCTCTCTCTCTCCCTCCCTCCCCTCTCTCTCTCTCTCCCTCCCTCCCTCCCCCCCCCTCTCTCTCCCTCCCTCTCTCTCTCTCTCTCTCTCCCTCCCTCTCTCTCTCTCTCTCCCCCTCCCGCTCAGCGACACGAACGGCTGCAGAATTCTCCCTGGCTGAAGCACTTTCACACAGGTAGGAAGATGGTTTATTTAATCTTTTCTTGGCTTATAAATGTTTATTCAGGTTGGATTTATTTGTATAATATTTGTAGAAGTATAAATAAGGATTGATTGTAGAATTTAATGAGTTCCCTTCCCCCCCCCTCCCCCTCCCCCTTGTTCTGGACGCCTAATTTGTAACCTGCGCCTGATTTTTTAATGTGTAGAACAGGTTTTTTCAGTTCTACAAATATCTTCACTGGCTCCATTCTACTTTAGTTTGGAGTACATTTTCACTGTGGAAACTTTCAAATCAGGCGTCAGTGGCCGGACACGCTCCCTTTTGAAGAAAAAATTCTGTTCTAAACTAGAACTGTTCTACCTGACTAGAACTGGAGAAAAAAAAATGTGGAGAATTGCGATTTCTAAAATAGTCCGTTCTCCACCAGTTGCTCCTAAAAATCAGGCGCAAATCATGTGGAAACTTGGGCCCAAAGAAACATAGAAACATTTCTCCTCATCTCAGTCCTAAATGGCTTACCCCTTATCCTTAGATGATTGCATCGATATTATGGCACTAACGGAAACTTGCATGAGGGGCGATGACACCTTACCCTTAAATGAAGCTTTCCCGCCTGGCTATACCTTCCACCACTCGCCCCGCTCAGACCGCCATGGTGCTGGTGTGGCTCTAATCACCAAATCACACCTTGGTCTGTCCCCTACTCCTCCGACACGTTCTCCTCCTTTGAGCATCTCACCTTATTCCACCCCTCTCACCTTTCATTTAAAATTCTCGTTCTCTACCACGCACCCAAGTACAATAAGAATTTTGTCATGGATATATCCTCACTGCTTTCCTCCCTCAGCGACTTCTCATCCTCGGTGACTTTAACCTGAATCTATAATTGCTCATGCCTTGCTGCATCTTGTATGTTTCACTTTCCAGCCTCAGCCCTTCGGTGCATGCTCGCCAACCTCAATTTTTGGCGCAGACCTTAAGCGCCACCCACAGAGTTTAAGGACAATCTGTGCCGCTCCAAATTCAAAGTTTATTCTGGCGAAACTTGGAACTTTTTTTTGGTGGAGTCAGCCACTGAAAAATTGGACCTAACTCTGCAACTGTGCCAAAAAGGTCCATGTGGAATTTTGGGCCCTATAATCTCTGTAATCTCTTCCAGCCCCACAGCCCTCCGAGATCTCTGCATTCCTCCCATTCTTGCCTCTTGTCCATCCCCCCACGCCCTTCGCGCCACCATTAGTGGTCGTGCCTTAATCTGTCCAGGCCTTAAGCTCTGGGATTCCATCCATATTGGAGTTTTATCTTGTTAACTGTGCTTTGCCTTGTGCTGGACACATTGCTGACATAGAAACATAGAAAACAGGTGCAGGAGTAGGCCATTCAGTCCTTCGAGCCTACATCACCATTCAATAAGATCATGGCTGATCATGTAACTTCAGTACCCCATTCCTGCGTTCTCTCCATACCCCTTGATCCCTTTAGCCATAAGGGCCACATCCAACTCTCTTTTGAATATATCTAACGAACTGGCCTCAACAACTCTCTGTAGTAGAGAATTCCACAGGTTCACAATTCTCTGAGTGAGGAAGTTTTTCCTCATCTCGGTCCTAAATGGCTTACCCCTTATCCTTAGACTGTGACCCCTGGTTCTGGACTCCCTCAACATCGGGAACATTCTTCCTGCATCTAACCTGTCCAATACCGTCAGAATTTGATATGTTTTTATGAGATCCACTCTCATTCTTCTAAATTCCAGTGAATATAAGCCGAGTTGATCCAGTCTTTCTTCATATGTCAGTCCTGTCATCCCGGGAATCAGTCTGGTGAACCTTCGCTGCACTCCCTCAATAGCAAGAATGTCCTTCCTCTGATTAGGAGACCAAAACTGTACACAATATTCCAGGAGTGGCCTCACCAAGGCCCTGTACAACTGCAGTAAGACCTCCCTGCTCCTATGCTCAAATCCTCTTGCTATGAAGGCCAACATGCCATTTGCCTTCTTCACCGCCTGCTGTACCAGCATGCCAACTTTCAATGACTGATACACCATGACACCCAGGTCTCGTTGCACCTCCCCTTTTCCTAATCTGTCACCATTCAAATAATATTCTGCCTTCCTGTTTTTGCCACTAAAGTGGATAACCTCACATTTATCCACATTATATGGCATCTGCCATGCATTTGCCCACTCACCTAACCTGTCAAAGTCACCCTGCAACCTCTTAGCGTCCCCCTCACAGCTCACACCGCCACCTCGTGTCATCTGAAAACTTGGAGATATTACACTCAATTCCCTCATCCAAATCATGAATGTATATTGTAAATAGCTGGGGTCCCAACACTGAGCCCTGCGGTACCCCACTAGTCACTGCCTGCCATTCTGAAAAGGACTCATTTATCCCGACTCTCATTTCCTGTCTGACAACCAGTTCTCTATCCACGTCAGTACATTACCCCAATACCATGTGCTTTGATTTTGCACAGTAATCTCTTGTGTGGGACCTTGTCAAAATTCTGTGAGTATGACTATGTCAGGCTGATGCTTGACTAGGCTGTGGGACAGCTCTCCCAATTTTGGCACAAGTCCCCAGATGTTAGTGAGGAGGACTTGCAGGGTTGACTGGGCTGGGTGTGCCGTTGTTGTGTCCGAAGGTCAATGCCGGGAAGTCCGTCTGGTTTTATTCTTATTATTGGGCCTGAAATTGCGGCCTCTGTGGGTCTGTACGATGTGCGCACGCACCCAGCGAGGCCTTGCAAAAGCCGGTTCTCAGGGCGCGATACGCATGCCCCGGGAATCGGCTTTTCCGATCTGTCAAAATTTCTCTAGACAGATCCAATGTATCCCCGCAGGAAGGACATCCGCGCGGGAGAGATTGGGCTATTTGCACAACTCCGGCCCAGCGAATGTCCTTCAAACTTTTATGCTTGGTAAAAGCAGGCATATAGTCTACTTTTACCACCGTAACACTTTTAAAACATATAAAAATTAGATGTAACCACTCATTTTTATATTAAAAACCCTGTCCATTAAGCTAAGATTTTAACCCTATTAACACACATTAAAAAACATTTCCAAAAAATATATTTTTTTCTAAAACATTTAATTACATTTAATTTCAATGAAACTTACCTAAAAATGAGATGCTGACCTGGTGAAGCTACAACACATGCATACTAAACAGCGGAAGCAGCATGCTATAGACAGAGATTCACTGCCTCATCCTGCCACATCCAGTCGTGAATGGTAGGGGATAATTTCACAACTCACAAGAGCTCCATGAACATCCTCATCCTCAACGATGGCGGAGCCCAGCCTGTGACTACGAAAGACAAGGCATGAAGCATTTGCAACCATCTCCAGCCAGCAGTGCCAAATGGATGCTCCATCGTTGCCTCCTCCTGAGGTCTCCACCATCCCAGTCGCCAGATTTCTGCCAATTTGATGCACTTCTATTAGATCTCTTAATTTTCAATGAGATGCGAACTCCGGTGATATACTTAAAGTAACTTTATTCTGGCAGCTACAACAAACTGCTGTCTTTATGTCAGGTCCTTTGTCCTTCTGAAACACATGGCAAAAAATGGCTGTACTTATCCTGGATCAATTTACAATCATGAACTCGCCCCCTTTGAACTTATTGGCTCAATTGATCCAACAATGTATGTTGTTAACCCATGATTGGCTCCCTACCCAAAGTCCTGAAATGTCAAGCGTGAGTTATAGCTCAATGCAATGTGCTGATTCTCACATAGGCAGTGGTCTGTGTTTTCTCAACTTTGTAGCCTGTTTGAATTCTCTATCAATCCCCCCTTTGATTCTTTCACAAACTGAATCATAAAACATCAGGTATCACTGGTTAAACATTCTACAAAATAATTTCACACATGTTAATAGAGTTTCCTTCTAAAATTTGTTGATGTGTTTCACCACATGTCCGGACAAGGAGCTTCCACACAAATTTACACCAACCTGAATTCCATCATGGCCACAATGGAAGTCTGGTTTTAGTAGGTTAATTAACCCCATTCCAAGTTAATCCAAATCAATATCTTAAGTCAGCCAGTAAACAACCTTCCCTTAAGCATGACATAGCCCTGTGCCATGTACAGACGGTCTGCTGGGACCTGCAAGGTGTCTCACCTGTGGGACAGAAGCTACAGCTGCCTGGTTGCAACAACCTTTAATCAACATAAACAAACAATATAAAAGTAAAATAATTACAACGGATAGACTTAAACCTTCCACCAATGAAGTTCCTATTGAACCTAGCAATTCAGTGGTTCCGCTCCACAAAGTGAATGATTGGGGTTGCTTAAGTTTTTCTACCTCCTTTTGGATATGATCCGCTAAGTGGGTAATTTCTTTGGAGCTATCTGGGATATATGTGCAACACTCAGTTCCGAGTAGGTTGCAAGCAACTCCCTTTTCAGCCAGGATGCAGTCAAAGGCCAGTCTATTCTGTAGGGCTACTGCGCGGATTGCTACCATTTCTGCATTGATTTTAACTAGGGCCTCTGAGGTATTATTGGCTACCCGTTCCACAGCAGATGCCATGTTAATGGATTCCCTTGCCAGTTTGCCGGTCCCGTACCCGGGGATCAGAATGGCAAAGAACCTATCTGTTTCTGTGATAGCTCTCTAAGGATGGTGTTGATGTTCCAACAGTGACTTTATATGATACATATGTGGCACAATATAGGCTAAATAGCAGGATGCCGTCCAATTCTGGGGCAGCCAAGGCCTTGTGGCCACAAACCCAATAGGTGCCATTATAGGCAATGAATGTTAACTGTTTCTTTGTCAGCAACACTCCGGGGCCTGTCCAGGCTTTTCCATCTGTTTTATTCAGAATCCCTGTTACGTTAAAAACTCCCACATCGGTCCAGTTTGGACGGTTCCGTAGCTTGATTACATTATAATTCCAGGAGCAGTTACTATACTCCATATTTTGGCCTCCTTTGATGGTTCGAATAAGACAGACCAATTCCCTCGGTCTTCTTACCCCCGTTGTATTAGTGATAACAAAAAATGGGGGCCGTTTGGAATTATTGTAGCATGGTTGGTATCCCCCTTCAAAGGTAGTCAGATTGTAACCTGCTGACTTCCATTTACATGCCCAGTTTTCCGTATCCTGAAACGCATTGCCTGTTTTGTTTTGATTAATTATCCACTCAGCCATTTCCGAGATATTCAAGAGAATTGGCCTCAAGGGAATCCCTCCCTTTGAGTGAATAGGAATATGCGCACACACCCAACAACTAGAAATGTTACCTTGTTTGGCATAAATGTATGACATATATAAAAAAGTATTTACATGTAATTCCCTGGGTACTCTACTATTTACCTTTGGTGCAGAGGGTCGGCTAGTAAGAAGTAGGCAAATGCCTAGAATACCTGCAGTCAGAAGTACAGTAAATTTATACATTTTGGCAAAAAGTATTTGTCCTTATCAGATTTCAGCTTCAGTTACAGGTGCTCGTTTAACGTGTGAGGCGTGGATCCAGGCTTTCTTTCCTTGGACTTTAACAGCTGCTTGGGTGGTCAATAACACTTGGTAAGGTCCCTCCCACTTGGTACCCAAAGGTTCTTCATGCAACTTTTTCACATGCACCCAGACTCCCGGGATGATGTCATGTCCTCCTTCGGGTGGATTACCCCAAGCTGCCGATACCTGTCGGGAAACAGAACTAATAGCATTGGTTAGGTTCTGACAGTATGATAACAGAGTGTCACTCATTAAGTGAACATCAGCTTTCTGTAAATCAATAGTTCCTGGCAGTGACATGGGTCTTCCTGTTATAATTTCAAATGGGCTTAGACATGTAGTTCTGTTTGGGGTTGTCCTAATGCTACATAGCACTATTGGTAGTGCCTGGGGCCATGGTGTTCCTTCTTGGTGATATTTGGCAAGCCGTTGTTTCAGAGTTCGATTCATTTGCTCTACTTGTCCTGATGATTGTGGGTGATAAGGACAGTGTAAATCCCACGTAATGTTCAGTAACCTACAGACTTCTTGGCAGACAGCACCTGTGAAGTGTGTTCCCTGATCTGAGTCAATGCTACTTGGGACTCCCCATCGGGGAATGCAATCCTTACACAAGACCTTTGCAGTGTGATTGGCTGTGGCTCTTTTAGTTGGGACAGTTTCTACCCATCTAGAGAATCTGTCGACCATGACAAGAATGTTAGTGTATCCTTGGCATGGAGTGAGAGATATATAATCAACCTGCAGATGCTGGAATGGTCCGACAGGGGCAGGGGGCTTCGGTTGGGGCATTACCGTGATGGGTCCAGAATTATTTTTCTGGCAGACCACACAACGATCTGCTACTAGTTGGGCATGTTTTTTAAATCTCCGACCCCACCAGCTTTTCTGGAACCGTGCCGTCATCTGTTGTGAGGCCAAGTGTCCCCACGAGTGGATCTGTTGGGCTAAAAAAGACATAAGCGCTTGTGGCGTGACTGGTTTGTCGGTAACTCTTTGTCTCCAGACACCATCTTCGCATAGCTTAATTCCTGCCTCAATCCATGTCCATTTATCCTCTCTGGAGCACTCGCCTTGCATTGTTTGAAGGTCTCGTGTCAGAGTCCTGAGTGCTTTCAATCTGCACATCTGTGTTGGTTCTTCTGGAGGTACGCCCTGTGAGGCGGCATCTTTAGCTGCCTGGTCGGCTAGGACATTTCCCTGTGCTTCTGTGGTATTTTCCTTGGTATGGGCCTTACACTTCAGGATGGACACTTCCTGAGGTAATTGTATGGCCTCTAGTAAGTCTCGGACTTGTTTTTCATTTCGGTTAGGTGTACCAGCAGCAGTGAGGAATCCTCTTTTCCGCCATTACAGACCAAAGTCGTGAGCGACTCCAAAAGCATAACGCAAATCTGTGTAGACATTAGCTGTCTGTCCTTCTGCTATTCGACATGTTTCTGACAGGGCCCGTAACTCGGCCTGTTGTGCTGACGTTCCTGAGGGTAAACATCCTTTTGCCACTACCTCATATAAGGTTGTAACTGCCCATCCTGCTTTTCTGGTACTATTGTCAACAAAGGAGGAACCATCTGTAAACAGGATGAGGTCTGGGTTGTGCAGAGGCTCCTCTGCTGCTAAGGTTGCTTCTCTGTTTCTTTTACAATCTCCACGCAGTCATGCTCTTCACATTCTCCCCGCTCTTGCTCCCTCGATTCTGACATCGGGTGCATAGTTGCGGGATTAACCGGGCTGGCCCGGACGATATGGAGATTAGGAGCTTCCAAAACTGCTGTCCAGCGGGTCCATCGAGCTGCCGTCACCTGAGACATTCTATTCATAGACAGCAAAGCGTGTACGTTGTGGGGACACTTGACAATCAGCTTTTGGTCGAGGACTAGACCCGCAGTGATCATTACCGCTCGACATGTAGCTTCCATGGCCCTTAGGCAACTTCCCCATCCGAGGGCTACCGCATCCAGTTTTGCCGAATAATAGCCAATAGGTCTTTGCTGATCCCCATGTTCTTGTGTCAGTATAGCTGTCATTATCCTTCTTTATCATGGACAAACACGGTAAATGGCTTACCACTGTCAGGGATTCCCAGAGCCGGTGCCGAACACAAAGCCTTTTTCAAACTCAGGAAGGCCTCTTGCTGTTCTTTAGTGAGGGTGATGGCTTCTTTAGAGGCACGTTTCCCCTTTAAAATATCATTCAATGGCTGAGCAAGCTGTGTGAAGGAGTCAATCTGTTAAAGTTACACAATCCCAAAAAGGACATTAGTTCCTGAATAGTCGTGGGTTTTTTAGCAGCCTGAATGGCTGCAGTTCGATCCTGGGTAAGTACTCTCTTTCCTTGTGAAATCTTTTGTCCCAGGTGTACAACCTCTTCTTGGGATATTTGTGCTTTGTCGATGCTGGCTTTATGTCCTTTCAGCCAAAGGCGGTCCAGCAGATCTCGTAAATCTTGTTCATGCTGTTCTTCCGTGTTTGAAGCTAGCAGGATATCGTCTACATATTGGATGACTGTGGATGACAGTGGAGGTAATTCTCGCAAATGGCTTTGTAAAGCCACGTGGAATACTGTCGGGCTGTTGTGGAAACCCTGCGGTAACCGGGTCCAAGTATACTGTTGTCCTTGGACAGTGAAAGCAAACCACTGTCGAGCCTCCGGTGCCAGAGGCACCGACCAAAATCCGTTGGCCATATCTATAACCGATAAATATTTTTGTTCCGATTTGAGGGCATTAAAAATGGTGGAGGGATCTGCGACCAAAGGAGCTTTTTGATCAATACACTGGTTAGCTTTCCTATAATCAACAGTCAAACGCCAAGTGTCATTAGATTTCTGTACCGGCCACACGGGGCTATTGGAGGAGCTATGCATTTTAATAAGCACCCCTTGTTTCTCCAATTGCTGAATAACCGGTAAGATTCCCGTGATGGCAGTTGGACTGATGGGATACTGTTTAGTGCATGGAGGCTTGGTCCCGGTAAATGACGCAGGCTCCATCTGAAGTAGGCCACAATCATTCTTATCTTTAGCCCATATCGGGTGTTCCTTCAATTCTTCATTCTTCAAAGTTCTAATTGACCATGTCACCCGACCATCCTCGAAATGCAACGATGAATCTACTTGGATTAGAACGTCCATTCCCAAAAGGGGTTGATCTACTGGGCCTATCCAGAACAGCGTAGTTAGTTCATGTAGACCCAGCCCTATAAGTACCGGTGTTATCCTTTTAATTTCCATTTTATGGCCCCCAACTCCATAGGCTGTACTTGCCCTACCATCCAACGGCAAAGAATCTCCATATTGTAGGGGTAAGCATGTTAATTCCACCCCTGTGTCTAAAAGACAGTCCACAACCTTATCGCCCACCCTCACAGTTATATATAGCCCATCTCCCCTCTGTTGTATTAGTGCGAGGAGGGGGGCCAGGACGGGCTCGAATCATTTTTTGCTATCCCAAGTAACTCTGCTGTTGCATTGTCAGTCGCTTAAGTGCTACTATGAGGTCGTTATCTTGTGACAAGCCTGGCTTGTTGGCTGAATTGTATCCCCGGCCGTGACCTTGCTGTTTCGTCCTGCACGTCTTGGCCCAGTGACCTTCTTTCCCACAATAATGACATTTTCCGGGTAATTCTCCGAATGACTGTTTATCGGAATCCTGGGATTTCCATCCCATAGCTTGCAGGTTTCGGACTTTAGCTCCCATATCCCTGTCTAATTGGTTACATCGATCCACCAATGCTGCAAAGGTAGTTCCTCTACCTACCCAGTCCGGTAACACTACCTTAAGCATTTTGGACAGTTCTGGCTTTAGACCTGCCACGAAAGCTGCTTTCAGGGGTCCAAACACTTGTTCATCCATTTCCTCATCCGTATTATACATACCCGAATGTTCTCGCCACGTGCATCTAAACCGCTCGTCATACTCCAGGACCTCCTCTGTTCCTTTCTGTTGGCAGGCTGCAATTTTTCCCCAGTCTGTCTTAGCTGGACTGAAGGCTTGCAGCCAGTGTTTAATCGCCTCCCATCCTGCGTTTAATTCTTGCTCATCCTGCCCCAAAGCTTCTTCTACCTTGTCGTACAATTTTCTTCCTTGTGTTTTTGGCACCATTATGGTCAAAATTTGCACTCTGTCCCAGGGATGAAGTTGATATATATTTCTTGAGCGGTCCAATTGGTCCCATGTTTTTACTCCCCCCTTTCTTTGGATTGGGCAACTCCTTGGACCATTTATCAATTTTCTCTGGGTCTGCCGGATCATGAACTAAATATTTTTCATCCAGCCTTTTCTTTGTTTTTTTGGTTCCGCCCTCATCCGCAGTCTCTTCTGATTTGACTACAACTTGTTTTTTTTTTAACGGGGCAAAATGCACCCTTAATTCTTCATCCTCCGACCTGTATCGTCGGAGGACTCAGAATCCGTATCTATTCCTTGGTCGTGTCTTCAGGTTTGCGCTTTTAATTTATCCAAACATGGGTACCCTGGGAATTGACCGATACATTTTCCTTTACTTATTACTGTTTCTTGACCTAATGATTTTTTCCATTCTTTAATTTCATCTTTAAGATCTTTAACTTCCACTTCCAACTTTTCAAGTTCAAGCTTTTTCTGTCTCATTTGTTCACAAACCGCTTGCAATTGGTCCTTTGTACTGGTCATGTCCCTATCATGTTGGGACAGTGTCATCATCTCATTCTGCTCTCGGATCTGTCCCATAACAGCTAAGGACCATCTGGTTCGCTCTTTAGTTTTCATACAGGTCGTTTTTCCCCAGACCCTTTTAATCTCGTCCAAGGACCATTGTCCTTTGGAGGTACCGTATTTTCGTTCGATCTTAATACAGGTTTTAGATAAGTCGAATTGTTGCTCTGTGTATTCTTTCAACTGTTCGAGGATTTCGTCTATCGAAACCTCAGGTGATGCCCGCCCGCCTTTAACAGTTGTAGGCAATTCTTTGCTGTTAGCTTCTGCTGCCATAATACTAATTTCTTTACTGGGATCTCGAGTCGTAGGCTTTCCAGCCGATCAGTGGGTCGGTGATGAATTAACTAATACACCGCCGAAGTTTAGGCGTCTATGGGACCTCGAGCCGATTACCAACCGGAGGGTTCGCAAACTGGAGCCTTTTGGGATCGCGTAGAAGGAGAGGTGAATTTAGACAATTGACCAAGGACTTTTATAAAGAGGAGTCCTTACCTCAGTATGTAGGTCCGATGTCCAAAATTCAGTTTCTTCCCTCAGCGATCCTGTTAGTGACGCCAAAATTGTTATAGATCTCTTAATTTTCAATGAGATGCGAACTCCGGTGATAGATTTAAAGTAACTTTATTCTGGCAGCTACAACAAACTGCTGTCTTTATGCCAGGTCCTTTGTCCTCCTGAAACACATAGCAAAAAATGGCTGTACTTATCCTGGATCAATTTACAATCGTGAACTCGCCCCCTTTGACCTTATTGGCTCAATTGATCCAACAGTGCCTGTTGCTAACCCATGATTGGCTCCCTACCCAAAGTCCTGAAATGTCAAGCGTGAGTTATAGCTCAATGCAATGTGATGATTCTCACGTAGGCAGGGGTCTGTGTTTTCTCAACTTTGCAGTCTGTTTGAATTCTCTATCAACTTCACATGATATCAAGAAGTGGCTGAGCGCTCTGGATATGGCAAAGGCTATGGGCCCCGACAACATCCCGGCTGTAGTGCTGAAGACTTGTGATAAAAGACAATGGAAGCTTGTTGGGCGCAAATGAAAGGTTCCAACTTCCCATTGCACCTAATGCCTGCTGAATAGAGTTTTGTTTAAATGCGGTGAAGAAAACACAGATATAAATGAGAAAAAACGGCAGTGTGTTTCAAAATGCGAAGGAAGCTTGGATTTGATTGCTGCCATTAGATGCAGTTGCTCTCAGTAGGTTATCCGCGCTTATTTCTAAGACCAGGAACAATGGGCCCAAATTTGCTCCCACGCTTAGAACGGCGCGCCTCCGTGAGCTGCGCTGACTTTTTAGAACAAAACCCGTGTCTAAAAGTTACCTTGCTCTTCTCCCCGCAGCTGGAACGATGAAGGCCCTAGGCATAGCGCAGCACAAGGGGCGGGGGGCGGAGCCAGGTCCCGGCGCTGAAAACAGTGCCGGGACCTCTGCACATGCGCGCTAGAGTGTGCACGCATGTGCAGTAGCTCCTCGTCCCTGAATCTGTGCAGGCTGGGAGGGGCCCGAAGCACGGCGTACCTAGCCCTGGCCGAATGGGCTCCCCGCCACGACCTGTGGGAACAGTGCCTGCCGCGTTCAGCCGGGAGCACTATAAAGAACATAAAGTCTGGAATGAGAAAGGGTCATTTGACTCATCAAGCCTGCACCATCACAAATCCATGCCTCATTATTGTATCATGAAGCAAGGAGGGAAGTCAGTGTGCATTTATTTACACAGAGTAATGACGTTGTGGAAGAAGCTGCTCGAGAGAGAGTGGGAGCAATGAGTTTAAGGTAAGATTCTGGAGAGAAAATGATTGAAGGGTATGGGGAAAAGCTGGGTTTCTGGGGTTGAGATTATTTGAAAAGGGATGGGCTTGTTCCTAAACATGTGTCTGTTCTCCCCCACCCCATGGAGTTGTGTGTTTTTGCATTAATTTCTGAAAAAGCAATTACAATGAGCTTTCTCACAGTGGCTCAGCCATTTGGGAGTTTACAATGACAAAGCTAAAAATGTATTGTTGTGCAGACAGCTTCAAATAATTTGATAAACTATACAAAAATCATTTGAGGGTGTAAAGATCCTGTGTTACTGGATGTTTTAAAGTACTTTATGCAGCTTTTATCTCCACCTACCTGTTGCGTGTAGATTTGTGTTAGTTTACCCAGGATTCTGTAAAAGCAATCAATATGGTAAAGGAGGGGCAGTTCTGAAGCACGTCTGATTTAGCAATGCATGAAGCAGTAAGCTTGTAATCCAAGACGTACGTTCGGAGGAACTAGCTGAGATAGTCGGTTGTGATTAGGCATGTCAACAGTTAATTAGCAAATTTACTACGTCAAAAAATAGTTATGGTGTGGGATGGTTTAATCATTTTCAAAGCATTATAGTGATTGATTTATTGGTTGATTTATTGATTTATTGATTTATTTATCATTTATTATTGATGATAGCTCTTTATTTGTAAAAGTGAAATGTTTAATGGTTGTAAACTTCCCTTCCCCCCCCACCCATCTCTCGTTCCCCGCGCCTAATTTCTAAAGTGTAGGCAAGGTTTTTCTGAGTGTACAAAAATCTACACTTACTCCATTCTAAGTTAATTTGAAGTAAGTTTTCGCTGCCTAAACTTGCAAAACAGGCGTAAGTGGCTGGACACGCCCCCTTTTGAAAAAAACTGTTCTAATATGAAGCTATTCTAACTCACTAGAACTGAAGCAAACTAAATGCCGAGAATTGCAATTTCTAAGATGCTCCTTTCTAAACTAGTTGCTCCAAAAAAAAGGAGTAACTCAGGCCGAAACCTGAGCCCAGTAGTAAGTGGTTGTCCTTAAGGTAATTTTATGATGTATTTAATCTTTTCGCACTGCGCTATTTTTTGCATTATGTGTAATTACTGTCTTAAAAGGTTGAGCTGAACTTCCATTTTATCTTACTTTAGCATAGTTTTATTTTTTAATTTACAAAGTTTTCCTACTTAGGTTTCACTGTGTCCACCATCCTCCCATTCAACATTGCCCTGCGACTTTTGATAGGTAATTGACTGAAACGAAGTTCCAAAGAGCTGGGTCTTTAGTAAGTTAGGTGAGTGAATTTTGTGGGTTTGATCTGTTTACAACATTGGAGTCACCAAGTCAAGTAAAGTATGATTTTGAGGAAAATATTCAATAGCACCTAAAGAGTTAATCCTACTGTAAGCCCCAGGACACTGTGACCCAGAAACTGCCATTGGCCCAGTATTTAGGGGTTAACAGTGATTTGCTAAAAGTTTTGGGGAGATTTAACACCAATCTCCGGATATTGCTGGTAACCACATTATGGAGGCAATTAAATCCCTGCACTTCCTCAGGATTGAGTAGGCCAAGCACTTATTCAGCAATATTGCAGCGAAATGCTAGGACTTGTAAAAGTTTTATTAATGACTGGACAATATAAACAGCAAGTAAGGGACAGGAGAGCAGTAATGCATGGAGCTACATAAAAGAATGATAAGAAAAACTTGGATTTATACAGCACCTTTAACGACCGCTGGATGTCTCAAAGCACTTTACAGTCAATGAAGTACTTTTGGAGTGTAGTCATAAGAACATAAGAACATAAGAAATAGGAGCAGGAGTAGACCATTTGGCCCCTCGAGCCTGCTCCACCACTTAATATCATGGCTGATTTGATCATGGACTCAGCTCCACTACCCTGCCCGCTCCCCATAACCCTTTATTCTCTTATCGCTCAAAAATCTGTCTATCTCCGCCTTGAATATATTCAGTGACCCAGCCTCCACAGCTCTCTGGGGCAGAGAATTCCATAGATTTACAACCCTCTGAGCGAAGAAATTTCTGCTCATTTCAGTTTTAAATGGGCGGCCCCTTATTCTGAGACTATGCCCCCTCGTTCTAGATTCCCCTATGAGTGGAAACATCCTCTCTGCATCCACCTTGCTGAGCCTCCTCATTATCTTATATGTCTCAGTAAGATCACCTCTCATTCTTCTGAACTCCAATGAGTACAGCCCCAATCTGCTCAACCTTTCCTCATATGTCAACCTGTAGGGTGTTTGCTTTTCCCTCTACTCTGATTCTCAGACCTGGGAACTTATAGTGGGAAAGGACAACACATGACACAAAATTTAGGCTTAACCCAGTGTCAGTTTTATTACGCAACAAAAAACAACAGGACTAGACTTCTGAGAGAAATTTGACTTTAGGCATACAATCACCAGAGATTCGTGGTCGTTGATTCCGTGACCCGTTGGTTCATCTTCTGGCGATTCTCTGCAGCTTCTGTTCCTTTCCTTCCATGCCTGCTTGTTGTTTCTCCCTATGTTGCTTGCTCTTCTTCTGTCTTCCTGTCCTCCTCCTGCTGAGCTGCTTCCAGCTCGCATATTTATATCCATAGTATGAATAAGTTTCCCGCTGGGCTGGGATCCGATTATCGATGTGGTGATTTGTTTAACTGGCTGTGGTGATGAGTTTGAATGGCTACTAATTTGCACGCGGAGCCAACAGTGCAAAAGATATTTCCTTATGCTCTGTTATCCAAAAATGTGTATTTCGTAGGGTCCTTTATTGTCTGGTCTTTTTACAGACTTGTAGTCTATGGAGTATCAATGTCTTTGTCTGAAGTGTCGTCCTTGATCAACATAGATTGCTTTTACTGAGTGATGAGTCACCACTTGCCTCAGGCTGGCACTTGTTCCCCTCCCAGGTAGTCCCACAGTTTGTTTTACTTTCAAACAATTTGTTTTTTAACTCTTCCTGTGCCTTGTTTCAAGAAAAATTGGTGTATCTTACAAACCCCCTCATCTCCAGAATCAACCTAATGAACCTTCTCTGAACTGCCTCCAATGCAAGTATATCCCTCCTTAAATAAGGAGACCAAAACTGTATGCAGTACTCTAGGTGTGGCCTCACCAATACCCTGTACAGTTGTAGCAGGACTTCCCTGCTTTTATACACTATCCCCCTTGCAATAAAGGCCAACATTCCATTTGCCTTCCTGATCACTTGTTGTACCTACATACTAACTTTTTGTGTTTCATGCACAAGGACCCCCAGGTCCCTCTGTACTGCAGGACTTTGCAATTTTTCTCTATTTAAATTATAATTTGCTTTTCTATTATTTCTGCCAAAGTGGATAACCTCACATTTTCCCACATTATACTCCATCTGCCAAATTTTTGCCCACTCACTTAGCCTGTCTATATCCCTTTGCAGATTTTTTGTGTCCTCCTCACAATTTGCTTTCCCACCCATCTTTGTACCATCAGCAAATATGGTTACATTACACTCGGTCCCTTCATCCAAGTCATTAATATAGATTGTAAATAGTTGAGGCCCCAGCACCGATCCCTATGGCACCCACTGGTTATTGTTTGCCAACTGGAAAATTACCCATTTATCCTGACTCTCTGTTTTCTGTTAGTTAGCCAATCCTCTATCCATGCTAATATAGCACCCCCAACTTTTATCTTGTGCAGTAACCTCTTATGTGGCACCTTATCGAATGCCTTCTGGAAATCCAAATACACAACATCCACTGGTTCCCCCTTATCCACCCTGTTCGTTACATCCTCAAAGAACTCCAGCAAATTTGTCAAACATGATTTCCCTTTCATAAAACCATGCTGATTCTGCTTGATTGAATTATGCTTTTCCAAATGTCCTGCTACTGCTTCCTTAATAATGTACTCCAGCATTTTCCCAACGACAGATGTTAGGCTAACTGGTCTATAGTTCCCTGCTTTCTGTCTTCCTCCATTTTTAAATAGGGGCGTTACATTTCCGGTTTTCCAATCCGCTGGGACCTCCCCAGAATCCAGGGAATTTTGGTAGATTACAACCAATGCATCCACTATCTCTGCAGCCACTTCTTTTAAGACCTTAGGATGGTGAATGTTGGCCATCGGATCCAGGGGACTTGTCCACCTTTAGTCCTATTATTTCACCAAGTACTGCTTCTAATGCCGGACCATTGTGCATAAGGCACTCTCCTGGTATGGGGGGAGTGGGGGGGGAGGGTGCGGTGGTGGTGGGGAGGCGGGGGGGGGTTCGGTTGTGGTGGGGAGGCGGGGGGGGTGCGGTTGTGGTGGTGGAGGGGGTGGGGGGGGGTGCGGTTGTGGTGATGGAGGGGGTGGGGGTTGGTGGTGGTGAGGGGGGGAGGGGAGGTGATGGGGGGAGAGACGGTGGTGGGTGAGGGGGGGAGGGGGGGTGGTGATGAGGGGGGAGGGGGGGCGGTGGTGGAGAGGGGCAGTGGTGGTGATAAGGGGGGGAGGGGGGTGGTGTTGGGGAGGCGGGGGCAGTGGTGCTGAGGGGGGTGGTGATGAGAGGGGAGGGGGGGCGGTGGTGGTGAGGGGGAAGGGGGGCGGTTGTGGGGAGGGGGGGCAGTGATGGTGAGGGGGGGTGGTGATGAGGGGGGAGGGGGTCGGTGGTGGGGGGGGAGGGGGAGGGGGTGGTGATGAGGGGGGGAGGGGGTGGTGGTGGAGAGGGGGGGAGGGGGTGGTGGTGGAGAGGGGGGGAGGGGGTGGTGGTGGAGAGGGGGGGAGGGGGTGGTGGTGGAGAGGGGGGGAGGGGGTGGTGGTGGAGAGGGGGGGAGGGGGCTGGTGGAGAGGGGGGGAGGGGAGTGGTGGTGGAGAGGGGGGGTGGTGGAGAGGGGGGAAGGGGGGGTGGTGGAGAGGGGGGAAGGGGGGGTGGTGGAGAGGGGGGAAGGGGGGGTGGTGGAGATGGGGGGAGGGGGGGGTGGTGGGGGAGGGGGGGGGTGGTGGTGGAGAGGGGGGAGGGGGGTGGTGGAGAGGGGGAGGGGGTGGTGGGGGAGAGGGGGGTGGTGGAGAGGGGGGTAGTGATGGGGAGGTTGACGGTGGTGGAGAGGGGGAGGGGGCGGTGGTGGAGAGGGGGGAGAGGGTAGTGATGGGGAGGGGGGCGGTGGTGGAGAGGGGGGGAGGGGGCGGTGGTGGAGAGGGGGGGGAGGGGGGTGGTGATGGGGAGGGGGCGGTGGTGGGGAGGGGGGAGGGGGCGGTGGTGGGGAGGGGGGGAAGGGAGCGGTGGTGGAGAGGGGTGAGGGGGGGTAGTGATGGGGAGGGGGCCGGTGGTGGGGAGGGGGGGAGGGGCGGTGGTGGGGAGGGGGGCGGTGGTGGAGAGGGGGGAGGGGGGTAGTGATGGGAAGGGGGGCCGTGGTGGGGAGGGGGCGGTGGTGTGGAGGGGGGAGGGGGGGAGGGGGGCGGTGGTGGGGAGGGGAGGGGGAGGGGGTGGTGATGAGGGGGGGAGGGGGTGGTGGTGGGGAGGGGAGGGGGAGGGGGTGGTGATGAGGGGGGGAGGGGGTGGTGGTGGAGAGGGGGGGAGGGGGTGGTGGAGGAGAGGGGGGAAGGGGGGGTGGTGGAGAGGGGGGAAGGGGGGGTGGTGGAGAT